>NW_026020110.1:631211-952040 GCF_900185275.1 Solanum verrucosum | reverse complement strand
GAGAAGTCTCATACCCTCCCTTACACTATGTAGAAACCCTTAAGAAAGCCCTAGTAAGAGTTCACACCTTTCATACCTTCATTTACTTTTACATTAGGGAAATATTGCAATAACCGACATAGACCATGAGAGCTACATGGAATTCGGTGTTCTACTCCCACACCGAAAAGAGAGGGTTCACACTTGCCTAAGGTGTAACCATTCGTACATAACTATCTAGGTGGATCCACTAAGCTAGAGTCATATGTGGGCACATAGTTAAGGGTCAAGGAGATTGCTTCTAGAAACCCTAACTTACTAAATGTGTGGGTTTCCATCTCATGAGACAACACATACCGTGGGTAATCTGGACTTGCTAGATGTGAGAAAACCCATGTGGGGAGCTAGACTTACTAAACGTGAGACCCCCATCTCATTTACATGCCCTTTCGGTGATAAGCTAATTCCCTATTGTAATCATCTTTAGTCATCACATAAGTTCACATTAGGCTTTACTAGACTCTTATGTAGACATCTTACCATAATAGCTCATATGTGTTCATAAGTGAATAACAATCCTTTCACTTTAGAAACACTTAGCAAGTGAGTAAACCTTTCACTTTACATTACATTATACTCATGAGAACTACCTTTCAATCATATAACAATCATACCATAACATACATACATACTTCATATTGAGGAAACTAGGTCATCAACACCACAATAACACATTAGGTATAGTATTATTACAATCTAAGTAATTCACCTTTCATACTTGAGTTCAAAGAAGAACCAGCCTTCATACCTTCTTGCCCTTCATGGGACATTCATACTTCAATTACCAAATAATTCATAACCAATACATAATACAAGGTAATTCATGAAGTAATAACATAATCAACATCAATATAAGAAATTGACATATTCCCTTCGTAGCTTTCGAGGCTTCATTTAAAGACTCAGCCCTAATTTCATAGAAATTATACATAACCTAGGGTAGAATCATCATACAAACATGAATTACATAAAATCACATTCAAGTCATAGCCTTCAATCCATATCCAACACAAACTAGGTTTAGAATTAGGAAAAGAAGGAGAAACATGGATCTCGTGGGGAATTCTTCAAGAAACCACCAATAAAACACAAATTCATCCATAATTGTTCATATAACACCAATCAAAGTCAGTTTATAACATCAATTTCACTTTAAAAAGAAGACCCACATTTTTGGATTAAAACCTAGAAATTAGAGATTTTGAAATTCATCTTGAAGGGGCCTCTTGGGGAAAGGAATCCCAAGAGTGATAAGCAACCATACCTTATTGATGAATTAACCACGAAAATCCGAGTTGAAACCTTGGAGAGTTGGTCTTCTTCTTGAAGCTTCAATCTTCTTCAATAGAGTTCTTGAGTAGAGAGAGAGAGTAGAAAGAAGGAGGAACTTTAGGCATTGATCTTTGGGGTTTTGTGTTTGAGTGATAAAATTGAGGTAAATTAACTTAAAAATCATTATATACACGTCCCCAAAAGTACCCTAAATATACCTCACTTAGTTGGACTCTTTAATGAAGTAAAATCGATTTCTGAATTTCTGCATTTTCATCGCGGAACAAGTCCGCGATGCGGAGCTGTTCCCTGAAGATATTTGGAATTAAATTTCGAGACAGTAGAGTTCGCGACACGACCCTGTCGTGAACTAAATTTTTGCTCCTTGGGGGAGCTAGTCCGCGACGCGGACCTATTCCCTCCAAGTGCAATTTGCAAGCTGCCTTGGCAGCTTGCTTGGCCAATGTTTGGGTCCTCCTGGGGTCCCTTAGGGTGGCCTCGAGGGGTCGTATTCGAACGTTTTGACCCTAAAAATATATATTTACCTAATTTAAACCTTTTTACAAGATTATACCATCATACGACACTCCAAAACCTGCCCAAAACCTAAGAACACACTAGAACACATTCTTCTCTAGTTTTCGAACGTCGTGGTCGTTTCTTGACGTTTAGACTTTTACTCTTCCAAACCAAGTCAATTGCATTAATTTAGGTTTAGAAACAACATTTTAACTATTTTTGAGTCATTATTCATAAGGTGAGGCTCTAACTTAAGTCATAGAATTTCCGGAGTGTTACATGAGGGTGTTAAATCTGGAAAGATTCAGTTTATGGTCGCATTGCAAGCTCCAAGTAGGGCTATACAATCAGGTTCCATTGGCATCATCAAAAAGAAATGGGAGGATGTTCCAACTGTCACTTACAAACACGGAGGACCGTCCCAAAAATACCCCAATAATCCCCAAATTGCTGCACATACTTCATACATCCCATACCAGTATATAATACCCAACCACATTATAATCCACCCCGAGCACCAACATACCAAAATTCTCCAAGACCATATGTCCCTGTCTAAGCACTAATCCACCAAAGTAGACCAACATATGCATCGAGACCACGTCCAAATCTTGAAGCTAGAATTGTTCGCACTTACACACCGATTGCCGAACCCTACGCCTAATTGTTTGAGAGGTTGAGGACAACGGGAGTGCTGCAACCATTTGAAGGAAAACTTCCTGATCTAATCCCTCGTAATTTTGATGGAAACAAGAGATGCGCTTACCACTCGGGAATCCAAGGACATGACACAGAAGATTGTTACGGTTTAAAGAACCAAATTGAGTCTTTGATCAGAAGGGGAGTAATCAAATGCACTCCAACGCCTCCAAATGTGAACAATAACTCCTTGACAAACCATGAGAATCGGGAAGTCAACATGGTTACTCTAGATGAAGAATATTGAGGCCCTGACTGTCCAGACATAGATGAACCATATGCCATGACATCTTCGGTGCAACCTGTTTTCACTGTTCAACTAAGGGAACCTCTGACTATCCAAACATATCTTCCAAGAGTTGTAGTGACCACTCTAATTGCTAGAAAGCCTAAATATGACACCAAAGCAGTCCCATGGGACTATCGAGCAGACGCCAAGGGCAAGATGATCGACACTACCGTCGCTCAAGGGATGTCCAGGTCGAGGAGGTGTTATGCCACAGAGGATATATATCAAAGAGCTCTTGAAAAAGAACAAAATCCAAAAAGAATGTTACCGATGCTGAAGCCGCAGAATTTTGGAAAAAGATGCAGCTTAAAGACTATTCAGTCGAAGAGCAGCTGAAGAAGACGCCAGCCCACATATCCATTTTGTCTTTGCTTATGAGTTCTGAAGCTCATAGAAATGCTTTGATGGAAGTGTTAGACGGAGTGAAAATTCTGAAGATACCACAAGTGAAACTTTAGCTTCAACGAATTGAAGAACAGTGAAAACTAATAAGATTTCTTTCCATGATGATGAGTTGCATGCAGAAGGGGCTGGGCACAACAAATCGCTTCACATCACAGTCAAATACTATGATAAAATTGTGACTCGAGTTCTAATTTATGGTGGTTCTATGCAACATCTGTCATTTCACCACTCTGAAGGATTTAGTTGTTAATATGGGAGAGATAAGGGAAAGTTGTGTGAAAGTTAGAGCTTTTGATGGAGTGCAAAGAAGTGTCATTGGAGAGATCTATCTCACATTGTAGGTGGGGCCGGTTGAATTCCCCACCATAGGTTCACATGGCAAGAGCGGTTCCTTCCACTCTTCACCAATGTGTAAAGTTTGAGTGGGGTCGCATAGAAGTTACCATCCACGGAGAGCTCAGTCACCCTATCCTTACTGTTAATTCTATCCCAGTCACTGACGAGTTAGACGGAGCCACTTTTCACACTTGGGAAATTATGCAAGCTGTAAGTGTTGGTGAGGAAGTAGAGACAGGTAATATAAAATTGTCAAGTGCAGCAAAAATGGTTGCGTCAGAGATGTTGAAGTATGGATATCAGCCTAAGAATGGACTTGGACCTAAGTCCAATGGCATAGTTGAGCTGATCCAGTTGAAGCATTAGATAGGCACCAATGGGCTCGGATATGGGCTTACCTCGGGAAGAAACTGTCGTGGGTCAAGCGATACAATCTTTGTACCAGAACAAGCTTTGATTCCAGATCAAGCTGGCGTTGATGGCATCGTAGAAATAATAGGCAATATGTTCGTGGCCATGGTTGGAGAAGAGGAAGAGATAAATCTCAACAAGTTGACTATTCGTGATGCCGAACCTGGAGTAATCTTACAGAATTGGACCATCAGCTCGTCCCTGTCTCAACCAAAGTCCTGGTAGGATGGAAAAATAGTCTTAATTTTAAAATTCGCATGATCAAATTGAGGCTTGAATCATGCCTAATCTTTTGTTGCTTGCCTCTTCTAAAAAGCTAGAATGCTTTGAAATAAAAAGTCTTTATTTTATTTTTTTAAAAATTCTCGTTATTTTAAATATCTATTTATCTTTACTTACACTTTGCACTTTTCAACACTTATTTTAATAAAAATCCTCGTTCAACGGTTGTGACTTGTAACGAATCCACCGAGCAAGGTGAAAACGATGAACAAGATCTCAAAGAGTATGATGAAAGCATGATGCCTGAAAATCTACCACACGAGATCGAGCAGGTTGAAAGTCAGAAGAAACCCAATATAGATGAAACAGAGGTTGTCAACTTAGGATATAAGGAAATCGTGAAGGAGACACGAGTCAACATACATTTGGAGTTGCTTAAGCAGTATGTTGATGTATTTGCTTGGCCTTATGATGATATGCCAGGATTAAGCACTGATATTGTCTCGCACAAATTATCGACTGATCCCACTTGTCTACCTGTTAAGCAAAAAATAAGAACATTCAAGCCAAATTTGAGTTTAAGGATCAATGAGGAGGTAACTAAGCAAATTGAGGCGAACATTGTGGGGTTACAAATTACCCCACATAGTTAGCCAATATTGTGCCTGTGCCAAAAAAGGATGGAAAGATCAAAATATGTGTTGACTATCGAGATCTCAACAGGGCCAGTCCTAAGGATGATTTCCCTCTTCCAAATATTCATATACTCATTGATAATTGTGCAAAACATGAGTTGCAATCATTTGTCGATTGCTTTGCAGGATATCACCAAATCCTGATGGATGAAGATGATGCAGAGAAGACAGCGTCTATCACTCCATGGGGAGTGTATTGCTACAGAGTAATGCCATTTGGTCTCAAAACTGCCGGTGCAACCTACATGAGGGCCATGGCTACCCTTTTCCATGATATGATCCACAAGGAAATTGAAGTGTACATGGATGATGTCGTTATCAAATCCAAAAAAAGTTCAGACCACCCAATGACTTGCGAAAGTTCTTTGAGAGGTTGCGTAAGTATAATCTAAAGTTGAATTCAGCAAAGTGTGCATTTGGAGTACCCATGGGAAAACTGTTGGGATTCATCGTTAGCAGGAAAGGCATAGAATTGGATCCATGAAAGATAAAAGCAATCCAAAAGCTACCTCCACCCAAGACCAGGAAAGACGTGATGAGTTTCTTAGGAAGACTGAATTCAGTCGGTTCATAGCTCAATCCACAGTGATCTGTGAACCTATAATCAAATTACTAAAGAAGGATGTTGCCATGAAATGGACAGAGAAATGTCAAAAGGCTTTCGATAAAATCAAAGAATACTTGTCCAACCCACCAGTATTGGTCCCACCGGAGCCTGGAAAGCCTTTGTTATTATATCTATCTGTTTTGGATAATGCATTTGGATTTGTATTAGGGCAGCATGATGAGACAGGAAGAAGAGAGCAAGCCATTCACTATTTGAGCAAGAAGTTCACACCATACGAGGCCAGATACACCTTGTTGGAATGAACATGTTGCACTTTAACTTGGATCGCGCAAACATTTAGGCATTACCTATTTGGATACACCACGTACTTGATCTCAAGAATGGATCCACTCAAGTACATCTTTCAGAAACCCATGCCTACGGGTAAGCTGGTGAAGTGGCAAATTTTGTTGAGTGAGTTTGATATTGTGTACGTAACACAGAAGTCCATCAAAGGATAAGCCCTAGCTAATCACCTCACAGAAAACTCGGTGGACCAGGATTACGAGCCATTCACAACCTACTTCCCTGATGAAGAGGTTTTGTTTGTAGGAGAAGACATATCAGAGTCGTATGATGGATAGAGGATGTTCTTTGATGAAGTATGAAACTCTATTGGAGTTGGAATAATAGCAGTCTTAATTTCGGAAACAGGTTAGTATTACCCAATCTCAGCTAAGATTAGGTTCTAATGTACCAATAGCATGGCGGAATATGAAGCTTGTATTCTCGGACCCAGGATGGACATCGACATGAACATCAAAGAACTCTTGGTGATAGGATATTCCGACTTATTGGTTCACCAGGTGCAAGGCGAAAGGACCACTAAGAATGCCAAGATCCTGCCTTATATGCATTGCATTAAAGAGTTGAGTAGTAGATTCGCAACGATTAAGTTCAAGCATGTCCCTCGAGCTCAAAATGAGTTTGCCGATGCTTTGGCAACATTGTCCTCGATGATTCAACACCCAGCCAAGAATTACATCGACCCTATCGATATAGAGATACATGATCAACATGCTTACTGTTTTCAAGTAGATGAGGAACTGGATGGAAAACCCTGGTACTATGACATCAGAAGATTGATAGAAGCACAAGAATATCCTGAAAATACCACAAGCAACCATAAACAGACTTTGAGGAAGATGGCCAATCATCTCTTCCTTAACGGAGAAAACCTATATAAAAGAACTTCGGATTTAGGATTGATGAGGTGTGTCGACACCGCAGAAGCGACAAGGCTTTTGGAAGAAATATATGCATGAACATGTGGACCTCACATCAATGGGTTCACTTTGGCAAAGAAGATTTTAAGAGCTGGATATTTTTGGATGACCATGGAGAGAGATAGCATCCGGTATGTGCAAAGGTGTCATCAGTGTCAAGTGCATAGAGTTTTTATACGGGTTCCACCGAATGAGCTCAATGTGATGGGTTCCCCTTGGCCATTTGCCGCTTGGGGCATGAATGTTATTGGACCCATAGAGCCTCCCGCATCAAATGGACATCGTTTCATTCTGGTGGTAATTGATTATTTCATAAAATGGGTTGAAGCTTCGATATACAAGGTAGTGACAAAGAAGGTGGTAGCAGACTTTGTTCGCAACAATATAGTTTGTCGGTTTGGAATTCCAGAATCAATCATAACATGTAATGCAGCCAACCTCAACAACGATCTTATGAAGGAAACTTGTGAAAGGTTCAAGATTGCTCATCGAAATTCCACAGTTTATCGGCCATAGATGAATGGAGCAGTTGAGGCAACAAATAAGAATATCAAGAAGATTTTAAGGAAAATAGTAGACAGTCACAGGCAATGGCATGAGAACCTACCATATGTTTTACTCGGTTACCGCACCACGATCAGAACATCAACTGGGGCAACTCCTTATATGTTGGTTTATGGTTCGGAAGCAGTAATACCTGTTGAGGTAGAAATAACATCTTTAAGGATTATCCAAGAATTTGGTTTGGACGATGCTGAATGGATACGTAGCAGGCATGAACAGTTGATGCTCATCGATGAAAAAAGGATGGACGCGGTTTGTCATAGACAACTCTATCAGAACAGAATGACCAAAACATTCAACAAAAAAGTCAAACCTCAACAGTTCACACCGGGGCAATTAGTATTAAAGAAGATCTTTCCTCACCAAGGAGAAGCCAAAGGGAAATTTGCACCAAATTGGCAAGGACCCTACATGGTTCATAGAGTACTCCCTGGAGGAGCGGTAATCTTAGCAGAAATGGACGGCAGAGTGAGCACAAAACCAATCAATTCAGACGCCATCAAGAAATACTACAACTGAAGACCTCAAGATTAGTGCTTATTTCTTGTACTTTTGCATTTTTGAGGTAACAGAACTACGTCTAGACCTGACTTCCCACGGAGGGGTACATATGCAACCCACATCGGATCAGGTCTCCCTTAGAAAACCCAAAATCATCATTTCCATGTATTTAGAACTACGCTTGACTTGAATTCCCTCGATGGGATACGTAGGCAATCCTTGTCGGATTCGGTCCCTTGCATTTCATATTTTTACACTTTCCTTTTGTATTTGAACTACGTCCTGACATGATTCTGCTTGTATTCAAACTACGTTACGATCTGATTCCTACTTTGGGGATACGTAGGCAGCCTGAGTCAGGCTCAATCAATGTACTGCATAATTTCATTTTTTTTCTTACCCTTAGGAAACACTTCCTCATAGTTAGCATAACCTCAGAATATGAAGAATCTCGATCATCGCAGTGTCTGCAAAAGAGCTAGACAAGCTTCACCATGAGGGTAAAAGCTACAAGAAGACTATGTTGGATATAGTCAATAAAATGGAAAGCTCGATGGACTTCGGAACATGTCATAATCTAAAAAATGCTGGAGAATTACTACATATATATATACCTAATATATAAGTAATATACTTATTTTCTAGAAAAAAAGACAAGCTAATTCTTTTCAAAAGATTTTTCTACTCATACACCTACCAAGTCTCTAGGTTAAGAAACTATGCGCAGACTAAGAAGACATCGAAAGATTCCAGTGACGAGGCTTCAATCCGCAAGTCGATACAAATCAACACCCCTTCCCAAACTAATAATAATACTAATAATAATAGTAATAATAATAATACTAACAATAATAATAACAATAATAATAATAATAATAATAATACTAATAATTAATAATAGTAATACTAGTAATAGTAATACTAGTAATAGTAATAATAGTAATACTAGTAATAATAATAATAGTAATAATAATAGTAATAATAATAATACTAATAATAATAGTAATAATAATAATACTAACAATAATAATAACAATAATAATAATAACAATAATAACAATAATAATAACAATAATAATAATAACAAGAATAACAATAATAATAATAATAATAATAATAATAATAATAATAATAATAATATCCTCCATTCAGGGGTCATGAATGATTAAGAGAAACGAAGGGTGAGTGCAACGAACTAGAATTTGGGACCAGTCTTGTAGCGAATAAAGGAAAAGGGTCCCGGGAACGGGGCAAAGACATCCTAAGAAGTTGGCCTATGGACTCTACCTCAGCGACCTTCTTCCGTACTTTCACGAGAAAGCAAGCTATCGACCTTATCTCCGTTAGTTTTTCAAGATCAGTGAACCAATAATAATAATAATAATAATAATAATAATATGTTATGAAATTTTTGTAGGAATACGAAAAGATTTTTAATTTTCATAGATATTATTTCTTATAAAAAAAATTAAACATATTATATAAATATTACTACTTACTTTCTCATTTTTAATTTTTTGCGTCAAATAAATTTTGTTCTTAAGAATTAACTCAAGTTTTCTAATTGAATATAATTTCTATTATTGCGATAAATATTTTTCGTACATTTTTTTCAAAATTAGGAATGCTTAATTAATCAATGAGTTAATAATTTATATTAATTTTAATTTTAGAGTGACTAATTTTATCAAATAAGCTAGTCTTGCAAAATAATTATTTTCAATTTAATAAAGAAGGGTTATAATTTAAATCGACTTAATTTGATTAAAATTTGGCAATCCAATTTATTTTAATTCGGCCAATCCGCGCGTGCCACATAAGAAACACATGGATTGTGCTTCTTCAGATTCGATCCCAACCGTCCGATTTAATCTAAGGGTCCAACTTAATTCATCATTTTTCTATATTATATATATATATATATATATATAAGATATTTATTTATTTAACTCTTGATTAATTTTTGACCGTCCGATCAAACGATCAGACGACCCAAAATAACCAAAGACCTTTCTTATCCTAAATAGACTCTACCACCATCCCTACACTTTTCTTTTCCCAGAATCAGCCGCACACGCTGCTTCCTCTTCCCCAAAACGACACCTCAAGCTCCTCTCCCACCTTCTTCCCCAAAACGACGCCTCAAGCTCCTCTCCCACCTTCTTCCTCAGAACGTCTTCTCCATATACCCAGGCTCCTCTCCAATCATTCTTCCTCAGACCCTATGCTAGCATCGCCTCCCATTGCCTCCCCCACGTTATCCCCCATCTCCCTTTCAGAAAATCGTCTTTGCGTCGTCGGAAAAATGCCCCATCAGTCACTCAACACTCTCAAATCGACCTAAAAAGGTCGATTCTTGAGAGATTTTTCTTCCTCTTCATGATTACTTTTCCGTTTCCTCTAAGATTTGTGTTTCCAAGATTTCAAAATTTGAATTCTTGGATCCGCAAATCGACTATAAAATGAGGATTTCGGTTCTCATTCGAAAATGATCCATCAACGTCCAAAAACAATCTAGAAAATAGGAAAAAAAACAAGTAAGAAAATCCAAGAATCAATTGAAAAATTTGTGAACGAGTTATTTTCTTTTGTTCTCAGTGTCCTTTTTTTTTCTTTAAGTTGAAGAGGGAATTTGAAATTTAAATCTTGACGTCAAAGCTCTAGTTTGCTGCTCAACACAAGATGAAGTCCTTTCTCTCATTTATTTTTATCTTCCTATATCGTCATCTAATAATATGGCTCTGTGAAGAAATGTGTGAGCATAAGTCGTTTCTATTTTTATGAATGTATTAAAGTTGTCTCACGAATAAAATGATATCGATTGATCTAATATATGGCTGATTCACATTCAAAATTTTGAGACATGTGAAATTATTTCTTATTCATCTCCCTTCTCTACTGCATAATGCGTGTTATTTTTTTGTTAGGATCTTTAGGACCGATAAATATGAAGTTTTGTGTATGTTGGAAGCCTTTGAACATCATTGCTTGAATCGTTGAAATTGATTCAGTTGTTGCCTCGTCATTTTTAGTCAACAGAGAAAGGAAAATGACTTAACTACAATATGAACTAATAGCTTCAACCTTTGTTCTTGTCCATTTTCGGTTTTCTTTCTTGAAAATGCCCATTTTAAATCTTTTCGTCAATATATGGCACGTAGCATACGAGGAAGTGATAACTATGTCAGATCAAACATATGTTTAAGCCAGCTGCATATTAAGATTATGTAGATTTATACTTATGTTCGAATATCATGAACTATCGTAGTATTAGAATTGTTTAATGTAGGTAAGACTTGAGGAATTTTTTGTGTCTTGTTTTCTTTTGGTGAAGATGGCAACAACATTTACTGGTATGGTTAAATGGGTTACTCTCTTCTTCTTTTCCTGAATAAAAAAAAATGATTTGGCTTAATGCTCTGTTTCTTAACTTACACATAGGTTCTGTTCTTTATTTTCATAGATTTTTTTTAAAGCATATGAATAAATAATATATGGAATCTAGTCAATATCTTGCCCAAATACAATTTGAGTTGGTTTACTTAAGGACTATGATAACTTAAAAGACTGAAAATTATGTTTGCGGGTGTGTACATTGTCCTCTCGAAACATCATACTTGTTCCTTTCCCTGTTACCCCTTTCTATTTTTTTTAATACAAAACTTGAATGTGTGAGAGCTTAATGATATGGTAACTTATCGTTAACGTCTTGTATTCATTTTTGTGATGAGTCAAGTCAGTTATCACACTCACATTCTCTCTTAGCATAAGTGTAGACATCGAATGCTCCTGCCCTTCCTGCTTATTTTTAAAAAAAATAAAAATAAAATCCTATTTAGAATGTTTCTTCGAATCTTAATGTTGGCCGGGAAAATCAGAACTACCGGCTGGTACGTTCTCCTTTCTTTGGGTTTAGGAAATTGAACCTTGCAAGATTTAGGAATATTGAAAACTTAAATAAAAATCAATGTTGCAGTAGCCTTCATTTTATTTTATTTTTTTCTCAAAACCCATCAGTGTGATCTCTGCATTGTTTCCTTAATTTGCTTTATTTCTTATTCTTCAAAATCAATTTAATGGTAACAGATATAACTTTGTTTCATGAGGATGGTGTCTTAAGGTTTCATGTAAATGTCAACTTGTCCTATGAATTGTTTCTAACTCCTTTTCTTTCTTTTCTATCTCTAAGTAAGTTGTTTTGATCAAAATATAGTGTTGCCTAGTTAACATTGAATCTTATTTTCTCCAAAAGTTGTCGCATGTTTCCTTCTCTGCCTTGGCTTAAAATTTCCATCAATGTGTTCTTTGCATTGTTTCCTTAATTTGCTTTATTTCTTATTCTTCAAAATCAATTTAATGGTAACAGATATAACTTTGTTTCATAATGATGGTGTCTTAAGGCTTCATATAAATGTCAACTTGTCCTATGAATTGTTTCTAACTCCTTTTCTTTCTTTTCTATCTCTAAGTAAGTTGTTTTGATCAAAATATAGTGTTGCCTAGTTAACATTGAATCTTATTTTCTCCAAAAGTTGTCGCATGTTTCCTTCTCTGCCTTGGCTTAAAATTCTGAAATAGTGTGCTAATAAATTCATTTCAAAGTTGGCTTATGTTACTCTACAATTGTTTGTTGCCTACTGACCTTTGATTTACGGTTCCATTTTATGTTAACATAGCCAAATGATCAAGTTTAAATCACCTTATCATATTTAAATCTCATGAGAAAAATTGTGTTTTCTTTACGATATCTAAGGTCTGAAACAGTAGTATATGAGTTCTTTGTTACTTAATTTTCTTTTTCCATATTAGGGCAATGATTTGTTACTTATGCATTTTTATATACCCCACCCCTCAAATGTTTGTTTGAAAATTTTGTACTTTTAAAGGTTTAAAATTTGGATCAAGATAACTAGATAGAAACTTTGATATTCATCTCAACATCATGCTGCATTTCTTACTAAAGTCATCTTATACTTGATTACATAATTCTTGTATCCTTACCCTTTTCTTTCCTATGTTTCATGTACAACAGGAGAGCTGGAGTTTCTACTTTGGAACTCGTCATTAAAATATTAGGCCAACAACAATTAGGATCATCGCAACACTTGGCGTCTCGTAAATTAGGAGTCCAATAATTCTTAAGTTTTCATTAGTAGTCTTAATTATATTGTTATGATATGTTGGCTAACCTTTACTTATGTCTTCATAACTCTTAAGTTTTGATACATTAAATTGCTTGTTTTTTACTTTTGCATATTATTTATGTGACCTTATGTTATTTGTTAACAAGATTGAAGTTATATTATAAGCCCTTGGGCAACACTTTTAGAACAAAAAATGATAAAAAAATATTTCTTCTTAAAAAATAGGTTAACTCATAACATTCTTCTAGGCCTTTCAAGTTAAGGAAAAATGAACTTATAGTTTAAGAGTTTCCAATTCAAGTTTTAAAAGGCTGAAATAATATTCACTTAGGCCTTGAAGTAGAAAAAAAATAAAACTCATCGATTGGGACTCCCAAATAAATTTGAGATTAGTTTAGAGGCTAAAATAATTACCTTTAGAAATATATTAGGCTCAAATAATTACCCTCTAGAAATATATTTTGGGAAGTAGGCCCTATATTTTATTAACAAAAATAAAAAGTGTAAGTTATAAAACAAGTCTCAATAGTTAGGCCAATTTTATCATCCCTTTATAAAATATATTTACTATTATCACTATCTGTATTTTTTTTTAAAAAAAAAATATTGCTAAAATATGTTAATCTCTTAACATGCTATTTCAAGATTTTTGATATGCCAACAGGTTCAAAATACAGGGTACATACATATATATGTCATACATATAAAGGTATAAACTCTATATTTTTTCCCTACATAACCTATTATTTTTATCAATTATCCCTTTCATAAATGTTACTTATTTTTTTTATAATTTATAAATCTCTACACTTTAATATACATGTTATTTTACTACATCTAATATATCGTCAATTTATTCCTGTAGAGAAAAGGCTTGATAATTTTTTATGTTTTTTTTTCTTTTATTTAGTTTTTGGGTATTCTCAATTTGGTGTTAATAATGTGTTAAAGTAATGAGAAAATTATGTAATTACACGACTAAAAATAGCATAATATCTAAAAATTTCTACCATTTGAATTAACTACAAAATATTTTTTTTTTCCTTTTCTCTCTTAACATACGGATACATCACTCCACCTCTATATGATACATTACAACTTTGTTTGTGTACAATGTATCTGATACAAATGTTATTGTTGATACATAATCCCAATAATTTCAAACTAAAATCAGTATGAATTTGGTTTATAGTAATATATCAGATATATAACTTATATATCGGATACAAAACTTATGTATCGAGCAATTGAGCAATGTTTCCGCGAGTTCGGAAAAATCTAAAATTATTATAATTTTAAAAACATTCAAAATAGAATGTAATGAGCGCCCAAATTGTTGGAGTTTTTGTACTTTATATTAAAGTAATTGATTGGATAGAAAGTTGAGGTTTTTGTATGATCTGGATTTAATAAAGAAGAGATTTGAAATTGTTGTTTTATGTATTTTCTTTTTTTGATATGATAATTGCTATCAAGAGAAGGTTTTGATAGTTTTTCTCAAAACCCCAATAATTTGAGCGCTAATTATATCCTATTTTGAAAGTTTTTCAAATTATAATAATTTCGAACTTTTCAGAATTTATGGATACATGGCCCCTTCTGCTGATACATAGCAAACGATACATAAGTTACGTATAAGATATATAAGTTATGTATCATGTTTATAACTATAAACTAGATTTTTACTGATTTAGATTTGAAATAATTAGGGTTATGTATTAGTAATAACATTTTTGCCAGATACATTATACACGAAATAAAGTTGTAATGTATCCGATAAAGGTGAAATGATATATCAGAATGTTAAGAGAGAGAAGGAAAAATAGAATTTTATAATTAATTCAAATGGTAAGAATTTTTAGAAATTATATTGTCTTAATTCGTGTAATTACGTAACTTTCCCAATATACATACAAGGGCCACTTGAAACTATACATCTAACTTTTTTTTTCATTTCATCCCCTTTTTGTTAGCTCTCATTTTCATGGACTATTATGATTTTTTATACCAAAAATTTGTAGGCAAAATCTTTTTTTTAGCAGAACCTTAGGGGTGATTTGATACCTAGTTAGAGTTATACAAGTATTAATAATATATTAATTAATTATGAGTGGTTCTCTATATTATTACTTAAGCATGAATGTGTTATGTAAAGATGTATTATTCATGTATTAGTTACTTCACACTCCATCATGTATAAATTAATACATAGATTTCCTCATTCCTTATATCTACATGATTGGGTATTCAGTTTTTTAATTGTCAATCAAACGTTGTATCAATTTTAGTATAATTTACATAAATCTCATAATGTTAAGTGCTAATTAAATTATTTCCCCACTGTTTTTCAAATTACAAAAATTCTTTAGCAGACATTGGGATACATAGGAGAATGATGTTCCTAGAGGGGAGGAATGTATCAGAGAGGGGATAGGACATCCAAATACATAGGGGAGGAATATATCTGAGAGGGGAGGGATGTATCAGAGAGGGGAGGGATTAATCTGAGAGGGGGATCAAGATGTATCAAAGAGAGGAGAGTGATTATTTGAGAGAGAATTTTTGAAATTTTTAAAAATGATAGGGAATTTTAGAGATTATGGCAAAATAAGATGTGTATTTAGGTAATTTTCCTTAATTTTATACATGAATAATTTATTTTTTATCTACCTATCAAACGTCGTATAAGTTATATGAAAATTAATACATGAATAACTTGTTTCCTATCTCACTACCAAACGATCTCTTGAGTTATATTGGTAATTGATCTACAAAATAACGCTCGTCTAGCTATTAAATCAATCGTACAGAAAAGGTTAAAAAATGTCCTTAATGTATTAGAAATGGTTCAGAAATATCCTCCTTACACCTATTGGTCAAAATGCCCTTAATGTATAGAAATGATTCAAAAATTTCTTCCTTCCACCTTTGGATAGAAAATGCCCCTAAACCTATTAGAAGTAGTTCAAATTTGCCATCCTTTCTCCTAAAAATATGTTTATCAACGAATGCATACTATTTGATATGCGCGCATTTCCTACAATCTTGATATATTTTATTAATAAATATAACATTTTTAAAAGTTCTTTTTAGCTCTCAAACTTAAATAAATTAAAACTCAATTTTTAATTCATTTTACTTTTATTGGCATTTTACTTATATTTATTTTTTCCATTACCTAACAATTTTAGTCTTTAAAAATTACTGAGATTTTTTTATCAATTATGCTAAGTGATACTATATTTACGCTCATAAAAAAATTCAACAAAAATTATCTTAGAATGGGCATACATAACGAAATTTCTCTTTCTCCGTGACTAAGATAATGCTTTTATACAACATACATTCGGGGTAATTCACACATTAGTTCATATTAAAACAAATTCTTATATTAGGTAAGATAAACATTTAGACAAACAAGCAAGAATTTTGCAGAAAAAAATACAAATCAAAAGAAAACTAAATAATTGTCAAAGTATAGTAAAACAAAATTATTGACATACATAATTAGAATTAAAAAATATTTTTGAGTCATTTCTAATATGTTAAGGGAATTTGTTTATCTAATAGGTAGAAGGAAGAGCAAATTTGAAAATTTTCTAATAGATTAAGGACATTTTTTATCCAATAGGGGAAAATAGAACATTTTGAAACGTTTCTAATATGTTAAAGCCATTTTTGACCCAACAGCTGGAAGAAAAGACAAATTTGACCCGATATCGAAAGGAAGACTTTGTTGAATCATTTCTAAAACGATAAGGATATTTTTAAACTTTTTCCGCTAAAACAAATATTTAGCGCATCCCAATTTGTTTTCTAGTGAAGTATTATTGACACCTACTTTCAAGCCTTTCATCCCATAAACAAAATTTCATGAGTAAAATAAAATATATAAACCCTCTATCTTGATAAATCATTTTAAATCTATAATATTTATAAAAATAAAAAAGATCTTGTATCTGACAACTGTGAAGTACAATATAATTGATTCTTTAAAAAATATGCAGTAGGCTTCATCTGAAAGTTGGGCAAAATTTTAGGACTTATACCTAACTCTCATAGATATAACTTCAATAATCTTCTAAGCATTCATAGTCATTTTCAAACATTCAAAGCCACAACAGATTATGTTATAATGTACAATCTAACTTGTCATATATTTTTCCATAAATGCAAACAAATCATGCTTAACAGATTTAGGTACAATTTTATCACTTGATTACTTTCCAATTTAGGATTTTTGCCATACTAAATTCAAGTATATCCTTTAAAGGTTAAATTTTATGCACAAGTACCAAGTTATTTGGGTTTAGAATTATAAATTCGTATGTGAGAATATTAGCAGCTAATCAATATTTGAAGCAATCTCTCAAAAATACTGTGGATAGAAATTTAAAATATTACAATAAATAGTACTATATTTGTTGTAATCCAACCAGTACTATTTCGGGAGGCTAAAGTATATGCAGATTTTATTAATATCATGATAGATAGAGAGGTTGTTTCTAATAGACCTCCGACCCAAGTAAAAACATTTCAAAGCAATAGAATTGAAGAAGACACGCATAACAAAGCTTTGAATAATAGACGACGACCCAAAATACTTGAAACCTTTTTGTTTTGAATAACCTAGGTATCGAACCTCACTTCCATGTCTGTTTCATACATGAATTGCATCATTGAACCTACACTCTAGATCTTATGTAATGGTATTGCTCAACCTGAACCCTTTAAACTTTATTATTTGTCTCCAAACCTCCAACTTTGTTAACTTCGTCGCACATCTTATCAATTAGAAATATGCCATGATCGAAAAATAACATAAACCTTGCATGATACCTCGTGTTGGATTTGCCACGTCAAATATTTATCCATCAAAATATTACTCCCTCAATTTTTAGTTTGTTTGTCTTAACTCATAATTTTAGAAGGTATATTTTTTTTAATATAGTGATTTTAAATTAAAAATATATTTAATGTATCAAATTATTTTTATATCTTTTGATTATAAAGATGTTTAATATAAAAAGTTACCAAATTTGATTTTTTTAAAAACAAAAAGGAAATGAGAGAAACCAATTTAAATACAAAATGACATTACATTTTGAGGTTATTTCCCTCGAATAGAAATTCGTAGAAATTTTTTAAAAATCGTAATCATTGGCGTTTATTCCTATCTTATTACTATAATTTTAGTTTGGAATAAAAATTGAAAATTCAATTGATGATGACCTTATAAATGAAGTTGTTGTAGTTTTAATTATGGAGTCAAATTGATTGTGGAACTCATTGGAGCGCCTCTGGTGAGCGGTCACTGCTTTTACACCCTCTCCTTTTTATTTACTCCCTCTGTTTATATCATTTAACTTTGAAATACTCTCTCTCACTTTGTAACAATATTTATCAATTATTGATTTTACATATTTTTTTAAGAAACTATAAATAGAAAGATAATTTTACTATATCATTCTTTGAATATATTTCCTCTGTCCTTCAATACTTGTCTCTTTTGACAAATCAAAAAAGAACAATATTTTTTTTTACACATTATTCCCTCAATTAATTAATTTTGAAAAGGTAACACTTATTGAAAAATCTTCAATTTTTACTTCATAATTAAAAAGGATAAAATGATATACTCATTATGTCAATCATTATCTTCTTAATAGGTGTACCGTTTCAAAAGTGAACAAGAAATTAGGAACAGAAGGAGTAATACATACAACGTCTCAAAAAATGTATTACATGAAATGATTATAATAATGATAAGGGTACGTTAGGAACTAAATGTATAATTATTCATTGATTTCATAAAGTGGACAAGTATTGTTGAACATCACAAAATAGTATGGTGAACAAGTATTGTTGAACGGAGATAATATCTATCATTTATTTTAGACTATAAATTTTAAAAGTCTGTCTAAGTCAAACTAGCTCATATAAAATAAAACGGAGGGAATAATATTGTATAATTATTACCCTATTATTATTAGTTGGTAAGTATATATATATATTTTCGAAAAAATATTAATTGTGGGGTGTGGAGTTGGGGTTGGTTATTCTACTGGTCCATCTTATTTTATGGGGGTGAGAGATAGTGTTGTTTATTCTTCCTCTGGTCCGTTTATTTTCAATTCAAAGTCCATTTTTTCAATTTCATTTCTCTGTTAGGACATTAATCCATCCACTTTATTGTTTTTCCTACAAACTATTTCATCTTCTTTTTTTTTAACTTTCTCTCTCCTCTTTTTCTCTCTCCATTTCTCCAACAGAAACCGGCGTTGGGATCTCCGCCATCGCTCGCCGGAAAACTTCACAATTTCCGATCGGGGATTATGAATGTTTAGCTGTGGATAAACGGAGAAAATATAAACAATTTAGCAAGAGGAGAGAGAGAAATTACAGGTGGTTTAACGTGCAATGTAGGAAAAACACATACACAACAGGGGGGAGAGAGAGAGAAACAGCGAGACAGATAGAGAGAGAAAGGCATCGAAGCTTTGGAGGTTTCTGCACGGCACGGATACCTAGATCTCTTCTTCAATTTCCCTTCCTTACCTTGCCTTGTGCCGTAATTTATTCCTAAACTATTTTTTCATCTCTCTGTTCTCTCTTCCTAATCTTTATAGCTACCTCTCATACCTTCCAATTTTTCTATATATTCAAAAAAAAAAAATCTCTCTCTCATCATTCTCTTGTCTACAGGTGCGTGCTTTTTTGTTTTCCTTCTACTTTTAGCTCAATTATGGCATATCCTCTTTTGATCTACTCAAAATTGGCTTCGTTTAACTGTTCGATCGGTCTTCAACTTTTCTCTTTGCTAAACATTAACTATCCTTCTTCTTGATCTGCTTAGCTTGATTAATTCATTTCAAACCTATGAAATTCTAATTCTGTCTTGACTTGTTAAATGCATCTAGCTGAAAATTCATTTTAACATGTATGATATGATCCAACCTCTGAATTCGGCTGAAGCTACTCCCCGTTCCATATATACGTTTCTTTTAACTGTTCAACTTGTATAACAACATAATTGAAGTATGTGTCTCAACTGTGACAAGTTGCTTACTTTGATGTTTCTATTTTGTGCCCAATCAGTATAAAAATTGGTTCTTAATGACTTCTCATTGCAGATTTACTTTGAAACAGGATCTTCTTCAAGCTTCATACAAGGTTGATGTATTTCGTGGTCTGATTGAAAGAAGGGATTCTTTCTTCGATTAGATAATTCCTTCTGTATCCAACTTGCATCACGCCATCTCAAATGAGGGAGCTACAGGGTTTATCACCTTCATCTTACTTCTCCGAGGAATTATGTTTTCGTGATGAGGTATAAATTGTTCATACATCACTCTTTGTAATCTGTTAATATACTTGTAATGTTACAACAGTCTTGAATAAGGCCTCAAATGGATAAAGTAGGGTGGGAATACTATTTTGCTTGTTTTTTCCTCGGTGACTGATACCTTCCTCGTCTGAACTTGACAGAGGCAAGTTGGATTTTGGAAGGCAAATAGCCTGCAGAACTACCATGGTGAGTAGTAATTTAAATAAAACATTGTGTGTTCCTATTTATTTCAGGAGTTTGCTAGTGCTAGCCGTTGTTTCAAATATGCATCTGCCTGCCATATGCACAATGCGACTATCAGACTAGTTAAGTGCCGTGATTTGAAAGTGGTAGTGGATACTGATTGTTTCAGCTATTAGTTTAAGAATCTCCATTGTCCCTTCTTCTGCCCTACTCGAAATTCTTATTGTTACAGTGCTGTAAGCTATAAATTTAGAATATGTGATCTCATCCTGCAAAAACTTTTCTTTCTAAAATGATTTTAGAGAAGATAATTATGTTTAAATCATCTTCAAGTGACACAAGATTGGTATCTCTATTGATTTTTGGAAACTTATTCGGTTGAAAGGTGGTGACAGAAATGGTAATTAGACTGTATGAATCTTGCGCAATGGTTGTTTGAATCTTGTCTAAATTAATGTGCTTTAACCTTTCCGATATCCAAAATATGTGCACCCTTTCCAAATACAAACAAATGCATGACCCCCCCTCTCTAGTGATGATAAAAAAGAAAAGAAGAAAAAGAATGAAGGTCCTGCTAGCAAAACGTGCAATGACAAGCAAATCCTGTTATTTCTGACATATTTTTTCATGGCTCCATTCATGTATATTCTTTATAAAAGATACCATAACAAGGGTGAGTGATATTCTTTTGATTTCCAAGTGAAAAGGGTTGTGATCCAGATGAAGGGTTTTGATAACCTCTCTTTCCACTTATCTGACGCCTTCTCATGCAGGTCTTAAAAGTGATGATGCTTTACAAAGAGCTGCTGTTCATTCATCACCCTTTGAGAATCATATTTCGTTGGGCTCCCCGACGGCGAAGCATTTTGAACATCATGATTCTCATCTAAAACAAGACAAAAAAGTTAACAGTATCATAGAAAGACGAGCTGTTGGAATAGAAAGAGCATCCCACTCCTTACCTAGAGCTCTTGACTATAACGTGGGTGTAAGATCTATTGTCAGCACTGACTTGGCATCTTATCCAGCAGAAGACGACAAAATTAGCATATTGGGAGGTCAATATGAGAATGGTCTCTTCTCGAGCTCATTATCAGAGTTATTCAGTAGAAAATGTATGTCTTGCTTTCCTTCTGTTTATTAGTCCTTTGGCCTATTACTTTGTTTTCCTAGTGTTGTCGCTTTTTTGGCAAAAAATTTCCCCGTTGCGATTTCAGTGGCTGTCAAAAGTGGTACTTTCACTGCTTCTCTTGTGATTATGTTGTAGTTGGATAACTTATTAATTCAGTCCCTCTCTTATCAATTTTTTTCGTTTTATTTCTTCGGCTTTTCAGTCGGTGGAAGAGGAGTTGATGTTTGGATTTTGTATGCAGTGCGATTACCGACCAACTATTCCCCACATGGTCATTCTGTTGGAGCAGCTGACTCACACTATGAAGAAGAACGTTTTGAGTCCCTTAAAGAACTTGAGGCCCATGCTATTGGAAATCTTCTCCCTGATGATGATGACTTGCTTGCTGGGGTTACTGATGGGCTAGCCTATGTTGGCCAATCCTATGCTGGTGATGAAACTGAAGATCTTGATCTTTTCAGTAGTGTTGGAGGTATGGACCTAGGAGAAGATGGTTCCTCTACAGGACAACAAAATTCTGAATATGCTGGGAATTATACTCTGTTGTTGGGCAACTCTAATGCTGCAATTGGTGGCCAGAAACCTTTCGAGGAAAATCCATCTAGAACACTCTTTGTAAGAAATATAAATAGCAGTGTTGAAGATTCTGAACTACAAACTCTTTTTGAGGTGAGAGCGGTCAATCAGTGGGTGTACATTTTCCAGAAACTTCTCTCTACACTCTTCAAAGAGAATTAAAATGTAAACAGAAATTTGTATGTCTTGATTGGTGATAATTGTTGTGTTTGATTCTTATGAACAGCAATATGGAGATATTCGCATGCTATATACAGCATGCAAGCATCGCGGTTTTGTTATGATATCTTATTATGATATTCGAGCATCACAGAATGCCATGAAAGCTCTTCAGAACAAACCACTGAGACGCAGGAAGCTAGACATACATTTCTCAATTCCCAAGGTATGTATGCTTCATCTTTCTTGGTCTTTCCTAGTGCCGGCAAAATGATCCCATATTTTGGTAACCCGCCCATATTTTAATGGGTCGGGTGAGTGTCTTTTTACATGGGTAAAATATGGGTAAAATATGGATTAGCCAAATGGGTTAAGCTTCTAACTTTTATTCGCTCAAAATTCATGATATCACTAAAAATACGGTAACTTCTCTTCCTTTTTATGTTCTTCTATAGAACTAATTATTTTCTCTATAATTGAAAATGTGAAGTCTTTGGCCCTCCAAAAATATATATTTTAAATGTACATTTCTTTTGTTAATTATAATTATATTTTTTTAGTTGTTTAATTTTATATTGGATAATAAATAATAGTGTAAAATAAGCAAATCATGTATTAGTATTGACATTGCTTAAAATGCATTAAGCATGTTTTAGTCCTAAAATGCAAATATTCATTTACTTTGAAATTAAAAATATTTTCCCCTTGTTATTACATAAATTTATTTTATATTGAAAAGTTATAGGATTTCTTTTTGACTTTTCTGGTACAATAAAACTAAATGAAGCATTTTCAACATTTTTCATTTAAAAAAGGCTAAAATATTTTCTCCATGTTGAATTCTTAAGTAGAGAGTACTATTTACTCATGAAAATATGGGTAAACTAGTATTTTACCCAATCCATTTTTACCCATATCAAATATGGGTGGGTTGAATTATTACCCATTTTATGTTGATCCATTTTCAATCCGCCCAAATTTGACCCAACCCGCCCATTTGCCACCACTAGTCTTTCCCATGCCTGTTTTTGGCATTACTGGCACTACAATTGTTTTTGACATTTCTATATATCTCCCATATGCAAGCAGTATACCAAAAAAATCATCCATAGGCGGTATTTTCTGAGCTAGAGTTGTTTTTGCATCGCATGTTTCTCAGTCAACAATTCTCAGCCCTACTTTTCTGATCATTTTTGATAGGACAATCCATCAGAAAAAGATGCCAACCAAGGGACTCTCCTGGTTTTCAACCTTGATTCCTCTGTTTCAAATGATGAACTTCGTCAAATATTTGGTGTATATGGCGAGATTAAGGAGGTCAGCTAGTCTACTAGCTTTTTGCATGCAGTTGTTTTGTAAGGGATATTACTGATTTTTTTTCTTCATTTTTGCCCCTTTCTTTTAAAAGATCCGCGAGACTCAGCATAGAAGCCATCACAAATTTATAGAGTTTTATGATATTAGAGCTGCAGAAGCTGCTCTTCGTGCTTTAAACAGGAGTGACGTTGCAGGGAAGCAGATAATGATTGAAGCAAGCCATCCTGGTGGTACTAGACGGTGCGAATTTTTAACATTTTGCTTTCCTTAGCTCTTCTTGGAGATACCCCTCCTTCCCACTTCTCAGAAAAAGGAGAGAGAGAGAGAGAGAGACATCAGGACAGTGCTGTTGTAGAAAGCTGTTAGCTATATTATGTTTTATAGCTGAGTATGCCAATTATTCGTGTTCTATAGGCTTCACAAATTTGAACTCATTGTTAATCTGGGAAATTGTTATTTTCTTTTAACTGATTCACTCTGTATTTGAGCCTATGTTTGAATATAGCAGGCTGTCGCAGCAATTTCCTTCTGAGCTGGAGCAAGATGAACCTGGTCTTTATTTGCAGCAGAATAGTCCTAGCAGTTTAGCCACTGGATTTTCTGGTACTAGTACTCTTCATTCTTTGCATTATAATTCTTGCAGAAAAAGTATTATCATTCACTTTACTTAAATCATAAGTTCCAGGATCACTTCCACATGGAGGACATGGTTCGAGTATGGAAAATGGATCTTTTCTGGGCAGACAATCAGCCAGTGGTTCTGCCATTAATTCCTATTTGGATAATGCATTTGACTGTGGATTATCATTCAGTGTTCCTAACAGCTTATTGAGGTTGGAATCTAAGGGGGGTAACCAAGCCAATGTTGGTGAAACTGGCCACCTGCAGAGCCAAATCAATTTTGACTTTCGGGGCACATCAGGTCTCCATCCTCATTCTCTGCCAGAGTACCATGATGGTTTATCTAATGGAACTTCCTCCATTTCTCCGGGCGGCATTTCTGCAACTATGAATATCAGGCCACTAGAAGCAATAGAAAACCGAAAGTTCTCCAGAGTTGGCCCTAATGGGCAACCGGTGGAACTAAATGAAGGTAAGAAGTTCCATATCACCGGTCTTCGTTCTGTGCAAGGATAAATGTTATACTGACTGGAATAGTGGTTATAATCCTGAAAGAGAGGGAAGCGAGAAGAAGAATGAGACTGTTGAAATTTGCTTGTATCCTAGCCAATTCTCTGATATGTTTCTTTTTCATTTTAATGAGGGTCAGCAGTTTCTAACGGAGCTGAGAGTGCAATTGTACCTGTAAGGGTACAGGTACAGGGGCCATATAAATAAAAACAAGTGTCTGCCAAATTTGCTTATTTACTGATCTTCTATGTTTGCTATTTCTGTTCATTTCAGTTTTTACTCCAAATGGAAATGTGAATTGTCCTTCTCCTGGGCACCAGTACATGTGGAGTAATTCACATCAATCGCAGCCTCAAGGCATGATGTGGCCAAACTCACCAACATATGTAGGTGGGGTCTGTGCTTCTCGTCCTCAACAACTGCATTCAGTTCCAAGGGCTCCGTCTCACATGCTCAATGCACTTGTACCAATAAACAACCATCATGTGGGTTCAGCACCTTCTGTTAATCCATCCCTCTCTCTCTGGGATAGAAGACATGCCTATGCAGGAGAATCTCCAGATGCATCTGGTTTTCACCCAGGTTCTCTGGGCAGTATGAGGATGTCTGGAAATTCACCACATACTTTGGAGTTCATTCCTCATAACGTTTTCTCGCGCACTGGTGGCAGCTGTATAGACTTGCCAATGTCTTCCAGTAATGTCGGATTGCATTCCCATCAGCAGAGAAGTTTAATGTTTCCTGGTAGAGGTCAAATAATTCCTATGATCAGTTCATTTGATTCTCCAAATGAAAGGATGCGGATCCGTAGAAATGAAGGCAATTTGAGTCAGACTGACAACAAGAAGCAGTTTGAACTGGATATTGAACGGATTGCACGAGGGGACGATAATAGGACAACCCTAATGATAAAGAATATTCCTAACAAGTACGTCACTGTTTTATTATTAATTGATATTTTATTTTATACCTGAAACCCTTCTATTTGCTGATGTGAAAACATTATGCTAAAGATGCTGATGTGGAGGGAATTTACTCCAAAAAAATGAAGAAGCTGTTTGTTGTTGAGAGATTACTAATCCATTAGTTTCTTTGTTATTTGAGATGATTTTTCTTGAGTTCTCTTGAAAACTACCCTGACTTGGTGGGTCATTTAGCATATGTGTAGATAAAATTACCATAAGTCTGTACAAGTAGAGAGTAACAACTGTCTACCACCTTGAACTGTTATCATGTAGTAGCATGGTGAGTGCTATTACATATCAGGCCTTCTCATGTTAAAGCTTTTCCTCTCTCCTTATCTTGCTGAATGACTTGAAATATTTCTGACATTTTCTCCAATGTGTCCCAGTTGTAACTTATTTAACAGATTTTCTAGTTACATTTTATAGATCATTGATACTGACACCAATGCATCTAATGAACATACCGTATTTATATGTATTTTGGTTGCAAAATTTCAATGCTTGTATACCAGCATGGGATGAATAAAATAACATTAAGGCTTCATTTCAAGATCAGTTTTCATCTTTTGAGTATAAAGATCATTTATCTGTTGTCACAGCGACAAACTTGTTCAGCTATTGGATATATATTTTTTGTATTCTTTGTCTTCAAAATTTGCAATGGTGTGCCATGTTTTAACTTCTCCTGGGGATTTTTAGATATACTTCAAAAATGCTTTTGGCTGCAATAGATGAGCGTCACAGAGGAACATATGATTTCATCTATCTACCCATTGATTTCAAGGTTAGTGCTTTGTCCATGGTGAAAGCTTTCTTGTGTTCTGGATCTTGTTTGTACTCTCTATATAACTTTGGTTTGTTTTGTTGCAGAACAAATGCAATGTAGGTTACGCATTTATCAACATGACTGAGCCTTCTCTTATTGTTCCATTTTATAATGTATGTGGTTCTGGCACCCTAAACAAAATTAGTTCTATTCAATTTGATGGTAACTTCCTATCATTAAAGGTGAGAAAATATTTGTCAGGCATTCAATGGAAAGAAATGGGAAAAATTCAATAGTGAGAAGGTGGCATCACTTGCATATGGTCGCATTCAGGGAAAATCTGCACTCATTGCTCACTTCCAGAATTCTAGCCTGATGAATGAAGATAAGCGATGCCGACCAATCCTCTTCCACACTGATGGCCCTAATGCTGGTGATCAGGTATGAGCACAGCTCTATCAAATAGCTGTCTTTGCTTTTATAGTTCCATTTGTATCTGGGGGACTATCAGCTTGATATTTGGTCTCAATTCGGAAAAGTGTGATCTGTGTGGGAGGAAAATTAGTTCTCATTATCGTGATTTTGCAGGTGCCGTTTCCCATGGGTGTAAACATGAGGCCAAGAAGCAGCAAAAATCGGGCTGGCACGAGTGAAGAAAGCTACCAAGAGAGCAAGGATTTCATAATTGAAGAGTCTGTGAATGAATCAAATTGAGGAAGCTGCTGCAATTTTGTTGGTACTAACCTACTAATAGGAGGATTTTGAGACTGGAAAGAAATATCCACCCAATTTTTATTAATGTACATTAGGGTGGTCACTGGTAAGGCAAGAAAAAAGAAGAAAAGACTTGTATTTTTCTGAATTTTGGGACAGACTCCTGAAATAGTCATGAAAATTGAGGCATCTCAGTGGAGCTTCAAAATTTTGCAAGATTTGGGAGGCTACTAATTCATGATAATCACACATATGAGTTTACATGTATTCATAAAACATTTGCGGCACAATGGAGGGTTCTCTTGTATCTCTTTCTCTATCCTGGCATTTTCCATATATATTTTTTTGTCAACTGACAATATTATTAAGAAATTTTTTCTCATCTCTCCTCCCAATCCATTCCTTCCAAATTACATGAATTATAATTGATTGGCCACTATTTCTTTCAAATATTTTAACGTTACTTTGGCGTTACTCTTCATTAGCTATTACAAATTCTTTATTACCATTAACTTCATTAGCTATTACAAATTCTTTATTATCATTGAATAGCGAGAAAATTTAAAACGACTATAATTTGGACATAATTAGAGATTTAAAGTTATAGTGTGAGTAGTTGTGATTCATAGCAACAATTTTATAGAGGAGATAGGTGAACGAGATAAGAAGAGGGAGAGGGGAGATATTAGAGAGAGGATGAATACATACAAGTTATATGCGACGGAATACAACGAATGCAATTTGATAGAGAGAAAAGCGGGTGAGACTTGGGAGAGATAGAGAGAGGAGAGGAAGAATACAGGGTTGTGTCACACTCCGAATCTACACCCTAGATGTGGCCGACACTCAAAACCATTATTGGTTCCAAATGGATTCTTGGTCTGGTCTGTTACTAATTATATACTATAACACTATCCGAAAGTTTTTAAAAGATGAACATGCAACAACTTAAGAAAATGAACTCAATAATTTTATAGTTAAAAATCTAAAATCGATATAATATGCAAATGTTTATAAAGCAATGGCGAAAGCTATGAATCAACTAACTTGTCTATGAAGCCTCTTATGTATTGAAAATAGGTTATTGGCCCCAAGCTACCTTAATACTTTACTAACAACATATATTAACTACTAATTTGCTAGATAAATCGAAGCCTTTCAAAAGTAAGGAGATCTCATCAAAGCTGGATGAAAGTGAGATCCTAGTGATACGCCTATTGTCGATCCTAAATTCATAAATCTACATCATAGAATAATGCAATGCCGAGTGATGTCAATACATGAAATTTATTGTATGTAAAAGAACTGAATGAAACTATTGGCTAAGGACTGAAGTAACAAAGCTAAAAGAGTAAATTTTAAGATATACTAAAATTAAGTCAAAGAAATAGTAAATCATGCATGCGTACTTAACAACAAACGTTTATAAATGAAAATATGCATCAATACAAATACTGAAAATAATATAATTTTAATTTTCTTGGAGAGATTCTCTAATCAATAACTATCACATGATCCTTAAAATGATACAACATCTTGCCCATATTGCTAGAGTCATCTTATACCTTGAAAAAGTATAAGACAAACCTATTTTAACTTATGGATACAATCTCTGAGCCCTTACTAGGGACTTTTTGAGGAATCATCTGAATCAAGACACGTTCTTATCATATTTTGGTGACGCAATTCTGGGGTTTGGATTATCTGAATCCTAACCCAAATAGGTTCTCAATACTACTCCCTAAACATGCACTTTTTCTCATAAACTTTAACACTTTAATAAAAAGTGTCATGCTTTAGGGGAAAATTTGAAAAATCTCTTTCTTTGAGTCCTTGCTCAAAATAATTCATTAGAACTGAACTAAATTTGCTTTAAAACTGACTATATTTCCCTAGAAATCTGATTATGCTTTCTCAAAGCTGAAATATGTTTTCTTTTAAGCTGAACATGATTTCCTTAAACATTGACTATGCTTTTTCTAAGTTTGACCATGCTTTCTTTTAAAATTGACTATGCTTTCTTTAAGGTTGACTACGCTTTTCAAAAATATGAATTTTCTTTATTTCTTAAATAATGCACTTGAAGCTAAATATACTTTCTGGAACTCTTTTATGAAATAATGCACTTGAAGCTAAATATACTTTCATGAAATAATGCATTTGAAGCTAAATATAATGTAACACCTCGAAAGTAGAATAATTGATTTGGAGGGAAAAAATACAGAAAATTTGATAGTGCAAGTTTGTACGAGGTCAAGTATGAGTTGTACTTAGTTCTACGGTCCATAGATGGCTTTCATGGATGATATCCTGAAAGTTGAGAAATGTCAAGTCTCGGATGAGTTTTTACGGACCAACAAGATGGGTCGTGAGAGTTTCTACGGGTCGTGTATGATGCTCGTAGGGTAAATTCTAGACTTTGTGAGATTTTAGTACCTTAAATTTACGGTCAGCTTGTACGGGTTGTAAAAGGAACTACGGCTCGTAGAAAGCGATATGCAATTGATCTTCAAAAACCTGGACTCTTAGTCATTGAGTGTATGATTGCCCTTACGACCCATAAAAGGAACTATGGACCATACATGGCTAGTAGTGGTCGATGGCCCGGACTTAAGAGGATTTCTAGGGTTGAGTTCTATGAGAAAGCTTTACGAGTCGTGTTATGGTTTATGGGTCGTGGTTGGTTGTTCGGGTTTGAGTTCAAAAAGTTGAGTTTCCAATAATTGATCTATGGATGACCAGTACGGTCTGTAGAAAGATATACGGACCCATACATGGTGATGTAGAAGCCTTTCGGCATATATTTCTCAGGATTAACTGAGTTTTCTCTTACTCTTTTTATATCTAAACTACATCGTTTCTAGACTATTCCTAAGTCCTATAACCATTTCTAAGATCAAAACCCTCACCATTCTCTCTCAAACTCCCAAAGCTCTCAAGTCTTCTTCTCCAAGGATTCTCTCAAGGTGATCTAGGGTTCCTCAAGCTTCAAGTCTCCTCTTCCAAATCCAACACTAGGGTTCATCAAGGTATGTGAGAAATTCATCAATGGGTTCCTCTTCACCCATTGAGTGCCAAAGAAACCTCAATTTCTACTTAATGATTCTTACCTAAATTTTAGGATTTCATTATTACGTTGTGGGTTCAATTGATTTAAGACTTTTTTTCATCATGATTGATCTTATTGTGCATGATTTGAAAAACCATGCTATACAAGTGCTTTATGATTATGAACTGAGCTTGATATTCATGTATTATGAATTGAAGAATTTATGAATCAAGGATGCATTTAGATAAATTATCAATCATGATTTTATGTAATAAGTTGCTTCCGATTAAAGTATTGTCATTGTGAAAAGATGATCATGATTTAGATGCTTTAGATAAGTATCTAATGAATATGCTATGAAATCATAATTTTGAAAGGAGTTATTCTATGATATGGAAAAAAAGATCTATCATATGGAGTTTATGAATGATTTGGTATTACTAGATTCTTACTATTTCAAAGACTATGAATACGATAGAGAAAATACATCATTACCCCATTAAAGTAAAACTTGTTGTTGAAAAAGACACTTAAATTTTGGGGGGGTTCTATTACCCTTGAACAATTTTTTTTAATTGGTGTTATAACATCCTTTTTGACAATCTGACATAGAGAGAGTATGCACTCTCATAAAGAGCATGAAAAACTTAAAATAATGATTATAATATTAGTTTTACGAGTATTTTATTATAAAATGTATTTTCTTATTTTTTTGATAGTTTTAACCTTTTTGCTTTTTTTTCTTTCTTTTTCAAAAATTAGTTGTCATCGACGGAACTCCACCACTTTCGGTGCCAACATTTTTGCCACAACTCTACCCACATTCTTTTATTACTATTACTTTAATTCTCAATTCTAAAATCTTATCTAAATATTTTTTTACATTTTGAATAATTTTATAAACCTATTAAATGTCAAGATGATTATGAGATATCATTTAGCTTTTTATCCAAATTTCAATCAATATTCTAACAATTTTAGAGAAATTCATTTAGTCTTTTCAAATTATCATTTCAAATTTTAAAGTTATACAAAAAGACGATAAATCAATTGATGATATTCTTAAAATTTTGAATTTGCTTAAAGAATAACTAACTTTTGTTATAAACAACCCAACAAAATCAAGAAAATAGTTTAATTTTTTTAATAAAATTCAGTAAGAAGAAGAAAAGTTAGCCACGAAAAAGAAGAAGAAGTAAGAGTAAAAAAAATGAAGGAAATGGTTTGCTGAACGTAGAGGAGGTGGGGGTGGAGTGGTGTGGGGTGAAAGGGGGGGATTAATCTATTTGAAGTTAAAATTATAAAAAGGATAAAAAGAGTTCAAAAAGTAAGAGAGAAAATAGAAAAGGAAAAAAAAGTATGAAATGAAAAAAAAAAATAGCTTGTAGAATGTAATTTAGAGAATGTAAAGTTGTTTTGTGGAGAAGTAGCTAAGAAATTTAGAGAATGTAAAGTTGTTTTTCTCTCACTTCCGAATTCTATTTATACTTTCGATAATAAATTCACAAAAATGCCCTTCGAGACAATTTAGCAAACTCAACTAGACTTGTAGAATGATTCGGTTATACCCGACTTGTCAGTCCTTCTCGTCAAATCGTCTTGTGCAATTAATTAATTTCTTTAGGAGACTGTGAATTTTGGTGATACGCTAGACCTTTGCGGAGTCAATTCGGTGATACACCAAATATTCTTTTTTTTTACCACCTGAGGAAAGTTTAAGAAGTATAAGCTGTCATATTTAGCGAGTTGAGCGCCTATTAGCAATGCGTCAAATTGGATGGTTGATGCTCAGTATAACTCGATACTTCTTTCTTATTTTGGACTTTTTCCTTTTTTTTAAACTCCAAGGTATTCTTAGCCTCCCTTAGCCAAAATACAATCACGTTATAATAAAAAAGATATAAATAGGCCTTGAGGATATTACTTTTGATGAGGAAAAAAATTTGAAATGAGTCACAAATTTCCAATTCACCAACACCCCCAACTTAAACTTTTCTTGTCCTGAAGTAAAAAATTATCCCTATAAATTTAACAAACATGCCTACAAAGAGTACTTCTTGAGAGTTGGCATGCATATATTTTCGCTAAGACTTTGCCCACGTGATCTTGAAGACCATTGGATTAACTTTAATGCTTATACGCTCCAATTATGCATTATAAACTTCAAACTTTGACTAATCATTGCAAATTAAATCAAGTGCTCACAATAGCTCACCAAAATGCAAAATTATGCTAGACAAATGTACTTTAGTGCCCTATCACAAAGAATGATACCCCTCTCTCATAATTCATAAGAACTTTATCATCAAGGAATCACAAATTACACTCACACTCACACTCACAAGGAGAATAACAAGTATGCGCCAACACATAAGCTTGTCCATATTTTTCAATTGATCAATGAACTGGCTAGCAAGGGATCACAATGATATTTTATCTACTTGTAATGTGGTCTTGGACAAAGTAGAAAAAAATTTGGATTAAAGTGACTCTACCATCTTGAAGTATTATATGAGCCCTTATTACTTCAGTCCTTCTTTCCTCCTCTTACCTGAGTGCCCTATCACAAAGAATGATACCCTTCTCTCACAATCCATAAGAACTTTATCATAAAGGGATCACAAAAAACACTCATACTCACAACAAAGAGAATAATATGTATGCGACAACCCATAAGCTTGTCCATATTTTTCAATTGATCAATGAATTAGCTAGTAAGGGATCACAAATGTATTTTATTAGCTTGTAATGAGGTCTAGGGCAAAGTAGGGGGCAAAGTAGGATAAAATTTGGATTAAAGTGACTCTACCATCTTGAAGCATTACATGAGCCCTTATTAATTCAATCCTTCTTTCCTCCTCTTAGGCATATATCAACATTCACACTCACTTCTTTGATTCTTCTCGACTTCAATGATGGGAACCCGTTTTTTTTTTAAATAATAAATCAATCATTCTCTTTTTTTTCAAAAAAAAAAATCTTAGATGATTTTGGAGGAGCTCCATCTTTTATAATACAACTACCTTGAAGAAACAACTTCAATCCAACATAAGTTTCATTCTTCATCAATCCTTACTACAACTCACCACACCCCCAACTTAGGCTTTTGACCTAAGTTATTTCTCAGCCTCACATGAATGCTTCAATATAATCTTGGTTTAAAATGTTGGTCCAATTCAAAAGTGATAAAGCTATCAATTAAAAACATAGAAATTTAGGCACAACTTGGGCAAAACTGGATCACACAAATCACATGGTAGACATAGAGATGGTTTAGATTAATGACTCACTCTCAATGACTACCTTTGATCCTTTCACATGTTCCTAAGTTCCAAATAACTAGACCAGCATGGCAAGTTCCATGTCTTCACGATGCATGAAATTCTGTCTAAACCTTACTGCACATGGCACTCAAGCACACTCATCAAAGCAACGATCATTATATTTCTAGCATGCATGCAACATTCATTGCACTATCACAAAAATTGATATTCAAATATTCAACACAAAATTCTCAAATTCATACAAAGAGTATGCAAACTTTTCACCTTAAAATTGAAAATAGGTCTTTAGTATGAAAAACTCAAATAATTTACCAACATGCATCTCAACAAGAGTACTTTCTGAGTCATTCAATATTCTAATGCTAGTACGCAAAATGGCACAAGCATGATATTCAATGAAGCATTTGTACAAAAAAGTTATACTACAAAACCTAAAATGATTATACTATAAACCAAAACAATAAGTTAACTAGCATCACTTCACCAAAATTAAACCAAAAGAAAGTACCAATATCAAATATTATAACCGCCACCTAGAAAAAACTACTACCCCTCTCCGCACTATAAAAGAGACATTATCCTTAATGCCAAAAAAATAAGCATAGAGAAAGTAAGAGGGTCTGATGAGTTAGTTTTTTACCAACTCACTGGACTTAAATTCATGAATAATTGTTGTTTTTATGCTAATTGAGACGATTTTAGGCCCTAGTTCTCTTGTATGCAGCCATTTCTTAGAAAAGTCAAGTTTGATGTATTTGGACCTTAAAATCACTAAAGCACATCAGTGAAGGAACGTGCATCCCACAAGAAACAATTGGCATCTTACCAGCCAAACATCAGCTTGACTGAAGAAAAACTATCTAAGCACCAATGATTCGCTGGCGTGATACAATTTCTTATCAATATTTTGTCACGATCCAAAGTACACTCTAAGTGTGACATGGCTTACAAGACCCCGAGAGGCCCTACACAAGTCACTAGACATACATATACACACGGTAATAGACAAAAACAAAGCATTTCATATCAATAAAAGAGTTTGTCATTTCAAAGGCGGAATTCTAACATAGTCTTGGCACGCCTTTCTACAATGTCAAAAGAAGTGGTCCGTACATAACCCGTACACCACTTACAACATCCGAAAGTAAAAACATAAGAAAGCAATAAAAGAGATATAGTATTTTGAGTATGAGGACTCACCAAGTCTTCAAACCTCTAGAGTGATCAACTAGCCACGAATGGAGGGAGATAAGTCATCAAGCTCTACATTAGTGAAACAATGTAGGCATAAGTATGTATTAGTACATGGAATGTATTAAGTATGAGGGACATGCAATAAAACATGAAATATGATCATTAGGGGACATAAGCGAAAAACATGATGTGCATGACCAAGCTAAACATAGTGAATATCTTCAAAGAGGAATCATAATCATGAACATGTGGTCATTACATCTAAAAATCATGAGAAAAACTTCATAAAATGTTTGAAAGTAACTTAGTTCATTTTGTGGGGTATTTAGTATTATCGGGCATAGACCACATGAGCTATAATGTGGAATTCGGTGTCTTACCCCCACATCAAAAAGAGATCTCCTTACTTGCCAAGGCAAGAACCTTAAGCTTCTAGCTTAGGTGGATCCACTAGCTATGTCACTTAAGATAACCTACGGGGGCACATAGTTAGGGACAATGAGATTTCTACTAGAGATCTAGCCTCTACTAATGGGAGAGCCTCCATCTCAATATCCTCTCGAGGCTAAGTAAAAATTCCAACGGAATAATCATAAAGCATATAATTATCCATGGAAAATAATAATTAAGTTACTAATCCAAGCTAAACATAGCATAGAATAGCTCCTTAAAACTTGATTCATGCATGAGTGAGAAAACCTTTCACCAAATCATGACCCCTTAATGTGAGAAACCTTTTCACAATTTCATTGAGACCAATCTTATAGAAACCTAGATCATAAAACCTTTCCTTTCATAAATCATGTATAAGTTCATGAAAACCTCATTCATAGCTTCATAGTTACTTCATAAATTCATGTAAATTAGGGTTCATAGTTAAAACTATGATCAATGCATGGGTTCACATGGAATTGATTGGAAAGCATGGAAAATTAAATTCATACATATAGAACCCATCAAGAATTGAATGAAAACCTAACAAATTTAGGGAAATTAAATTGGAGAATTGGAGAAAAACTTGGGACTCGATGGGTGAATAGAACCAATTGATTAACTCCCTACATACCTTAATCTCAAATCCCACAAGCAATTGATGAAGAAACCTTGAAGACTTGAAGAACCCTAGAAATTCCTTAAGAACCTTGGAGAGAAAGCCTTTGAGAGAAACTTTGGGGATTTGGGGGGAATGAAGGCCGGGTAGATTTTGTACTCAAATTAGTTATATGGTCGTATTTATAGGCAAGACGACATGATATAGGAATTAGGTGCATAGGAAAAGACTTAAATACCCTTTAAAAATAATTGTTGGCAAACTCTATGGTTGTGACCTACGGACCGTAGAAATTCCTATAGACCGTACTAGTCAACCATAGGTCAAGTGACTAGGGCCTGAAATCTTGACAAATCCTACGACTCGTTTCTACCTACCGTCAAACTTTCTACGATCCGTAGACCTCTAATTTCAACCCAAAATTTCTCTAAGTCTGAAACATTTCTACAAGACCTTACTACGGTCCATAGTCAATTCAAAGGATCAGCCTGGTCAATCGTAGAATGAGTTACTGGGCTTGATTTCCAAAATATTTTTTCCACTTCCTATGAGATTGGTCTACGACTCATAGAACTTCCCACGAACCGTAGACTGACCTCGTGGACTTGAACCAATAGCCATCTTTTGGGCTTCTTTCCTTTTCCATATTCTGAAGTGTTACAATATCTCCCCCTTGGGAACATTTGTCCTCGAAAAAAACTCAACCTAGCATGAATAGAGTAGAGAGAAACTAACAACCCAACATGAATGCAAATTTCATCAAAATGCACATAAACATGGAATTACTCCAAGCTAAATCATAACATCGAAAATGAAGTTTCCATGAACATGCATGCATATGGAAACATGAGAATGACTAAAACGCATGAATCCAAAAGAATGAACCATGAGAAAACTAATACCTCAAGATAGAGTAGGATCGGAGGGAAAGAGATGAGGATACCATGACATCATATCTGCTTCGGCCTCCCAAGTAGCACCCTCAACTAATTGATTCCTCCAAAGAACCTTCATGGAAGCAACTCAGGCCCTATCAAAGTGACCTCACTAACTTCAAACCATCCTATAGGAGACCTACACCTCCTACCATAAAGAGCCTCAAACAGTGTCATACCAATGCTAGAATGATAACTATTATTATAAGAAAACTCAATCAAAGGGAAATGATCATCCCAATTACCCTTGAAATCAATTACTCAAGCTCTTAGCATATCCTCCAAGGTTTGAATGTTACACTCTTCTTGTCCATCGTCCTGAGGATGACAAGTCGTGCTAAGTTTCACTTGGGTGCCAAAACCTTTCTGAAACGACTTCTAAAACTGAGATGTAAATTGAGTACCTCGATCAGAGATAATGGACAAAGGTACTTCATACAACCTTACCATTTCCATATTATAAAGTTTGGCTTAATCTTGTGATAAGAATGAAGTCTTTATGAAAGAAAGTGAGCCGATTTTATAATTCGGTCCACTATGACCCAAATCAAGTCAAATTGTCAACGAGTGCGAGGTAAACCCTTAATGAAGTCCATATTCAAACCATCCCACTTACATGTATTAATAATAATGTTTTGAGACAAACCATCCTATTTCTGATGCTCAACTTTTACTTGTTGGCATTCGGACAATGTCTTTTTTCTTCCAATTCCACCAATAGACTTCCCATAGATCACGGTACATCTTGGTGGTTCCCGAGTGAATAGAATACTAAGAACTGTGAGCTTTTTTCAAAATATGTTTCCTCAACTCATCAACATTCGGAACACATAATCGACCTTGATATCGAAGGACATCATCTTCCTCTAAGAGAACACCTCAATGGTGTTTTTGGAAATCGACTTCTTCAAGTCAACTAATACCGGATCAAGATTTTTCTTAGCTTTTCACATCCGATACAAAAGACGATTCCAAACAATTATGAACTACAACACCACCTTCATTAGAACCAACCAAACGAACACCCAATTGAGCCAATCTATGAACATCACGAACTAACTCGTTCTTATCATCCTCAACATGAGAAACACTACCCATTGATAATTGATTAAGAGCATCTACCACCACATTCACCTTTTCTGGATGATATATGACACTCATATGGTAATCCTTCAACAACTCAAGCTACATCATTTGATGAAGATTCAATTATTTTGAGTGAACACATACTTCAAACTCGTGTGGTCTGCGAACACATCTACATTAACACCATACAAGAGGTGTCTCCAAATCTTTAAAGCAAACACCACTGTTGCTAACTCTAATCATGAGTCGTATAATTCCTTTCATGAACCTTCAATTGCCTTGAAGCATAAGCAATGACTTTTGCATTAAAACACAACCAAGACCAATCCGTGAAGCATCACATTAAATCATAAAACCATCTGATCCTTCCGGTAAAGTCAAAATATGGGCTAAATTGAGTTTATCCTTCAACTCTTGAAAACTCTTCTCATAAGCTTCTGACCATAGAAATTTTACCTTCTTCTGAGTTAATGTTTTCAATGGTGAAACAATAGAGGAAAATACTTCTATGAACCTTCTATAGTAACTGGCCAAACCCAAGAAATTTCGTATATACTAATTCTTAACCACCTCAATTTTCATAGGATCAACTTGAATACCTTCACCGGAGACAATATAGCCAAGGAAAGCAACGAACCTTAACCAAACGCACAGTTGCTAAATTTAACATACAATTCACATTCCTTGAGAATTCGCAACACAATCCTCAAATGCTCAACATGCTCATCCTTACTCCTTGAATAGATCAAGATATCATCGATAAACACAATCACAAACATTTCAAGATATTACCTAAACACCATATTCATCAAATTTGTAAATGTCATTGGTGCATTGGTCAAACCAAACAACATTACCAAAAACTCATAATGACCATACCGAGTTCGAAAAGTTGTCTTTAGAATGTCACTCTCTTTTACCCTCAATTGGTGATAACCCGAACGAAGGTCAATCTTAGAGAAGTAACTTTCTCCTTGGAGTTGATCAAACAAATTATCTATCCTTTGAATAGGATACTTATTCTTAATGGTAACCATATTCAATTGTCGATAGTCAATACACATTTAGAGAGAATCGTCATTCTTTCGAGCAAACAATACTGGAGCACCCTATGGAGAGATACTTGGTCTAATCAAACACATATCCAACAAATCAATCAATTGGTTCTTTAACTCCTTAAGTTATGTTGGGACCATATGATAAGGAGGAATAGAAATAGGATATGTACATGTGAGAAGGTCAATACCAAAGTATATTTCCCATTCGAGAGGAATATCGGGAAGTTCATCAAGAAACACTTTCGGAAACTCACTTACAATCAAAACTGACTCAAATGTAAGGGTTTCGAAATTTATATCCCTAACCCGAACAAGATAATAAATGCAACCTCCGAAATCATTCTCCTAGCCTTTAGGCAAGATAGGAAATGACCCTTAAGAACACAATTTCCCCCCTTTCCATGACATGATAGGTTCATTCGGAACCTTGAAAATGACCAATCGGGTCCTACAATCTATTGAAGCATGGCATGCAAGAAGCTAATCGATCCCAAGAATAACATCAAAATCTAATATGTCAAGCTCTACAAGATCAAAATGAGTGACTCTACGAGAAATAGAAATAGGAAAATTTCTATAGACTCTTCTAGCCACAATAGCATCACCCGTGGGAGTAGAGACATGAAAGGGATTAGAAAGGATTTCGAGACCAACATCAAATCTCATGGCCACATAAAGAGTAACAAATTATAAGGTAGCACCCATATCAAGTAAAGAATAAACATCAACATGAAAGACTTTCAACATACCCGTCACCACATCCAAAGAACTCTCATGGTCCTGTCGAGTCTGAAGAGCATAAAATCTATTTTACTTCGAAGCAACCGAACCGGAACCACTGGTTGAACTTTCCTACCATTTTTTCTCTTAGTATAAAGCTATGGGAAATATCTCATCTTGTGACCACTCTTTCCATACTAAAGCAACCATATGTACCGACCAAACACTTGCCATCATGTTTCTTTCCACACCTAGTGCAAGCGGGGGTAGAAGATCCATTACCACCATTTTTTTATTGAGGCTTCGATTTAGACACCCTATTTTTTGTTGAACTTAGGAGCTGGAGCATTAGAAGAACCTTGATCAAAAACTTTTGCCGAAATTGAGGATGCCATGTCCACTGGACCTAGAATGAGATTAGTGAACTTCAAGGCATGCTCATTCACACTCATATTGCCTTGACAGAGATTAATAAACTCAAGCACTTTCGCTTCTCTCAATTCAAGAGGGAAAAAATTATCAAGAAAATCTCCCTTGAATTTCTCTCAATCAAGAGGACCCGCATCAACCACTCTCCCACTTTTCTATTGTTCAAACCACACTTGAGCAACACCCTTGAGTTGATAAGGGACCAATTAATCCTTCTAAGCCGTAGACAATCCCATAATCCCTACTATCTTGTAAACCTCATCAATGAACTCTTGAGGATCCTCATTAATCTTAGAACTATGGAGTTTCAAAGGATTCAATCTAGTGAATTCCCATATCATTTTCATCGTCGTACCCATATTTGGGCTTACGGGGGGCATCTTTTCTATTAGCTTAGGCCGTCATGGCCTGAGCCAACACTTGGAAAGTGGCTCAAAATTTGGCATAAGTCACGTGCTCATCCAACGGATCAGTCAGAACTTGAGGAACCTCGGGCTTCACATTGTCGTTGTTTGTATTCCTTCTCACATAAGCTCTTCGAGAGGCCATATCCTGAGAAGGATCAAAATGATTTATAAGAAGGATCTTTATAGAGATAGACTTTATGGCACGACTTAAAAGTAACGAAAAAAATGGAGTTTCCTAAATGCTTTGTAGCCTCTTATCATAAATGTGGCACGCTTCATACTTATGAACAAGACTCTACTCAATACGGTTTGCCAAACATCGTATGACCTTTTCTAAAACTTTGTGCTTTGAATACCAAGTTTGTTACGACCCAAAGTATACCCTAGGCATGACATGGAGTATAAGACCCCGACAGGCTCTACACAAGTCATTTGACATACATATACACATGGTAATAGACAAAAGTAAAGTATTTCATATCAATAAAAGAGTATGTTATTTCAAAGGCGAAAGTCTAACATAGTCTTGACAAGCCTTTATACAATATCAAAAGAAGTGGTCAGTACATAACCCGTACACCACGTACAACATCCAAAATAAGAATATAATAAAGCAATAAAGGCGACACTGTCATTGAAGTATAAGGACTCACCAAGTCTTCAAACCTCTAGAGTGATCAACTAGCCACGAATGGAGGGAGAGAAGTCACCAAGCCCTACATTAGTGAAATAATGTTGGCACAAGTATGCATTAGTACATGGAATGTGCTAAGTATGAGGGACATGCAATAAAACATGAAATATGATCATAAGGGGACATGGTCAAAAACATGATGTGCATGACCAAATGTCACGACCCAAAGTATACCCTAGGTTTAACATGATGTATAGAACCCCGAGAGGCCCTATATAAGACACTTAACATACATCATACAAGATAATTGAACTAAAGATTTTAAAGAAACAATCTTATATCATAAAAGAGTTTGACAAAGCGGAAGTCTAACATAGTATCAACAAGCCATCTATTACATCAAAAAGGAAGTGGTTAGGACGTAACCCATACACCACATACAAATGTCTGAAAATTGATATAAAGAAAGTTATAAAGGTATCTTAGTCCTTGGAACATAAGGGCTCACCAATCTTTTAATGCCAAGAGATAAACTACCCACGAGAGTGAAAGGTAGGAACGTCAGACACTCGTTAGACGGGTCGTGGTGCCTTAGACGGGTCGTGAAGGCTCCCATGAACCCATTCTGTCAACTTTTAAGTCATGGGATTTTGGGTCTTTTCCTAATTGTTTTAATTTAATGTTATGTCATTTTACCCTTAACCCAAAGCCTTATATAAGGATTTTATCCCCAAAATCACCCAATTCAATTCATTCTCTAAATTTCCCAAAAAGAATAACAAATTCATCCTCCCCAAATATTTCTCTCTCTAGAAAAATAAGGAGTCAACTTAGGGTTTCAAGATCAAGTTTCCAATTCACCATTGTTTATGGGCTTTGAATTCTAAGGTATGATAGTCTTCATCTATGGATCTCTTTCCTCCATAGAGTTCCTAAATTCTCCAATTTACAAAGCTTGAAATCTCCAATTGAAGTTAGGGTTTTCCTCTATGTCATGGGTTCTTTCAATGTTGGTTCATTTGATTGTTTTATGAACTATTATGCATGAATTGAGATCATTCCATGTATTTAAGATGATTCCCCATAAACTCATGCATAACCCATGTTTTCTAAGCTATGATGATATAACATACGTAGGTTTTGAACTATGAAAGACGAGTTTATGAAGATATGCATGTTCTTTATGAAATTGATGAGAATGATTTAAGATTGCTTAGAGTGCAAAGCATAAATGTTGTTGTTATTGTGAAAGGATTTCTCACATATTAACTCAATACATGCATGTGCAAGGGTTTTCTCACATAAGGATTCTTAGAGTTGAAAGGTTTTCTCAGCTTAACTTTGAATCAAGTTTTAGGAGCTATTCTAAATAAACCTAGCTTGGATTGGATATTTGATGTGCCTTCCATGGAAGATAAGTCAAGTAAAGAATTATGACTATTCCATGGAATTTATGCTTAGCACCGAGAGGATATTGAGATGGATGTTCTCATGTAGCTAGAGGTTGGGTTTCTAGTAGAAATCTCTGTATCACATACCTATGTGCCACCATAGGATGATTGTCTTAGATAGACATTAGCTAGTAGATCTACGTAAGATAGAAGTTGAGGTTCTTGCCTTGGCAAGTAAGGACACCCATTTTCAGTATGGGGTAGACACTGTATTCCATGTTATAGCTCACATGGTCTCTATGTCGGATAAGGCTACTTCCCACAATAATGATGAACTAAGATTACTTCAAGAAGTATCTCATAAGTGTTCAAATATAAGTTTTACTTGCATTGACCATGATTACGATGGTGTTTTCTAACCTCTTATTTTATGTTTTAACTTGGTCTTTGCATGACATAAAAAGGTCCTTTTTAGCATGATTTTATATCTCTATGCATTGTTATCATACTTGGTACATTTTTGTACTAACGCATACTTTTGCCTACATTGTTTCTCAAATGTAGGGTCCGATGTTTTAGTTTCTCATCCCAGTGGCCAAAGGTCACTTTGGTTACCTTGAGTTGTGGTGAGTCCTCATGTTCTGAGGACCGAACCTTTTATCGCTTTCAGACTTTACTTTTCAAATGTTGTACGTGATGTCAGGGTTACGTCTCGATCACTTTTTATGTAATAGATGGTTTTGAGACTATGTAGACTTCCGCTTCGTTTTATCAAATTATGAATTTTACGTCTAGTATTCGTAAACCACCACCGGGTGGTAGATTTGAGCAGAAACAGAATATGGTGCAACTCATTCATTCAACTAGGCAATTTACTGGCCTACCTCATGAGGGGCCCCGAGTGTATATAAAGAACTTTCTGGAAATAAGTGATACTTACATTTTGAATGGGTTATCATCTGATTATGTGAGGTTGATTTTTTTTCGTTCTCACTATTGGGAGAAAAAAAATTGTGGTTGGCATCTGAGCCAGCAAATTATATCACTACATGGGACTATCTAGCAAAGAGGTTCCTAAGTTGATTCTTTCCATCGGGAAAACTTGCAAATCAAAGGAGTAAGATCTTAAGTTTCAAGTAGGGAAGTAGAGAGAACATGTAACAAACTTGGGATCGATTTAAACATTTATCGTTACCAGGCAAATGAGGTATTAGATCACACCTTTATTAAAGGTCTTGAATATAATGCAAAGGTACTACTAAATATTGTAGCATGTGGGCAAGCCTAGAGAAGACCTATGATGAACTGGTTGAAGTCCTAGACAAACTGTCGAAAGGCAACCCATAATGGAATGGAGATGCGTAAAGAAATACAATGTAAAAGGTTGCAGAAGTGTTGAAAGTGGATCAAGTGACTGCATTTGCTGCAAAATTTATGCTTTGCAAAATCATATTACCCCGAAGATCAATAAACTAACACTAAGGCAACAACATGAACAAGTAAATATGATACAACAACCTCATGGATGGTGTGAAGTTTGCGATAGTAGAGAGCATGTGATTGAATGTTGTGAATTAAATCTAGACTCCGTGAACTATGTAGGTAATCCACATAGGGGTGGAGGAACATAAAATTATGGCAATACATATAACACAATTTGGAGGAATCACCCGAACTTTTCATGAGGTGGAAATCAAAATTAGAATCAAAACCAGGCACAAGGGCAAAACCAATACCGACCACAAAGAAATGGGCAGCAGTATCAAAACCATGGCCAAGGTAATAATCAAGGTGCCCAATAAGGGGGTATGACTAATGAGGAGATGTTCAATCAATTGATGGCAGAGATGATTAAAAACAATGCAAAGGTAGATAATTTCAAAGAGGATTTGAGAAACACCCAGATATCAAATCAAAATTTGGAAAGGTAGTATGCTCAATCAGCTAATGCTATAAATTTGCATCGACAAAAGGTCTTTCAGATGTCACTGATACTAACCCAAAACAAGTGAATGATGTGGGTACAAGAAATGGATTACAGTTAAAAGAACTAGCTCCAAAGAAGAGAAATGTTACATGGGATAAGTGGAGAAAAGAAACAAGAAGAGGTTGGGCAAAAATTTAAATATCAAACCATCGATCATAGAAGCACCAAATTAGAGCTTAAATCTCTGTCGAGACACCTAAGGTATGCATATCTGAGCAACAATGAAACTTTACCCGTGATACTTTATGCAAAATTGTCTGAAGCACAAGTTGATGCGGCATTAAAGATCTTAAAGAAAAGGAAGAAAGTTATTGGGTAGCAGATGTCGGATATTCATGGAATTAGTCTAGCGTTGTGTATGCACAAAATCTATATGAAGGAAGACCACAAGACGAGTGCATAACATTAACATTGACTAAATCCATTGATAAAACAAGTTGTAAGAAAAGAAGTGATCAAGTGGTTAGATGCAGGAATTGTGTACCCTATCTTTGATAGTAAATAGGTAAGTCTTGTAAAATGTGTACCAAAGAAAGGTGGTATGACAGTGTGAAGAACTAAAAGAATGAGTTGATTTCCACAAGAACTAGTACTAGATGGAGGATTTGCATGGGTTACTAGAAATTGAATGATGACAAAAGAAAGGTTCATTATCCTATCCCTTTCATTGATCATATTCTTGACCATTTAGCAGGGCATGAATACTATTGCTTTTTAGATGGGTATTCTGGATATAATCAGATTTTAATTTCACCCGAGGATCAACAAAAGACCACTTTCACTTGCCCTTATGGCACATATGCTTTCAAACGCATACCATTAGGACATTGAAATGCTCCGATCACTTTTCAGAGATGTATGATGGCTATTTTTCATGACATGGTGGAGGATTTTTTAGAAGTATTTATGGATGATTTCTCTTTCTTTGGGAAGTCTTTTGAGGTATGTCTTAGAAACCTTAAAAAGTACTCGCTCGTTGTGAAGATACAAACTTGCTGCTTAATTAGGAGAAATGTCATTTCTTGGTTCGAGAAGGTATAGTTTTGGGTTACAAGGTGTCGAAGCAGGGACTAGAGGTTGATAAAGCCAAGTTGAGGTTACAAAGAAATTGCCCCATTCGGTTTCTGTCAAAGGGGTAAGAAGTTTTCTAGGACATGCAGGTTTTTACCGGAGATTCATCAAGGATTTTTCCAAGACTGCCAAACCTATGTGCAATTTCATGGAGAAAAAGGTGAAATTTGAGTTTGATGAAAATTGTGTGAAAGCGTTAGAGATGCTGAAGTAGAACTTAATTAAAGTTTTAATCTTGAGTTTTCCTAATTGGGAGCTACCATTTGAACGCATGTGTGATGCAAGCAATGTAGCAGTGGGTGCAATATTGGGACAAAGAAAAGATCCAGTGTTCCATTCGATATATTATGCTAGCAAAATCCTTGATTCTGCCCAAGCTAATTACACAGTGACTGAGAAGGAGATGTTTGCTCTAGTGTTCGACTTCAACAAGTTCAAATCATATTTGGTACGTACCAAAGTGATTGTTTATACTGACTAACCAGTGATTAGGTACCTATTCAACAAGAAGGATGCTAAGCCACGGCTCATTCAATTGATATTTCTTCTTCAAGAATTTTACCTTGAAATCAAAGACCATAAAAGGTACAAAGAATCAAATAGTTGATCGTATTTCGAGGTTAGAAGACTTCTCTCATGTGCATGAAGGGGGAAAAAATATGTGAAGAGTTTCCGGATAAGTATTTGAAGGCCTTATATCTCTCAAATTTCATGGTATGCTTATATAGTGAATCTATTGGTGAGTAAAGTGCTCCCACCAGGCGCAACTGCTCAACAAAGAAAGAAGCTAAAGCATGATACTAAATTTTATATCTAGGATGAACCATTCTTGTTTAAAAATGAGTGGATCAAGTTGTGAAAAGATGCATTTCGTAAAATGAGGTCAAACAAGTGCTCTAGAGTTATCATGCAAGTCCTTATGGAGGGCATCTTGGAGGAGAGTGCACGGCTCACAAGGTATTGCAACCTGCTTCATTTGGCCTTTTTTGTTCAAAGATTTGATAGCTCATGTGAAAGAATGTGCTCAATGTCAAATATTGGGTACTATATTTAGAAGACATGAGATTCCACATAACAATATTCTTGAGGTAGCAAACTTTGATATGTGGGGTATTGACTTCATAGGTCCCTTTGCACCATTGGATGGAAACCAATAAATTCTAGTGGCAGTTGATTATGTGTCTAAATGAGTTGAGGTTGTAGTTCTTCCTACGAATGATTCAAAGGTAGTTATTAAATTCATAAGAAAGCATATTTTCACTCGCTTTGGTACTCCAAGGGAAATCATAAGTGATGGAGGTAAGCATTCGTTAACCATTTAGTGAAAAATCTTCTGGCTAAGTATGGTATACGTCATAAGGTAGCTACAGCGTACCAACCACAAACTAGTGGCCAAGTTGTAGTGTCGAATCGAGAAGTGAAGAAAAATCTTACAGAAAACAATGAATGCTCAATGAAAAAATTGGTCCATGAAACTTGATGATGCTTTATGGGCGTATAGGACAGCATATAAAACACTCATATGGACTTCTCCCTATCACATGGTGTTCAGAAAAGTGTGTCATCTTCCGGCAGAGTTAGAGCATCAAGAATATTGGGCGATAAAGAAGTTAAATCTTGACCCAGAGCTAGCCGGGAGAAAAAGAATAGGCTTATTGCACAAACTTGAAGAGTTTAGGTTCCATACTTATGAGAATGCTAAGTTATACAAAGAGAAGACCAAGAGATGGTATGACAAGCACATAATCCCTCGCACTTTTACTCCAGGACAAAAGGTATTACTCTTCAACTCTAGACTTAGATTATTCCCCGAAAAACTAAGGTCTAAATAGAGTGGGCCTTTCGAAGTGGTGAGGATGACACAACATGGTACGGTAGAGCTTAAAGGCAAAGATGCAAACGTTCTTAGTGAATGGGCAATAGGTCAAACACTATTTTGGTAAGGATGCGGATCGGGATCGATAAGCTCTTAACTAAATTATGAATGATACAAAGTTGAGTCAAGTCGCGATGTTAAACCAAGCGTTCCACAGTAGGCAACCCGTGAAATTATGTAATAATTAGTTGTTTTTTGTTTTGATTTTTTTTTTTTTTGGTAGGATTTTGTTAAATTTCAATCATTTGTAATAATTAGGAACTATAAAAAAAATGGGAAAAAAACAAAAAGATGAGTCGTGCATGACTAAAACTAAGGCGTTGGGTGGGAGGCAACCCACCATTATTGTTTAACATAATTTGGTTGATGCGCAGGAATTGGAAGGCGTAACACGCAAAATAAGGATAAAATGCAAAAAAACAGGACCGAACAGACATGAAGCACTAGGCAGGCTCGCGGCGCACGGCATGTGTGAGTGGCAGCCTTGGACGAACTCTGTCAAGGAACACCATGCCAGGCGTGCATTAGCTGCAACCTACTTTGGGCGTACTGGCGGCGCCTCACGCCCACCACTCCTCCATCCCAAAATATTTTTTTAATTCATGGGACCCACTTAAAATTCATCCTTAAATCATATACCTACCCAAATTTTACCTCACTTTCTCTCAATTTTAAACCCTACCTGTCGCCCTAACTCTCTCAATTTCTCTCAACTTCAAAAAAAATCTTCTTCTCTTCACTCATTTTCTTCACCAAAATCCCCAAATCTTTCATTAATTCTCCCTCAAAGTTCTTTCTAATCACCATTTTTCTATCAAAAACCCAGCAACACCCATCACCCACCAAAGAAAAATCAAACCCACCTTACCCATAACCCCCACTGCCTACCCGACCCAACTCATACCCAAACCTAAAAAAATCTTCATTTTTCTGTAATCTCGGTGGTTTCTAATGGAACCTAAAGAAAATAAAGTTGAGGTTGGGGCGAGTAGCAAGCGAAATCGAAAAGGGTCCTCCATCGAAACTTCTAGTCAGGCACCTACCAGATTGCCACCATACAAAATTGATAAGTAAGCGGTGAAATACATTGGATAAGAGTGATATGATTGTCAACAAGAATCTAAATACTTGGGCAATGAATATGTCAATGAGGGGTGGTTGCAAGCCGAATTTCCCCAAATTCATTCCAAAGTTTACGCCTTGGGGATCCATTACATCTTCTTTGACCAAGGTAAGTGTAACTTGATTCTTGTGCATGAATTTTATGCTAATTGGAATACATATCATTTGCATCGCAGTAAGGGTGATATAAAGGGTAGGCTTGTGCAGTTTTTTGTTGAAGCATTAAATGAATTTTGGGGTACCCTTGATTGTGATCATTCTGAATTTCAAGCTATGAAAGAGAGACCTTCTTATAGATATATATGTCATACTCTTTGTGAGATAAACTAAATTGCTAGGTGGGAGAGAACAGAGGATACAAGTAGACATGTTACTCTACCTTACGCCCAATTAAATCAAGAGGCACGTGTTTGGTTGAAAATTGTGTCTAGTACTTTGTTGCCTTGCAAGAACATCTCTGAAGTCACTAAATAAAGGGTAGTGCTCATCTATAGACTCATAAAAGGGCTGCCAATTTATATGGGCGCAATTTTGTGTCAAAATATGCTGAAATTTAGGAGTAATAAGAGATGGAGCTTCTGTCATAGGAGCTTTTTAACTCGATATTTACGTGCTTTGGAGATTGAGGAGGAGGTTCATGATGTGTTTCCACATTTTACCCCTCATTTGGTGTGTCATCTGGTTGATGTTACAAAGATAAAGGCACAAGATGTGTCACATGGGCCGGTGTTATCTACTACGGATAGGCAAGCACCAGATGATAGTTGGATGGGCCAGATGTATCGTATGGCTGAGCTACAATTGAGGATTGATGGTCATCCTATCACTGGAGAGGATACGGTGACATTGGCAGAACGTTACCTTATGATGGACAACGTCATGTATATGTGTTGTAAGGGCCTGACATTTCAAGAGCCTATCGATGATGATGATACCATTGTTGATGAGGAGGATGAGACTGATGAGGATAACACGGAGGATGATGGGAATGATGATGATGACACCAGTGATGGTGATGGTGATACAACCTTGATGGTTGTAGAGTTTGTCGCGAATGTGGCGACTGCTGATTGAGAACGCGCGGCCTAGAGGCCAAATGGGATTTTTCTTTCACTCTTTACTCAGGTTTTAATTTTTGCACTAGGGCCAGTGTTTGCTTTAAGTGTGGGGTGGGAGATATACTTCCTTGTAACCATTTTACTACTTTATCGAGTATTTTTGTTTCATAGGTGGCTTCCTCAGCTTTTGTTTTCAGTTATTTTTCTTAAGATAGTCCCTTTGAACCGATTAGGACTAGTTTATGTTTATTTTATTTGGTTTGATTGTTAGTTGAGTCTTAAAGTCGTTGTAGAAGTGAATGTTCTGAATGATGGATGGATAATGAGTGTCTTAAGAGAAAATTGGTCACTAGGATTGGTAGATTGTGAAGCAGAACTTTTTGGTATTTTGAAACCCTACTTAAAAAGTTAGCCTGACGTCATGAGTAGTTCACACTTGAATATGCAGTTATAATGGAAATAGTAACCTTGATTTGTATGAGCATGCTTATATGTTTTTATGTCCTTTTGTGTATGTCATGATCCCATGTGTGGTGAGTATTTTTCTTGCACATAACGGTGTCTAGAACTTTCCCCGTGTGCGCTTAACAAGTAACTTGAATGGATTATGGAATATGATTGAGGCATTTCTTTGAATAGCCAATTTAAACTCTTGTGTGCCTCCAAAATAAGTGTCCTTAGTGAAGCCCTATTGAGCTTTTTAGCCTATATTTTTTTGATTAATCGCATAATGAGTCAATTCACTTTTTATTGATACCATTACTTTGTTTGATCCAAAAATGATTCTTAATGTACTATGTCAATAACAAAAGGTAACATAATGGTAGAAGTGAAGTATAGTGAAATAACTTATGTGGTGAAATTAGAGAAAAGAGGTGAAAATAGCCTATGATTATAATTGCAAAGGCAGTTGTGAAAAAAAAACATGTGTGAATAAGAAGCAAGTCTTGAACAAGTGCTTAAATAAAGAAAAGGGCAAGTATTGAAAAATAAATTGAAGGGTAGTTAAGAGGTGTGCACCAAAGAAGGGAGAAGTGGTTGGAGATGTCCGAAAAACAAAACAAGTGCATTAAGGAGGAGTAGTCATTAATTACATCCTAAATATACCCCTCCTTATCCCTTAGCCGACATTACAACCAAGTTAAGTACTCTTGATTTCATGATAAATTTATTATGAAAGGTCAAGTACACTAAGGGCAAGTCTAGGGTATGTTGTGACATGCAAGAATATCTTTTGTTAGAATGAGAGATTATTTTTTGAAAATAGGTCTTTTGTGAAATAAAATATGTGAACATGATGTATGTATGAGAGAAAGGCTATATCAAAAAAAGTGAGGGCATTCATGACGCACATTTGGATGTATTTTATGTTGGTATACTCTAATATGATTACATTGGCCCGAAAAAATTAGTGATGAGTCATTCATTGAGGTTGTGTTGTGTCGATTGGTATACTAACATGGCGAACTAAATTGTTGAATGCTGCATAAAGCGTGGACTACAAAAGGATGATTAAATGTGTTAGGTTAATTTTAATGTGGGTAGATAAGTCAAAAGGTGATAATTATGAGTTGATAGCTTAGAGATTGTTCGAGGATGAACAAAGGGTTAAGTGTGGGATAGTGATCTTGGGTGTATTTATATGCCCTATTACTACAATTTCCCCGCATTTACCTTACATTTTGAGAGCATTCTCAATTATAATTTGTATGTTTTAGATAGCTATTGCGGTGATTGCACACTAACCTGTATGGTTAGCTATATGCAGGAGTTTTGGAAGAAGTATGCATATAACAGAAGCAAAGTAAGCTAGAACAACGAAAATTAACGTGAAGGCTTAGCGCACTGCCCAGCACACCAGGTGCACTAGTGGTGCAGGGCGCCAGCCTCAAATTAATTGGGGCTGCTTCCTGGCGTACAGGTGGCGCAGGGCGCCAGCCTTGAAATGCCTGGGACTTGTTCCCTACCCCTTGCCCCTTACCCTCGACTTTTCTGGCGAATTTTAGTCGTTTTAAGATTCCAAAATCAATTAGAAGTGGGGATTAATTTCTCAAACTCTATAAATAGGACCCTATGGACCTATTTTTCAAGTGCAAGAGCACGGGAAGAACAATTTGTCTTAGGTTTTAATTTTCTACGCTTTCTTTAATTTCGAATTTCATGAAAATAATTATATTTGCATTCTTGATTACTATGAGTGGCTAGAAGTCTTTGTTATTCAGATGTAGCTACGGATAATTGTTGAACATCGAATGTTATGAATCAATTGTGATTATCGCTTAAATTACTTTTATATTCTTATTTTATTATTTCATGATTGGTCACCATTGAGATAATTATATTGTATATTCTTGAACTCGAGAGATGAATAGGTAGATAGACCAAAGAATATAAAAGGTTTAATCTTTCTTGAATATCACTTGTTTAGATTCGTGTTTAGGATTGACACCCGAACGAACACCGAACTTGGTTATGAAACAAGATGAAATATAAATGCTCGCGAATTGAGTTTGTCTATCCCCGCTCAACAATGTAGTTAGACAGTCAATTGGAGTAGGCGATTAGAGGTTGAGAGATCATGATCATAAAATCAACCCTGTAAAATAGTAATTTGATAACTGTAATTAATTTGTACATGAGATGGGATACATGAAACCTTAAGCATGTTGCATCTCTGAAATTTTCCCTTAATTGTTTAAATCACCGAAATTGAAGTTGTTGTTACTAGTTATTTTTATAATTGAATTATTTGCAATAGTAGTAAATAAAACACAAGTTTCTTGAGAACACTTTCTTTAAATTGTGGAATTAGTAGAATTAATATAAATTGATCGTAAGCCCTTTGGGTTCGATAATCTGATTTTAAAAGAGCCATTTATTACTTATGCGACCACGTACACTTGTGTGTGCATTTGAAAGCAACACCATCATATCTTCAACTTCAATCGTTCATTTTAGGGTGCATGATTTGTAATTAAGTAGTAAGGGAAGGATTTCTTCAAGGGGAACTTAAATAAATTTCACCAGTTTAGTAGCTAGTTAATTACTTAGATACACTCTAGCTTACAATATTACGTATCTTATCAAATTTTGGTTCCTCCAGATACGTCCATATACATCTATCTTGGATACATGGGGTCAAATTAGGTGTAATTTGTTCTCTCTCTCTCTCTCTCTCTCTCTCTCTCTCTCTCTCTCTCTCTCTCTCTCTCTCTCTCTCTCTCTCTCTCTCTCTCTCTATATATATATATATATATATATATATATATATATATATATATATATATTATCCAAGAGGATTCACATGTATTTGGGATACATATCGAATCTCGTTCGCCTCTCTCCTATTTCGCTCGCCACTCTCTCATGTATATGGTATTCCAGCTACATGCGAATCATACAAGATACATACAAATACATGTATCTAGTTTGTATCTAGTGTGATTCACATGTATTTGGGATACATACTAATCTTGCTCACCTCCCTCCCAATAACGCTCACCTCTCTCCCTATTTTTGTGTATCTGGTAGCAAAATTCCTTTTCTAAAACTCTTGATAAGGTCCAAATAAGAAAGCATAAAAGACGATCTTTTTAAGCAGGTTTATTTTGCAAAAAAAATTAAAGACTTTTAATACCCTTGACCTTTTATTCAGTACCTATAAACTAACATGTTGAAACCATCATTTGTTAATGTAATATAATATAATAACTAAATATAAAACTCGTGTCAATATGGGTTCAATATATGATTTTTTTTTGCTCTTAATTTATGTGACATAAATAGAATTTGAAGGTCAATCAACTTTTAATATGATCTTTAGATATTTTAGGTTGATTTATAAATTTCTTAGGTAATTTTCAAATAACATATGTTACTCCCTCTATTTCAATTTGTGCAACACTGAACCAAATTTTTTATTTGTGTTGTTATTATTGTGATATATTATGTTACTTTCTCTATCGCTTTATGTAGCACTGATAAAATCTCAAGGATTAATCAAAACAAGTTAAAATATTTTATGTCATTATTGTGAAATCATGAACAAGACACCCAAAGTAGACAGTAAATAATATCATAAATTAAATAAATAAAATAGCATGTATTGATGTTGTGTGCCCAAGTTATAGCAACCTCATAATTTGAGGAAATTACAAAACAAATATGGTTGGAGTGTTGAACCCAAACCTCTCACACCTAAAATGAAGGCTTCACCACGAAGCCAACAAGCAACTATAAGCATAAAATGTCAAAAGTTGCAGCATGACACAGGCAAGTGAGGCAGCGGAACTATTGCTTCTTATATAAGGGAATAATAAAATAAATATATAGAAAAAATCATGCAAAAATCCAGCACAAATATCAGATGTGAAATAAAGGGGTGGTTTGCTTTGCTTATTTACTAAAAAAATAAAAAAGTTGAAAAGAGAGTTGGAAAAAAATAAAAAAAATAGCAAGTGGTCAAAAAGTAAAGAGTGCAATATCTTTTTTATGCCATAAAGGAAAAAGTACTCTTCTCTTCACATTCCCTTTATTTTGCTTTATTCATTTAAAAATAAAATAAAACTAGTACTAGTACTGCTCCTGCTTATTTTATTTTATTTTCATTCGATATTCAGAGCCCACATTCAAGTTCCGATTAAATTCAGATCACACACTACAGTGTCCATTCAGGGGTTTCAACATAATTTTTTTCATATCCAAAATTCGAACTCGAGACTAGAAAAGTGAAGTAGTCCCACCACTGCACCACGTACAAATCATGTTGATCCTACTTATTTATTCATTTCTCTCTATATATATATCCCTATCTTTTATCTCTCTCTTTCTTTGGTTAACAAATGTAGAGGCTGTCTGTCCGAGTGCTTCCCCACAATGCTAAACTTATTTAATCATCAAAATAAATAAGCACCATACTTAAATCATTAACCATCCCTTCTTGTATCATAAATAAAACTCTCCCATCCAAAACATAGAGGGGAAACTTTTTTTGTTGGATAAGCATGCCATTTTTCCTTATGTCATATAATATAATATATGGATAAGGGCCTAAAATGCTCCTTAAACTAATTGAATTGGCATAAAATTACCTTCATTCACCTTTTTGCCCTTAAATACTCTTTGGCGTTAATTCTTTTGTTTAAAAATACCTTTGATATTAACCATTTAGTTCATATTTGCCTTTATTTTTGACAAAAACCCCTAAAATAAAATCATTCAATATTTATTTATTACGATACGCTTGAAATAGTATTTTAAAAAATTATTAATTTCATAATATGTTATTATTGGCCTATTTCAAATCAACCCTCAATTAATTATAACTCAACTTATAACTAGTATTCAACTAAAATTATTACTCGTCCAATCTGATTTTTTATCTAACAAGATTATAATTTTGTATTAATAGTTTTTTTTATCAACTACCAGTTTAGCTCATTCCTTCCTTTTTATTCTGTTTTTAATCGATATCATAAACTCAAACTTGAAATGAACTTACATACTCATATTCTTTTAATTTATATTAATATCATAGCGAGTGGAAGGGGGGGGGGGGGGTAGCAGAAAATTCTTATTTCATTCTTTTATTTAGAATTTTGGATTAAAAAATAATAACACACACACACATATTAAAAAATATTTGAGTTTAGTGTATTTTCACATAGGGTCATGAAAAAGTACGTCTAACTAGTCTATCTATTAAAAAAAATGTTGTTACTAGATTTATGACCTCTCAACCATAGAACATGATTACAACTTCTCTCCTAAAATAAGTGATGTGTTATTAGAAAAAAATTATGTCAAAATAAATAATTAAATGAAATTGTTGAGATTTTTTCCATAGTTCAAATAAGTGAATTTTTAAAAGTTCAGAGAATTATTGAGATTTTTTTATATATATTTATCTTTCTTTAATGAGATTCTTGATTACTTTATATTTTTTAGATGAATAATTTGAATATGATTAAAAAGGTAATAGTGAAAAAATAGTTTTAAATTTATGTTCACTTAATATGGACGAGATGAAGTATCATTTTAGTAATTCAAGAAAAAAAATAGTACTCTCGTTGGTCTTAAATACTTGTCATTCTTGCTAAAAATAGATGGTCTATAATATCCATTTATTTACTTTTACTTGTCCATTATTTCAAAAATAGATTTTTTTCATTTTTACCTGTCACTTTTAACATATCATGAAAAAACAATTATTATTTCCATATCTTACCCTTAGTAATAAATACTTATTCTCTTAATCATTTTTCAAAAGACTTAGAGCCTGTTTGACATTGCTATTGGGAGGCTAGAAACACTTATTTTGAGAAAACAACATTTTTTTGTTGAAAAATGAAGTGTTTTGCAAATCAATAAAAGTGCTTTTAAATGGAAGCGAAGACAATTTTTCTTTTGTTGGAAAGAAACTAAAATTTTCTGTTTTTAAAAAAAAGCAGAAGCAGAAACAAAAAAATAATTTTCTCAACTAAAATATCCTTTTCGTATATATATATCGTATTAATTATTAACATATTTCATAAGTTTGGTTAAATTTTATTTAAGAATTTTATATAATAAATTTTATAATTTATGTTACGTTTATGTATTATTATTTTATATATTATTTTGCAAAATTAGAAAAAAAGTAACAACAATATTTTTACAAGATTAGAAAAATTAAAAAAAATAACAATTAAAGATTTTAGCCTCCCAAAAAAAAGTATAATATTAATTGAAATTTAAACAAGTATTTAATTTAATAAAAATAAAATTTTAATTAATTTTTTATAATAGATATTTGAAATAGTTTCTCTTTATAAAATAATTTTAATATTAGAAAGAAGTACATTAATAGTTGTCATTTTCTGTAATTGACTCTCAAAAGCACTTTTTTTTTAAAATCAGTCAAACGCAGTTTGCTTATGAAAAACATTTTTCAAATGAATTAGCCAAACACAAATTATTATTTTTTTCAAAAGCACTTTTCTGAAAAGTCATTTTAAATAATCGCTTATAAAAATAAATTGTTTTTAGCAGGAATGTCAAACATGCTCCTAATACCAAACATCAATTAGTGAGGATAATGTGGTAACATGGTCATGTCAATTGTTATTTCCTTAATTGGTGTGTGTGCCCCTAATCCAAACATAACAAATAAATGTAAAGGAAAGGGACTAATTGTCATTTTAGACAATCAAAACATAATTAGTTGTTTGTTTCCACCTTTGTCCTTAGTCATAAACATGAAGAAATGCTAATATGGTGCTAAAGAGAGAAGTAATAGATAAGGATAATTTAGTAAATTACCTCTATTAATTTTTCATATTTACCCTTCATTTAATGAGATTAGTAACTACTTTACATCTTTTAAGATTTTTTTTGGAGATAATCAATAGGACAATAGTGGAAAGTAACATTTTATTTATGTTCTAAGATATTGGGATAAGGGTCTGAAAAATACCTTAACTTTGGTCGAATTTGCTGTTGCGATACTAAACTTTCATGATGACCTATTACCTCCCTAGACTATTTAATACCGTATTTTAAACATATATATTTGCCCACGTGGACATAAAAATAATGCAAAATTATAAATAATAATGTGTCCACGTGGGCACATATATACCTTTAAAATACACTATTAAATAGTTCAGGGGATAAAAAATACGGTATTAAATAGCCTAGGGAGGTAATAGGTCCTTATGAAAATTTAGTACCACAACAGCAAACCCGACCAAAATTGGGGTATTTTTCAGACCCTTATCCCTTTTTTTTAAGGATGTGTCATACCTCCAACAATTTAATTAATATTAACTAGAGGGAGTATTTTATGTGCAAAACAAAGCATGACAAGTATTTAGAAACGAATGGAATGATTATTTTCAACTATACCTTTATTGAAGAATCACTCTTTAATAATCGTGCTCAGTTCTTAAAAAATTCCTAACTAAATAAGCTACTCCCTCTATTTAGTTTTACTTGTCCACTACATTAAAAATAAATTTTCAATTTTACTTGTCACTTTTAATATATTAAGAAAAATCATTATTTTCTTAATAAGTGTATGTGTCAATTCAAAAATAGACAAATAATTAAAAAAGACAATTTCTAAGTTAATGATAATTTTTCAAATAAAGCCAAAATGGTTATTTTTATGAAAGTAAGCGGGAGTAAAACAAGGATGTTATCTTCCAATCAATGAATTGATGGACACTAAAATATGAAAGAAACATATGCATTTATTTTATTTTCAATTATTGTATTTGGTTGTCTTCACTTTAGCCAAACGACAAAGTTAATATTTCCTTTTTCAACATTTTCTGAAATTGCTACCATCACTTTATAACAATAAAAATAAAAACAAAAACAAAAGAATAAATTAAATCTGCATTTTTTCTTTGAGGCTCCGCATGTTAAGGTTTTCACTGTTTTCTTGTTATATTTGATTTTTTAAAAGGAAAATTATAATTATTTTTATTTTAAAAATATGTATATATAAATTTTTTGAAAGATACTTCTCATATCAAAACACAATAGCATACATAATATAGTCTTTAAAGTTAACAAAATTTAATTAAGGGGAAATTGTTCTCACACTAGTCTTATATTTTATTTTCTCTTTATTTTATATTAGTTTTAAATAGTGTCAGCTCATATCAAAGTATTATATCTTCTTTTAGTATATATAATTTTTTTGTCATTTCATCTATCGTCAATATGATTTATAATTATTAATCTATGACGTCATCTTTATTTCGATTCCAATAAATGGTATCAAAACTCATGATTCATTTATATGGAATACAAATTCAAGACAGATTCAAATCAAACAACGATCAATTTTATACTAATGAAATTTTTGTCCACCTACTCCATGTGGAGACGAAGTTTTAATCATATTTTCATACTAATGTTGTTTTATTTTTAGAAATAAAGTCAAACTACTTTTTATACAATTTTTAAGTCATAATATGTTTACCTTATTTTTAACCATTGCAAGCAATTATTACAAAATTATGTGAAGAATGTGCATTAAATTAGCCCAAAAAATAAAAATTATTTGGACTTTTTGTGCTGATTTTCTTATCATATTTGTGCTTTACTTTTCTCTCGAAACAATATCAAAGTACTATTATAATTATTTTTCTTAAAAAAATATAAATCTTTTCATATTGAGATAAGTGTCAAAAACACACATAAACTATCCCATTTTTTTGAATTTCATACCTAAACCATAGAAAATGTGAGTTTCATAACTAAACTATCACTTATTAGTTTGAGAAACACATCTCACTTTTATATTACACTTTCTTCATAGTGTGTGTACTACGCTCTCTCTTTTATTTTAAAAAAAATTGTCACATCACACTCCACATGGACAAAACATTCCACCTTAACAAAATTAAATAAATTATTGAGAAAAGACATAAAGTGACACCTGAACTTGTCCCGAATTTTAAAAAAGACACCTTAATTATGCGGGCATCCTATTACCCCACTAAATAATCTTGAACTGATATAATTACATCATTTTTCGTCCACATGATATAGAGAGTGTGTGCACTCTCTCAAAGAGAGTGAGCAACCTAAAATAACTAATAGAATTTTATTTTTACAAGTATTTTATTATAAAGTATATTTTCTTTTTTTTATTATTATTATTTTAACTTTTTTCCTTTTTATTTTTTCTCTTTCTTTCTTCTTTCTTCTTCAAAAAATCATTGTCATCTCCATTAAAGCTTCTCAATTTCAAGGTCACCATTTTTACCACAACTTCACCTACCTTTTTTACTACTATTAGTTTTACTCTCTTTAATTTTAAAACTTTATCTAAATATTTTCTTACATTTCAAACAATTTGATAAACTCATTAGATTTCAAGATGATTAGAAAGTATCATATAGTTTTTTTTTTTATCCGATTTCAATTAACTTATTTCAATTTTTGGGGAATTCATTGATTCTTTTAAAATATCATTTCTAATTTTGAAGTTATATGAAAAGGAGTAATTGATGATACCTTCAAAATTTTAAATTTTCTTAGAAAAATAATTAGTTTTGTTATCAATAATTCAATAAAGTTTAGAAATAGTATGAATTCTATTTTATAAAAAAAACAAAATTAAAAGAAGTCAAAAAGTAAGAGAGAGAGAAATAAAGAAAAAAAAAGATAAAGAAATAACTTAAAATGAAAAAAAAATTACATTTTTAATCAAATTAACACGTGTCATGTAATGATTGGTGTGAACACACTTGCTTCTTAAAATCTGGGGCTGATCGAAAAATGAAATAATAATATTTGTTCAAAATTGTTTAGTGGAGTAATAGAACGGTTGCAAAGTTAAAGTGTCTTTTTAAAAATTCGGGACAACTACAGTGGTGACTTTATGTCTTTTCTCTAAATTATTAGTATTTGTTAAAATTAAAGAGTAAATAATTATATCCCCAAAAAATAATATTTTTTTATAAAATAAAACGTATATATTTTTCTTAACCCTTCCATCACTTCCTCTCACTGTATACCCCCCCCCCCCTCCCCCGTATTGTTTTAGTTTTTTTTTTTGTTTAAATTTCTTTTATGAAAGGATTTTTTTTTACTTCATCCTCCTCCCCCCTCAAATAATAATTTAGATATTATTTTAATTTTTTTAAAAAATAATTCTACTCACTCCACCTAATCCTTTGCTTCCAATTTTTTTCTCGTTTTGTGTTAGATATATATATATATATATATATCTTTCTAGGAAAGTATTCCTTAATTGTTGCCGCAAGACATTTTTTTAAATAAATTTTTTATTTATGTTATATTCAATACACAAGTAGAAAAAAAATTCAAAAAATGTATGCACATATCTGACACAAAATGAGAAAAATGTAAAAAAATAAATAAAAAATTAGGAGCGGAGGGCTAAATAGGGTGGGTAGAATTTTTATTTTTTTAAAATAAAATAATATCAAGTTTTTTTGGGAATGAGCGGGTGGTTTGGGGGGAGGGTGAAGTATGAATTATTTAAATATATTTTATAAAAGAAAATTTAAAAAATAAAAGGATGGGGGATTGTCTGGGGGTGGAGGGGGGGGGGGGAGGAGGTAGTGGAGTAGGGTAAGAAAAATAATTAATTTTTTTTAAAAAAAAATTATATTTTAGGGGGATAATAATACTTTAATCTTTATTTTTAATTAATATTAATAGTTTATTATTTAATTTTTGCCAAGGTGAAATATTTTATCAATGTGGATGTCATGTGTCAAGGTTTTTTCCAAAAAAAGAGAGTGTGTATTACACACACCACTGAAGTGTGTTTCTCAAACTAATAAATGATAGTTTATGTATGAAACTCACACTCTCAATAGTTTAGGTATGAAACTCAATAAAAGAAATATTTTAAGTGTATTTCTGATACTTATCTCTTTGACTATTACTTTCCTGAAGAAAAAAATTGGAGCTCTATAAATTGAAAATTTTTCTTCTCATATTATAGCACAATACTGACATTTATGATATAGTCTTTAGAATAAAAGAATTATGTTTAAAAAGAAATTGTTCTCTCATGATTTTATATTTTCATTTATAGTAATATTTTGGGTTAATTAGTTAAATCATATCAAAATATTATAACTTCTTTTGGTATAGTTATCTGATTTATCATCTTTACAATGTGTAATCATTAAATTTTACATAATGTCCTGTTATTTCAATTTCTACACCATATCCGATTAATGTAATTGCTCAATAGAGAATAGAGTTTAAACTTGTGTAATTACATTTTGATGACAATAGTAAAAGAGAAAATGGCCAAAAGCCCCCCTAATCTATATCCGGATTTCCAACTACATACTTTAACTTTACGGGAGTCCTATCACCCCCCTAAATTGTCTAAAACTGAAATAATTACACCCTTGAAAAGCCACAACCACATCTATATTGACTTGTGAATTTCACGCGTTTGACACGTGGAAATTTAATATATTTTTTCAATTTTCTTATAACTCCTTTCCCCTTTTTCCTATACTCTCCCAATTTCTTCAAATCCTAAAGAAACTTCTTCTCCCAATTCCTAAAGTAACTTCACCATTACTTAAAACACCAAAGTCCATCAAAATTGGATTATGAGGAACAAGAGAGAGATGAGAGAAGCGGGGGGGGGGGGGGGGAAGGGTTTTTAATGTTGTTTTGGTTTTCGCCGGAGGCGGCGACAATGGTGGCGTTTCGCCGGTCAGTCGAGCAGCGGAGAGAGGGAAACCTAAAAACAAACTTAAAAAAGTGAGGGAAGGGAAAGAGAGATGACGAACAAATCAAATTCTCTTGGGGAAAATGAGGAAGAAGCATGTAATTGATTGCTTGAGATTTGAGATTGATAATTAAAGGATCTATAAATGAAAAAAAACATTCTCATTTGGGAGTTCAATTGGATTTGATGTAAACCTAATTTGATTTTTTTTTTCAAATATGATCCCAATCCCTTTTTTAGGTGATATAAATACATCTCATTTTATTTTTAATTGATTTGATTGGTTTATAAATTATTTTTAAATGAGATTTTAAAAGCTTGTGTGAAATCAACAATGGTGAATCTGGTGAAGATGGTGGTGGCAATGGCGGTTTAGAGATGGTGAATGGTGGTGGAATTTGATCTTTATTGCTATGGAGAATGAAAATAAATAAAAAATAAAAATACATATATTTATAAAAAAAGATATTAAAAATAAAGTTTTAATATTTGCCTTTTGTGCTCACTCTTTCAAAGAGAATGAAATACACTCACTTTGCCAGCTAAGCATTCAAGGAGGTAATTATTTCAGTTTTAGACAGTTCAGGGGGGTGAATAAGACTCCTGTAAAATTAAAGTGTGTAGTTGAAAATCCGGATATAGGTTGGGGAGGCTTTTGGCCATTTTCTCATAGTAAAATGAATTAATTTGACATAGACGACACTGCAGAATTCCATTTCTTAAACAATTCATTAAAGGTGTGTTTGGTATAAAAGAAAAATGTTATCCATGAAAAATGTGTTCTTGGAAAATAAGTTGATTTCTAAGTTATTTTCTTATGTTTGGTTGGTAAGTATAAAAATATTTTCTAGTATATAAATGGTGAATGAAAAACATTTTTAGAAAATATCTTTTATTTTTGTGTAGAGTGTACAAAATATTTTTTAGAAAAATAGTTTCTAACCTAAATAATCAATCTAATAAATGATCCGGCGTTGGACCCTAACACCTGATCTGAAACCTGCCCTCTACTCTCGATACGAGACCCAATATTTGAACTGGAACCTGACACTGACCATGACCCGAATCAGGTTACGATCCCAAGACCTAACCTAGGAACTAATCTACTAGAGACCCGACATTCGAACTGGAATATGATCCCGACACCCAAATCGGAACCCGACCCAAGTTTCGACACCCAATTCAGGACCCAACTTTCAAAACGGGATACAAATTCGACATTTGACCTTGACAATTGATTCTAGATTCAAACTCGACACCTGGTATGAGACCCGACCTCGACTCTCAACCCAAAAACCGTCTTTGATGACACGTAACCTTGACTCTCAACCCAAAATCTAACTTTGACACCCGACTCGAAACCCCCATCCAACACCTTATTCAGGACTTGACCCCGACACTTGATCCAAAATTTGACCTTTGATTCTAACTCGAGATCTGACCCCGATTCAATCTAGAACTCACGAGTTCGGTCTCGAATCAAGGTCGAGAGTCGGGTCTCGAATTGAGAATCAGGAGTCAAATCTAGGATTAATATTGAGAATCAATAGCTGAGATATAAATTAGGATGAAAAGTTGAGGTGAGAAGTTTAAAATGATTTTGAAAAATGTTTTTCTTATTTTTGAAAGAGAAGTCATTTTCTTTAAATTTGAGGAAATTAAGTTAATTTGAAAAATATTTTTCAAAACATTAATGACGCATCACAGTTGATCATTACAGTGTAGTATAGTGATATAAAAATACTATGAAGTATGGATGGAAAGAATTAACAAAGTGGTCAAATTGTTTAGGACAACTAAGCATTCAAAAACAACATATGATTAAAATTGAAAAATAAATTCACGAAGCAAGATTGTTAAAACACCTTTAGATTTAAATAAATTAAAAAAATATTTGATCCTAACAACAAAATTGCAGAAGTATAACTAAACATTATATAAAACAAGATAATTGAGTGATTGTTAGTAATGTTTTAAAAAACATGAATTCAGTGATATTTTTTTTTAAATATTTTCAAATGAAAGTTATTGAGGTCTCACAAGGAATTTTTCTTTGAAAAACTTTTTTTCTCAAATGTAATAAATAAATAAAAATAACATAATACATAACCAGACAAAAGCAAAACAAATATATATATATATATATATATCCACAAAAGAGCTAAAAGCAAGCATATAGTCTCTATATTTTATGGGCAAAAAGTTTACGATAATAACATATTTAATGAAATTTCATAAAATAGGATTTGAAAAAAGATGGCAAGTACATATATCTTTTCACAATCTCGTCATTTGGTAGAGTGTATTAATAAAATTAACACATGTATTAACTTTATTTATTAGAAGTACCTTGTTTGGTGCACTATTTCATGCTAATTAGTTATACAATTTATTGTGTATTGGAGAGTGTATTACTAATACGATGAATTCTAGGTATTAGTAATGAAAAATGATTTAATGCATGCATTAACATTTTAAAGACACAATTATCCTTCAAATCTCTTTTACATCTTTTTTACCATAATTGTAGAGGATATTTATATAAATAAATATTTTTGTATAATGCATGTTATTTTTAATACATCAAATCAAACAATACATAGGAAATAATCTATGCATAACTAATGCAAGCATTGCTAATACATTTTATTTAATATTATTTTTATACATTTTATCAAACGACCCCTCAAAAGAGAGGTTATTTTGTCAACATTAATTAATAAATAAAAAGTGAGAACTGATTTTTTTGGTTTTACATTTAGTATAAAGTATCTATTAGAATAGTAATAGTTAAATTCAAAATTTCAAAATACTATATATATAAAAAAGTGTTTTTTATTTTATTTATATATTTTTGAAAGAAAAGGAAAAGCGAAGAGAAGCTAGTCTTTTTAGTAACAATATCTGTCTGTCTGTCCCCCGTCGCACTGTAAGTAACCGTGTCTCTCTCCTCTTTACAGTCCCATTATATATAAAAAAATAAAAAGAAATATTCTTTTAAATTGAATAAATATTATTTTTAGTATAGTGAACAAATATTATTGAACAAAGATGAATTAGTTTCTTTCTTTTCAGCTGCTTTTAAAAGTAAAGTATAACAAGTTTAGTAAAAATGGTTAATTATAAAGAGAATGGCAAGTTCTACAGAAGTTTGCTGCTGCTGACAACAATACTACTACTACATTATAATCAGTTCCCAAGAGTTTTCTTTTCTCTCCATTTCTAGGGTTTCTACCCAACCTCTCTAGGGTTTTGTACCAACATCCATTCATCACCTTGATTTGTGGTTACCAGTTGAGCTCTGCTCTTGTCTACTCAATTGAGATCGATAGCGACAGTTGAAATGGTAGATCTTTGTTATGGCAATTGGTAAAAGTTTAAATCGGGCAAGATCGAACATCCCTTGATATGGTGTCTTGTAATGTTAATTGAGAATTGGTGTAGAAAAGAAGAATCAGTGTTGTAAACATGCATTTTGGTAAACTCGATGACTCTCCCATGTTCCGTAAACAGGTTGCTTCTTTTACTCTTTTGCTTTGTTTTTAGCTCTTAATTATTGCTTCACTAGTTAAAGATCCATAATTATGAAAATTTTTACATTCTCTCACTTTGTATTGTGGTTTGGGTGAAACAGCTGCAATGTTTTGAAGAAAGTGCTGAATCACTAAGAGAAAGAAGCTTGAAATTCTATAAAGGATGTCGAAAATATACGTGAGTGTTCAGTTGTTTTCTTTTTTATTGTTGGCCTGATAAAGTATGCTTTGTTCTTTTTCATTTGGTTTCTTATGGAGAATGCCGACGCAATAGTGAGTAATCTACAGTAATTGCTGTTTTAATAGAAATTCAATTTTTCTAAATGAATGTCATTTCATCTCACTACACATTTCCTTCAATGGAATGTAGACATCATTAGTTTCTGGTGGTATCACTTAATGCCCTAATGACTGCTTGATTTTTATCTTTCTATTTTCATTTTTGTAGATTCTTTCTTATAATGAAGTTTTTATTGAACTATGAACTTCTAAAATAGTTGGTTTTGCATCACAATCTAATTTTAAGAAAGAAGAAAAAAGAATAAGAAAGAGTGTCTTCTGCTAGCTAAAAAGAGGTATGCTTCCTGGTGTCTGCAACAAATGATTTAATAATCTTCTTAGAATCTTGTTGATGTATCTTTCCCAAAATTCTACTAGTTGAAACCTATTATTTTGGGAAGCCATTAGTGTTGCATAAAATCCACAACCTTTTTATCAGATTAGTGCAGGGTAGTTCAGCTGCCTGTCAATGGGCAAGGTCATAGTGAAAGTTTGATGATTTGTGTTATAGGGATTGAGTGTTTATATCAGTTCAATAGTTTGCTTTCATAAGTCCTTTTATGGTTGTTTTGTTGATTAATAAACATCCAACCTCTTTTCCAATCCTTGGTGAATTTGTAGAAGTTTTCAAGTATCCAGTTTTCTGTTCTACTTTCAGGGAGGGACTTGGAGAGGGATATGATGGAGATATTGCTTTCGCGAGTGCCCTGGAAACATTTGGTGGGGGGCACAATGATCCCATCAGTGTTGCATTTGGAGGTATGTAAAGAGCTGGTACATATATTCATATGATGTTTCGCAGCTACAAATGTTTATCCTAGAGCAATGGGATCAGCACTCCACACACCATTTTCTCTGTCCACTTTTGTAATATTTTTTCAATTGTTGATAACAATTTGCAAAACATGAGATGCACTTCTTGTGGGTTCATAGATGAAGAGACATCTCACAGAGCAATGGAAGCATGAAAAATTATGGTCTGGGAAATATATGATTTTTTCAATCCTTGCCATTCCCTTTAGAAAACAATCCAGTAACCTTCTATAGATGTTTCAACGACCACTAATTCACTGACTAGTGCCAAAAAAAGAAGTCATCCACTATCCTGATTGTAGTCTCAAGTCCCTCTCTATTCTTTATTTTATTTTTGGTTTCTTTAGTATCTGCCTATTTGGTATCACCATTTGAGGGAACTGGACAATGAGACTTGATCATTGGTTTAACGTGGTACTTGTTTATGTAATCTGGAGTTGGGATCACATCTCCAATTATTCACATGCCATTTTTGACGAGAATGTCATGGGTGTTGAGAAAACTTCCTGGACCTGTTGTGCTTATTCACTAGGTAGAATTTACTATAGTTGTTAGTGATAGTGAGACTTAAATGAAGATCTTCTGCTTTGCAACACTTACAAAGTATCCAGAAAGTATAAGTTAGTGTCCGACTGAAAATCTGCACAACTTTTCTCCCCTCATTTTTGGCATCAGCTAAATGGCGTTTTTCATCAAAAGTTTGTCTGACCTGCATAAAGAGATTGGCTCTACTAAATGCAGAGACACCTTTTCAATATTCTAATTATAGTGCTTTGACCTTTATGAATTCATCCTTCCCCACTTCACTTTGCAAGTAATAGTTTCAACATGTGATCTGTAGTTGAATAATGACCCATTAATTGTTCAGTCACTTACTCCGTTCTAAATGTAGGTCCTGTAATGACTAAATTTACTATTGCACTGAGGGAAATCGGGACTTATAAGGAAGTTCTTCGGTCACAGGTAAAGTTTTCAGTATCTTTTGTTTCTCAATTTCATTTTATTGCCGCAATATTACTTCTGATGCTGTATTTCTCAACTCCTTATTTGGGGCAGAAAGCAGCATTGGTTGCCTTTCAAGAGATGACTTCAAAACATCTATTCAATATTACCCTTTTCTGTGGGGTGTGCTTCTGAATTATTGCCTTGACCAGTTACTTTTCACCTTGATATGCAGTGTATGGCTACTAAGTAAGCACATTTTGATTGAGCTCTATTTTGAGTTCTATTATGTCCTCGACACTCATTTCCACAATATCTGTGTTAAAATCTTGCCCATCTACTTTAAATGCTCGTTTGTTGTGAGGGATAAGAATAAATAGTCCTAGGATAAAAAAAATAGTCATGGGATAAAATTTTGATGTCTTGTTTGGTTGACGTGTTTGGAATAACTTATCCCACCATGTATAACATAGTGATGGGATAAGTTATCCCAGGATAATTTATCCTGGGATAACTAGCTCCCAACCAAACGACCCCTAAGAACACTAACTCTGAGTTTCACCATCTGCGACCTAAGAAATATGGTTCTATTTCCTGATAAAAAAGAAATATGGTTCTTTTTTCTGTTCCCTCTTCTTTTTCTCTCTCCTTTTATGCAAATTTGAATGTTGACTTTGTTTGTCAGTAATTTATGAAAATTCTTCTTGTGCTAGTTGAATTATTTGCTGTTGTATTTCTACTTTTGCAAAATTTTCTGATCCCTTTGACATTTTATTCTTTTGCCTGGCGGACTCTACTCATTCTATCATCTAATTTCTAGATATTTCCTCCTTCGAGGCTCTCCTTCCTGTGGAAAGAACAAAAATATAACTGCAAGTGATTTCTTCTCATCTGCCTAAGCATTTGAGGGCAGATTTATCTGGTACCTGTGTTGTTGGGAGGTAGCAGGAACCTGATGGAATGGTCGAGATACACACAAGTTGGCCCTAGAAAAAAAAAATAGAACTGCAAGTGATCTATTTAGTCTGATAGTGGCATATGCATTTAACTAATTGCCTACTTCTCCAACATTCATACTGTCTTCTCAGGTTGAGCACATGCTGAATGATCGGTTACTGCAGTTTGTTAACATAGATCTGCAAGATGTCAAGGTACTACCATTCTTTTACTTCCTTTCTATTCTAAAAGGCATTTTTAATTACTAATTCAGAATATGTAAGTGTCCCATGACTTTGGTCTAGTGTTAAGCGAAGTGTGTGCTCTGTGGGATAGGCACACATAGCAGTTTTGAACCCTGCCATCGTCAAAAGTCTGGTATTTTAGTGGATAATGTGGAGGGTGGCCCCATTATCTGCCGAGTTTTGAACAATGTGACATTGGCCTTTGTGGGTTTCTCGGTCATATTAAAAATGAACAAAAACATCTATTTGTGAAAAACCTGATTTTGTGGGCTTACATACCCAAATATAAAACGGTTGTGTAAGTATTTGCTACAAGGAGTTCTCTTTGTGCAGGAAGCTCGGAAGCGCTTTGACAAGGCAAGCCTAATTTATGATCAGGTATTCTTATTCCTAATTCTCATTAGATGATTAGAAATTTCACTATCTGATGAACTGAAGATATATTTTTTCCTGTAGATAACTATTCTGTATGCAGAAATTATTCCTCTATTAACAACAACAACATACCCGGTGTATTCCCACAGAGTGAGGTCTAGGGAGGGCAAAGTGTACGCCAACCATACCTCTACCTCAGAGGTGAGGTAGAGTCTAGAGAACCTGTTTCCGATAGACCCTTAGCTCAAGACAAAAACAGACTAAAGAAAGATGTAATGGAAGTACAAGAGACAGTAGGTAGTAACAAAACAATAAATAGTAGCAGAACAGTACTACAACCAAATAATACTACAATCGAACTACACGAAACAGCATATATCAACAAAATCGAAGAACAAGAAACTACAAGCACAGCACTAAGACTACTAGTAAGGGCACCAAGATAATGCACTCCTACCTACTAGCATGAACACACTCCTACCTACTAACCTTCTACCCTAATTCATGTCCTCCACACCTTCCTATATGTTGGCAATGGGATTAAAAGACTTAATTTTCAGAAAATGTTGTAATGCATTGCCACTACATATCTATTATCACGATATTCCGGTTTACCTTGATCATTTCCTCCCATTTAAAAAATTCTCCTGGTGATATATTTAAGCACTTCAATGGGGTTGAAGGAACTCTTTAAGTTTGCACAAAAAACTTGCAAGATAATTGGATTTCTGAGTTAAATAATAGGAACACTTTACACTTTCTCTGTTGGTGATTTAAGGATTTTCTATTATATCAATTAACATTATATGCTCCATGCTGCAGGCCCGCGAGAAGTTTTTGTCACTAAGGAAAGGCACAAAAAGTGATGTTGCCAGTTTACTGGAGGAGGTATTGACAGACATAGCAGCTAACCATTCATTCTGCCTATAACCTTCTGAAGTCACTCTTATTTAACTTTTGCACATATTTTTGCCTACTTTGAAAATAAAGGAAGGGAAAAAAACTTACTTAACACGACTATAACTCTTCCAGGAACTTCATAATGCAAGATCAACTTTCGAGCAAGCTCGATTCAGTTTGGTGAGTGAATCTGGAGCTAGAGCATCTCTTAGACTTTTCAATTCAAAAAGTGTTGCCACAATAGCAATGGCCTGTTGACTTGTTTTTTTCTTTTTGAATCCTAAATCCAGGTAACCGCTCTTTCTAATGTTGAAGCAAAGAAACGGTTTGAATTCCTGGAAGCAGTTAGTGGTACAATGGATGCTCATCTTCGTTATTTCAAACAGGCATGTCATACAGTTGGGGGATATTCTAGCCTATTTGTTTTCAATTTCTCACATTCTATTTCTATTTCTATCTTTTAGGGATATGAGCTTTTGCATCAGATGGAGCCATATATCAATCAGGTTTGTCTTTGTTTTTGGTTTCATTGGTGGCAATTTGATATTTGATTGAGGCCGCTTCAATTAAAATCACAGATTAGGTAGCAACAAATTTTGGTTTATTTCCTACAGAGAGGTTAATGATCAAAATTTACATTTAGGTAACGGTAAATGAGAATACTTTGCATCCTTCTGCAACTATCCTCAGTTTCTTCTTTCTTTTTATACTTAAAATGGTCCCAGCTGGCACTTTTCATGTCTCACGAGTCTCAACACGCACAGGAAACATTCTTGAAATGTTTCAAGGACTATTTCTTATGTGTTACTCCCTTTCTTCCATTTATGCAGTATTATTTCATTACTAGTCCGTTCCAAAAAGAATGGCAGTTTCTATATTTGAAAATAATTTTTATTTTGAAGTTCCTATTTTACCCTTAATGAGAACCTTTTGTATTCACACATATTATTGTGGGTTTAAGACCACAAGTTTCAAAAGTTGGTTCCTTTCTTAAACTCCATATCGAGTCAAACTGCGTCACATATAAGTTGGAAAAGAGGGAGTGTATTATGTAGCATTGATTCATTGTTTGTCAGGTGACCTAGAATACTGGAATTGGGAGTTATTGAACGCTTGAGTTGATGCCGATGTGACATGATATTTGAAATGCATAAATAGTAATCTACATCTGTTGCTTTCTCTAGGTGGTAGATATTCAAGTGTCATTTAATTTTTTGCAGGTCCTGACTTACGCACAGCAGTCTCGAGAACGCTCCAACTATGAGAAGGCAGCTCTTAATGAAAAGATGCAAGAATACAAGAGACAAGTAGATCGAGAGAGCAGGTGGTTGTCCAATGGTTCTAATGGATCTCCTAATGGAGATGGTATACAAGCCATTGGCAGAAGTTCACACAAGCAAATAGAAGCTGTCATGCAATCTGCTGCAAGGGGAAAGGTGTTGAAACTATTATATCATTGAAAACCTTTGCATTAACTTTATTGTACCCTTTATTATTGCTTTCATGATCTTAAGTACTCCTTTTGTTTACCCTTTGCACCTATAGTCAGCTAAAATTACAGTGGTCTTTCAGGTTCAAACCATTAGACAAGGTTATCTATCAAAGCGCTCATCAAATTTGCGGGGAGACTGGAAAAGAAGGTTCTTTGTTCTTGATAGCCGTGGAATGTTGTACTACTATCGCAAACAGAACACAAAACCATCTGTGAGTATTATAGGCTGGGATATAAAAGGGATACCATCAAACCCTAATTTGTGGTCTATTGACACTTTCTGATCTGCAGGGGTCAGGTAGTCAACATTCTGGCCAGCGAAATAGTTCAGAGCTTGGTTCTGGACTTCTTAGTCGCTGGCTTTCGTCCCATTATCATGGTGGTGTACATGATGAAAAGTCTGTTGCTCATCATACTGTAAACCTTTTGACATCAACTATAAAGGTTGATGCTGACCAATCAGATCTGCGGTTTTGCTTCAGGATTATCTCCCCTACAAAGAGCTACACCTTGCAGGTGAATTGCTATTGAATTTTCATTTTGGATATCTCATGCCAACCATTGCACTGTTGTTGCAGGGTGGAGTTTGTGCTAGACTTGTGAGATCAAAATTTACCGGTTTCCCTCTTATTGTAGGCAGAGAGTGCCTTGGACCAAATGGATTGGATTGAGAAAATAACAGGAGTTATTGCTTCTTTGTTGAGTTCTCAGGCCCCTGACAGGGTAACTATTGGAAGCTGCTATACATTTTTGTTGCCTTTACTTCGATGCACAATCAATAACAATGTACACTCTTTATTTCAGTGTTTGACTGCCAGTCCTATGGGAAGTGGTCATCATCGATCTGCCAGTGAGAGCAGTTCATTTGAAAGTTCAGATTTTGACCCGCCTGCAGTTGAAGACCATCCATCTGACAGGCTTATCTCAGCACATCATGATCGCCCTTTCAGAAATTCACAACAGCTACGATCTGCTCCAAAAACTGAACAGCCAATTGCCACACTACGTAGAGTATGCGGGAATGATAGATGTGCTGACTGTGGTGCTGCTGAACCAGATTGGGCATCTTTAAATCTTGGTGTTCTTGTTTGTATTGAATGTTCAGGTGTTCATCGTAATCTTGGTGTGCATATATCAAAGGTGAACTTTTAGATTTTGCTACGTATTAATTAGCAATAGGCTATATTGCCTCTTGCTGGGATCTAAAATTAATTTCTTTTCTATGCACATTCATAGGATCTAAAATTTATTTCTTTTAGGTGCATATTCATTTGTTTCTAGTTAGAAAAGTTAAAGTTGGGAAGCCCAAAAGTGTCTTCTAGCAACTCCATGGATTTTATATTGTATTTAACATTGTAGAGTTTTATTAAGATTTCAAACTTTTAAGCAGTAGAATGGTACAAGATCTTCTAGAAGGTCGTTTCTTATTCTCATATTTTTATGGACTGAAAACCAGTTTGTTTGTTTAGGAGGTTGACACCCATGTATTTCTGCCTGGTTCGGGGCTCCAATATATTTGACTATTTAAAATTCCTTAGGTAGCTGAATAGTCAGAAAAATGAAATTTCTGGTGCTTCTCTTGATGGTAGCTTTAAAGATACTTGTGATATTGGTGTACTGGTAGATTATGAAACTTAAGACTAATTTTTGCAAGGGATGCATGCCAGTTTCTTATTTCTGACAGTTGGAGTTTGTTTAGAAAAGGTGTGTTTTGAGCATCTATTTAACTCCTCTGAACATTGCATTTGAATGGCCTTTCTGTAGTTAACAACCAGTTGGCGGTCGTTTGGTAGCCGGATAAGAAACAAGTTATCCATGTATTAATTTCCGTATAAATTATACAATGCTTGGTAGGTATATTGGAAATAAGTTATTATTCATGCATAAAATTAATATGAAGTTTGGTTGACAATTTAGAAACTGCATAACTAATACATGTATAAGTTACAAGGAAATCTATGTATTATTTTATGCAAGAGAGAAGGTGGAATAACTAATACATGAATAACTTATCCCTGTATGTATAATTAATACCTGCATAAAATAATACATAGATTCACTCATAACTAATCCTTACATTTCTAATACCAACAAAACTCTAACCAGCTACCGACGACCCCTTATAACATTTATATTGGTGCATTGAGTTGGTTTTCTGCATCTTGTCCTCAGTTGTGATCATCTCTCTGCAGGTGAGGTCACTCACACTTGATGTCAAAGTATGGGAGCCTTCTGTTATAGCTTTATTTCAGTCGTTGGGGAATACCTTTGCAAATTCAGTCTGGGAGGAGTCACTGCAAGCTCGAGGTGCTTTCCAAGTTAATGTTTCTGCTGCCAGGTTAGTTACCTGCTCAAATCATTTCTCGTCTGAAGTTTATCTTCATCTTTCTGATATAGCTTAAACATTGGAAACTGAAGCTCATACAGATCTGATAAACAGCAACAGCTCTACATCAGCAAGCCAAGTCATGCTGATCCCATTTCAACCAAGGAGAAATTCATCCATGCAAAGGTCTACCATCATTCTCCGTAATTGTTTATAAAAATGTGTTGTTTAATGCTTTTCCATCTGTCAGATTTGTAGAAGAGACATCTTTGGTTGTGTGAAGAGTTATATGACGAAAGATCTTGTGGTAATGTTTTAAGTTTCCTGTCACTGTGAGTCTACAAGGATATCAAAGTACTAGCTTGAAAAGTGCAGTCTGAGATGAACGCCATCAAGAAGATTCCTTTTGTCCTGTTTTTGTTCTTGGAGCTCTGATTTTGACAAATTCTATGGATATCATGTGTTTAGAAATAAAGTCTCTTGACATGTTTGGGAGCTCGGTAACAGTGGCCCGAGGAATCGAATTATGGAGAAGGACAAATATGACATTCAATCTTCAACCCATAGCCCCCCCTTCCCAAAAAGAGAGAACCCAAATAATTATATAACAAAATAACAAAAAACGTAATCTGCTTCTCACATCCATAGTCTGTAGTTTGTGGGGAATGATGTCTTTAAAGTTCAAAACACTCAAGTGCACCTACGTCATTTGGCTTGCATGCAAGCCAGCCCTTGTGTTTATGGGAGACTTGAGTTATTGTTGGCTGTCTAACTTGAAAAGAAAAAATCTGTCTTTCAAGCATAATATGTTCATTTTCTCCAATAGCATTGGCTTCACTTTAATTTTTATAACTTTGGCAATACTTTCCTGGTTAGTATTAATTCAATATTTTTTCCATTATCACAGTATGCAGATAAATCATTTGTTCGTCGGACGAAGGACGGTCACACTGCGGCACAAATGATGTGGGAGGCAGTTCGAGCTAATGATAAGAAAGCTGTGTATCGCCTTATTGTAAGCTCTGAAGCAGACGTTAATGCTCTTTACAAGCAAGTTGTGTCTAATTCTTCCTTAACCCTTGCCAAAGTAATGCTGTTACAAGAACAACCATACACTGATCAGAGTTCTACTTGCTTAGAAATGGACTTGGCAAGTCCAAGTGAGAGGCTTATAGTTGGGGACTTCGATGGGTGCTCCCTTCTACACCTTGCTTGTGAAACAGCTGACCTAGGGATGCTAGAGCTTCTTATGCAATACAGTGCAAATGTAAATTCTTCAGATTCAAGTGGTCAGACACCACTTCATTGGTGTATTATAAGAGGCAAAGCTGCATTTGCTAAGTTGCTTCTTGCAAGGTAATCAAATGTAGCATTCTGTGCTTATTCTTATATATTTCCTCATTAATGTTTCATTGGGTTAGGTGGTGATATTTCTTAATAATCTTCCTATGGGAAGTTGCATCTTCCTTACAGACTTATCCTTCTGCAAACCGTATCAGTAAGCAATGGGATTCTCCATCTGTTAAAATTTGTCCTTGTGTGTGATTTAACTGCAGGGGTGCTGATCCACATGCTTTGGATGGGGAAAGTAAAACCCCTTGCGATCTTGCATTGGGCTCAAATTTTGATGACGTTGATGTCCTTAATCTCTTGTCAGATGCAAATGCTTAATACATTCAAGAGAGTATATACCAAACGTGGACAGAGATTGAAGCTGTACCCTTTGTTTGAAATGAAACCAGGGTTTCAGTTCTTTGTAATTATGCTAGTAAATTTTGTGCTGACAGATCTCCATCGAAAGACACTGCTGCTTGTGCATTAAGGGCCCTCAATGTTGCATGTTGTGGTCTGCAAGATTCCTGGGGACTACGCGTCCGAATCTTCTATTGAAGTAAAATGTTAGGGTGGTCTTTCATGCTTGATTTTGGAGGTCAGATGCATTGGAGGGTTGCAGTCTTTTTGTGTTGTAAAGCTGTTTTTTCACTTAGCAGTTTTATTGGTTTTTGTTTTTAGAGTTTTTTGTGGCAGGTTCTAGGCATTGGCCTTGGGTGCTGGTATTTTGTGTACATTTTGCTGTTAATTTTAACTTTTGTGGTGTAGCCTTTGTAGTTTGTATATCTAAATCTAAGTGTTATTTTAACTGAGGGAAAATGATTTGCCTGCCTGTCCCTTCACTGGTTTAGTACATTTGGTGGTGTATGGTTATGAACTTTCCCACTGGTTTGTCCAGAGGTAAGTCTTATTATTATTGTGGTATTCGCTGTACCAACTTGTTTGCGTGGTAGAAAAAGAAGAGAATAAACACAATTGGAAATGGTCTAAATATATCATTTATGTCGTAAAAGAAAGAGAAATATATAAATTTTACTTGGAGCTTGACAAGTACTCCATAAAGACAGTTATGATAGAGAGTTAAGTCTTTGTGTCACTTTTTTTTATGCGCCTATTAATAATAAATATTTTTTCAAGTTACAAGAATTAAATGATGTTCATTGATTTAGTACATGGACTTTAAATAGAGTTACGAAAGAGAAATCCATATGCATTTATAATATTTCTCCTTGAATGTCCATAAATAATGTGGCTTGTTAAAGCTTTAAAAGGAAATTTTCACTGAAAAAAAAAAGGATTTCACATATATTATAATACGTCTTGAGTGTTGTCTCACTAAATTTTTTTTTAGGTAAATTCAATGGGACAAATTCCTAGTTAAGGGGAAAAAAGTACATTGCATATTTTACTCTTGATGAAAGTTTTAATTGATCTCAGAGATAACACATTCTAATTTTATATCTTAGTTTCTCAAATGTTGATGTTGACAACGCATTAGTGAATAAATCTGCAAGTATTACTTGAACAAATTTGTCGTACATTTACCTTACCATTTTATTAAAGATCATATGTGAATTTTTTCTCGATAAAATATGCTTTTTCGATCTCCTTTGATGTATTCTCCCATCAATTGAGCTATGCAGTCAACACTATCTTCATACGATATTGTTGGATTCTTTGTTTGCTAAGTAAGATCACATAATTACAATATAAATATGTTGAGTTGTTGTTCTCAACCACACACACCTCAGCTGGTTACATGAATAACTATCATCTCTACATGATTTGAAGAAGTGACAATTATTGTTTGCTTCAGTTAACATCGTGATATAATTGTACCTCAATATGTTATCTAGCCTATTTGATATCGGGCTTTTTGTGGGTTAGAAATATATCCTACATTTGTAGAATTGATCATTTCTAATTCGGATGCATTAGAATAAAATAATCCTAGACCAATTGTTCCTTGAAAATATATGAATATATGGTTAACACCTTTCAATATCTTCTTGTTGGGCAATAAACCTACTGCAAAATAAATATCTGACCTGATATTGTTGGCAAGGTATAATTAGTGCCCTAATAACACAGATATATGAAGTTTTATCACCAAGAACTCTTTATTCTTTTTGAATTTGGAATGAACTTTTATTTGATCTCACAATCATCGGGGTACTCAGTTGGTGTGAATTATCCATGTAAGATTGCTTTAAAATCTTTTTAGTGTATATTGATTGATGAATAAATATCCCATTTGTCAAATGCTCAATCTATAGGCAAAGACAAAATTGTCTTACCAAGATCTTAAATTTTAAATTCTTTCTTCAAACACTCAACAACTTTTGAAAGCTCTGTAGGAGTGCCAATGATATTCAAGTCATTAACATACACAAATCATATCATATATCATATATATATAAAAGAGAATCCTAGGCCTGTCTACGTGACGCCATCACAAACCAGAATTTCCTTTTAATTATTTATTTCCAAAACTAGCCTTCCCCTTTCATGAAAAACTATGACGTTTATGAAAAACTGTGACTTTTATGAAATGTTGTGACTTTTATGAAGAGTTGCGACTTTTATGAAAAATTGTGACTTTTATGAAGGGTTATGACCTTTCCAAAGGGTTGTAACTATTCCAAAGAGTTGTGACCTTTCTAATAAGGCACAATAAGCATTTGTTCACACTACCCTTTGTTGTTTATAAATAGAGAAATTTTCTGCCACTATTATTTGTAGGTTTTTTTCCGCTATAGGGTAGTTGAATTCAAATACATTAATTAAGCTTCTTATGAAGTTTGTTTCATTCCTCAAAGTTTTCTTCCTCCTATTTCATGGAGCTTAATCTTTACTATAAGTCATAATGATGATTGAAAAATGATCTTCTCTTTTGTCCCTTTCTACAGGTTTCTTCATATAAACAAATAAAATTAATTTTAATTTCAATGCGACATTACTACTCTTGCACCTCTCAATCCACAACTCATAACGCTGCTGAAATGGTTGAATTCATTACATTTGGTTCTTTAGTAAGCAAAACTTTTATTTCTACCACTATTATCTGTAGGTTTTTTTTCGCTATAGGGGAGTCGAATTCAAATACATTAATTAAGCTTCTTATGAATTGTGTTTCATTCCTCAAAGTTTTTTTCCTTCCATTTCATGAAGCTTAATCTTTTACTGTAAGTCATAGTGATTCATGTATCTATTGCAATTTTTTTTGCTATTTTGGTGACTTTTTTTGAACTCTGTTAGAATTTTTAGTGAGGATGATTGAAAATTTATCTTCTCTTTTGTCCCTTTCTACCGGTTTCTTCATATATTTTTTGAGAAATTGCTTGTGGGTTGTGCTATATTTGATACCACACTACAACAAATATGTGATAACTAATACGGAACCAACGATGAAGTTTGTTAAAAGAACCAAACAGATTGCTCTCTTGCTTACCACAATTAGTATATTATTTTGATTATTTTTTCTTAGGTACAAACATTTTGTATGCCATTGCACTCTTTCTAGAATATTAGTATAGAGACAATTAGTCCACTTCTTTTATCACAAGTTAACTAATTTGCCATATTTTTTCGTCTCTTCTTTTCGGGCATAATAAGAGATCAACTTTCCTTGAAACTAACAAATGTCCAAAATACACTATGATAAAATTATTTTTTATCGGCAATAAATATGCACATTAACGAAGAGTGCTAGTCTTTACCAACAATAATTAATTGTCATGAGATTCAATGTTGCTATAGACTTTAGAGACATTTATAAAGAGTACCAATTACCTCTGAAAATACATATTTAGCGAAAATTAAGCTATTAATTGCCGTTAAAGATCATTTATGTTGTAGTGATAACTCTTTCTTTTGAGAAAGTTTTTTGACTTTTTGATAAGAAGTAATAACTCTTTCTTTTGGCTTCTTTCAATTAAATTTGTGAATTGTAAACTTGAATACAACCCGACGGACTATCTTTTTCAAAAGTATGTTAAGCAACATGCCTTTTTCTTCTTGACTGTTAGGAAAGTAAGGTCGTCTTTATTATTATTTGTGGATATTTGTGAGTGCAAGTGCTCACAAAATTATGCTGTGAAGATTTTAATACGTTACGTGTCAAAATTTTGGTTTAGAATAGCCAGTTGTGAACAGTTCCATTCAGATGCCACCTACTGCTTGGTTGATAATTGCATTAATTCTTTGTAACTGCACACTATAACCATAACAATAACTATGGTTCAATTTCAAATAAGTTGGGGCCGGTGATATGAAACCAAAGCAATAGTAATGACTATTCAGAGACAATGAGGAAAAACATTTATTATACAAATAATTTTAGGGTCATTTTTAACATATACATGATACGACATACTATAATAAAAAAGAGATTGATGGAGGTTCATAAGAAAGGTGCCGAAGGTCGTCTATTTGAATTTAGTTAATTATGTTCTTGTATGGACGTGATGTTCCACTTTACTTGGAAATGTTGTTCGAGGCTTTTTGGTCTCTTCTTTAATGTCTGATGTTGTTCTTTATAACTTCTTGGAATTTAGAAAACTTTGTTACTTCTGACCAACTATTTCCATGGAGATTTTCTTATACTTAAAATCTCTCTGACTCATAATTTTTGTATAACAAAAATGAAAATTAAAAAAATATAGCACTTTAAGATTTTGGAGGAACACTTTGCCTTGAGATAAAATGTTCTTGACAATGTAGTGTATGCATCGAAAATACGAATATTACCGAATGAACATATGTAAGCTTAATAAAATAGTTCAATCCCGTGCGAAGTACGAATATTTTACCTAGTATTATAATAAATTCAGATCCAATCTTCTTATATAAATACAAGGACAATTAGAATTATTTTTCTATCCTTTCCTTATCAAATATTGCTAAGCTAATTATACCATATTTGTCCTTATTGTATCAATCCATATAAGAATATTTGAAGCTTAGTTAAACAAATTTCTTTCAAATTTTTATATGCTTCAGACACTTTGAATGCTTAAGGAATTTTCTTTAAAATGTCATGATCCAATGAGTCACATAAATAGGTTGTGAAAAATTCAGATGCATTTCAAGATTTTTATGAACTGTTAGATTTATTAGATATCTGAAGGTAATTGTGTCTACCACAAGAGAATATGTCTCCTGATAACCAATGCCAGACCTTTCCAAATTTTTGGTGTTAAAATCGTGCTTTATATCTTATGACTCAATCATTTTTTTGCGTTTTAAAATAAAAACTCATATGTACCCATTGTCTTGACATCTTTAGGTGTTCAAACTATTGATTTGAAAATACACGTTTTCAGTGAAACAATTTCCTTGAATTGCTTTTTTTCATTTTGGCCAATCAATTCTTGATCTATATTTATCGACAGATTTAATTTTAAATTCTCCTTTTGTTGCATTATTTCAACAACATTATAAGCAAAAATATTGTCAACCACAATATTATTTCGATTCCACATTTTTTTTTTATCATGACATAAGTTATTGAGATTTTTCATTTTCATTATTTTTATGTACTTGGTCCCATCATTTGTTATGTATATCGATCCGTTTCATTGTTATTAAGAATTTATGCGATAAATACCGGAGTTACAATTTTTATATGGAGTTGAGTTTAAGTAATAATTAGCTGTGATTTTATTAATGTTTTTTTTTTCAAAATAGAGAAAAAAAGGAATGAACAGATTGCTTTAGGGCCGCTATAGCGGGGCCAGTATAGCAGGGCCACTGTAACAGTGTTAAGCAGAAGCTCATGTGGTTCTTCATCAATCTCCCTAGAAGGAACAAATATTAATGAACTTTGTATCAGTAACTTAGTGTCGAGGTAGATTGTGATTGATGAGTAGTATATCATGAGGTTAGTAAATGTGTTCACAAAATACATATTGGATGGAATTAGACAGGAGAATCATGATTAGACCTGCCGACATCACGTTATGAATGGATAATAAACAAGGTATATTAGTGTGTTGATGTGCTAATGTATGAATCGTTTTGTGTTTGTATGACCTCTATATGAAACTATCATGTGAATTATGTGAGGGTGTCTAGCGCGATAGAACTTGTACTCCACTAATGGAGTGGTAACGCTAATATGATAATAACTCGAATAAAAGAGTGTCATTTAATAGTTAAATCTCTGATCATGGATATGGATATGAAAGCCTGGTAAGGAGATCAATGAATTCCTAGTTGTTTTATTGGAGTTTAGACTTTATTATATTTATATATATATATATATATATATATATATATATATATATGTGATAAATGCTTAACTATGTCCCATTTTTCAGGGCATAGACAGTCATATGAAATTTAATACTCAACTTTAAAGGTCGGGGTCGAACCACATGGATTAGAAGATGGGGTTGTTCTCAAATTGATTTTGTAACCTAAAACTAATTAGCAAATTGAATTGTTAACACACATCTATATAAAATGAGATATTTTTTAAGAACAACAAAAGATTATCAATATCAAGTATCCAAAATACAGAATAAACACAAATATGATTTACCAAAGTTGGAAACGACTAGGGATGTATGCATTACAATGGAGTTTCAATACAATAAGTACAAATTAATCACAATCAAATTGATTGACACATGTGTAACGTTTGGTCTAGGCTACATTCGATATTCTCTCGAACTATCAAATGTATATCCCATGAATTCTCTCGAACTTCAAGACCCTTACCAATAAAATACCAAACATTGCTTTAGTAGATAGACTTTCCCTAGATCATATCATTAAATGAGGAATTATTTGGATTATCCTATCTCTAGATCAAATCCGTAGAATAATTTCACCAAATCCTCACTATTGAGTTTTACCCAACTCCATTTTGCTTTCTCAAGTCAAAATAGTGTTAGAGAGCTCAATCAATATTTACAACCATTGATTTTAGATTACAATTTCAAGACAACAATAGATCCATGTAATATAATTGATTTTAGAACTAATTAATCAACACCCATTGAGTTTTACACTCACACCTTGCGCACACACCCGTAGCTATAGATTTTGCTACTCATAATATAAGAAATAAAGATAATACCCATACAGAAAACCTCAATGTCAAGATAATTTGATTAAGAAAATCTTAAATCCAAGCTTAGAGTGATGCAAGTATGAGTTTTATTCCTCTACAAGCAAGGGAAGTTCTTAGCTAATTTCTATCACTACTAAAAAGAGCTCTCCTTTCTATTCCAAAGTGGAGAAGATAAATGTACATAATTACACAAATTCTTATTATATTCTTGGGACCTTCTAAAGAAAACACTTAATCATTCAAGTACATTTTTACCCTCAAGCTTTCGCTCCTTGACTTGCACTGGACCAACGAGACACCAATCCACATTTGTATAGTGCTAATCACATCACCGCTTCAAACTTTAGTTCTACAGTAGCACCTGCTTTGAGAACGATGAAACATCAATCAAGAATTGTACCACGCTAATGAGTCGTATATGCGAATGTGTACCACGCTAATGAGTCGTATATGCGAATGTAGTCTTTCTTCAGTCAAGCCGACATCAATTCCTTCACCTGTATGCTTCAATGATTTTAAGCTCCAAATCTATCAAAACTTGCACTTTTTAATGAATGCCTACAAAAAAGAGAGCTAGGGCCTAAAATCCCCTCACTGAGCATAAAAACATAAAAATAATTCATGAATTATAGTTCAATGAGTTGGTAAAATATCGACTCATCCAACCCCCAAACTTGAACATTGCTTGTACTCAAGAAAAACACTCACTAAGCGTAAGACTTGAGCTTAGCCACACTCAAGATAATAATTGCATAATTACACACTAGATTCAAAATAACAAAAACAAAAAACTCTAAAGAAAAGACTTTATATAAATACAAAAACAACTCACAATTGGTTCCACCACCATGCACTAGGTGAATATTCTTCTTTCAAAACACTTTTGAAGCACAAAACTGAGACAATTTCTCATTTAAGTATAATTTCAAAGCATCTCAACTCAATGACATCAATCTGATTTGCCTAAACATTCACAAGAATTTATCACATTCATGCAACTCAATTGAAATCAAGACATCACTATTCAAATGAAGGATGTAATGCCACTCACACAAGAAGGAATCTAACACACATATGAATATACATCCAAGGGATTATAGATCATGCAAAAATGCTTATTCTCACAAAGGAATTCAAGTATACACACATTGAACCATAGGCTTTCCCTGTATGTATGTAGATCACCAATAATGTAGATTGACAAGACTCAAAATCCCTAAGGACTTGCTGGTTTAACTTAGACTTGGGAAAAAGGTCTTTGGTCAAGTGACTTTGATGCCTCCATAATACTTTCATTTGTAAAATTATCACACCACTCATATTTTTGATTCTCTTCGACCTTGTTTCTTCTTTTACATGGTGTTCACTTATTTCAAACACTCAATTTTCTCTTCAATTGAGGCATGTGCACACTGTGAGCTAGCACCAACATTTCATTTTCCTTCTTAATATTGTTTTATCTATAAACTCATTTAAGCACTTTTCATTTTGAAGTTTATGGTGCCCTATGTTTTAAGCTCATTCCTCTTTGTTTCCTTGATGCATAAATCCCCAAACTTAGGCTTTTCTACATCATAACTCAAACAATTTTCATTCTCCCCATACTTAGGCTTTTAGCCTACATCATAAATCATTGGCAACTCAAGAGATATAAGGGTGAAAAAAAATAGAGGATCACAAATTGTCAAGGTATGCAATATGATGGTCAACAAAACTCAGTTCAAGCTTAAAGGGATGACTGAGATTGAGGGATTTTTTTTTAGGTAAAATGGTTAGTCAAAAAGGGCCTAAGTTCATCTTTCAAGCCAAGAAATACCTAGAATTTTTTCTTGAAATATATTTTGAGGCACTAAATCACGTCCTCATTACTATTTTATGTCCATTTCTAATATAAACTTGCTTGAATTTCAACTATGAGAGCTCATGGACAAAATGAGGACAATTGAAGGCAAAAGAAGTCAAAAATATGAAAAGGCGAGGAAATAGGCGTGGATGATGATCGCCAAACTCATTCAATGAATCACCGAAGTGAGCCCAAGCTCACCAAAAAGATCAGAGAGTTATGCTAGTATATGAGATTTTTGGGCTTGGAAGAGATTGATGATTTATTTCTCATCTTTTTTCAACCAATGAGCTATTATGGAGAATCATTTTGATAAATTACTTTTTATTTTCAGCATGATTGACTAAAACTCCATAGTCTTAGGGATGTGCTTATGTAATGAATGCTTAATTAGCATGTGGGTATATGTGATTGCTTAATATAATGTTGATTTAATACAGGTTCACCTGTTTCTTCACGATTTAATGTATTATTTGAGGTTACAAATTTTTATCTAGCGTAGATCTCTAATATTGCTTATGAGAATGTTCTAGAGTGGAAGAAATTACTGATAATCTCTTGATTTAATTCATGTATTAGCCCTAGCTTGGTAAAGTATGGCTAAATTAAAGTTGGGATAAGGGTCTGAAAAATACCTCAATTTTGGTTGAATTTGTTGTTGCGATACTAAACTTTCATGAGGACCTATTACCTCCCTAGACTATTTAATACCGTATTTTAAAAATATATATTTGCCCACGTGGACATACAAAGTAATGCAAAATTATAAATAGTAATGTGTCCACGTGGGCACTTATATACCTTTAAAATACACTATTAAATAATTCAGGGGGTAAAAAATACGATATTAAATAGTCTAGGGAGGTAATAGGTCCTCATGAAAGTTTAGTATCGCAACAGCAAACCCGACCAAAGTTGGGATATTTTTCAGACCCTTATCCCATTAAAGTTTTGAGTTAGTTTTTAATGTTACACATGTCGGGGTTTGATAGAATCCATATGAAATATGATGATTGATAGATAATCATTAACTTAGTCTACCAGTTGATAATAAACTATTTATAACAATCATGTTTACCCACTATGTGAAATTAACATTCATTTACTCACACTCCTATGATTTCTCTATTATTCGTGAAAACTCCTTTGTTCTAAGCTTGCCATTGAACTTGTTGACATATTGTTAACCATCTTCAATTTTTTAATTAAAACGTCTTTCATTTACATTTATGTCCAAATCGATTAAACATACAAAACTTTAATGTTTGAGATTATATCGTAAGGTGAATTACTATCGATCATTCCCTTTGGGATCAACCCCAACTCCTCGTTAGATTATAGATTACTAGCGATCTCCTACACATCGATTCGTGTGGTGTGTAGTTTAGCATTATAAAAAACGGCGTGGTTTCTAGAGAATGGTGCATAGAAATTCCCATATTGAAGTATCTTATTGAACTAGTTTTTTTATTGTTGTGTACCCTTACCTTCTTTGTTCTTTTACTGAATTTATAGGTGATAACATGAGCTCTCAAGGGAGTGAGGCTGATAGCAGGGAAAGGTATATGGATGATGGTGGTCCATTAAGAGATGTTAGTCGTGCTGGTGCCATTCATTTGCCCCCAAATGTGGGGACTGCCATTTTCTATGTCGCAATTACTATGTTTCACTTGCTTCAAATGAAAGGACTCTATGGAGGTTTGGCTCATGAGTATCTACACAACAATATGAAGAACTTCATTGATGTGTGTGGTACCTTATCCTTCAAGAACGTCTCTCAAGAGTCTATTCGTTTGAGGTTATTCCCTTTCTCTTTGATGGGAGATTTTACCGCATGGTTGGGAGAGTTATCCAAGGATTCTATTACCTCGTGGGATGAGTTGACTGAGACTTTCATAGAGAGGTTCTTCCTACTATCGAATATGTTACAACTCCGGGATGAGATTAAAAATTATCGCCGGATTAATGGAGAGCCTCTTCATTAGACGTGGCTGATTTCAAAAGAAACTACTTCAGTGTCCCACTCATGGTTTGCTCGATAAAGTCCTTTAGCAAATATCTTATAGGTCCCTTGATCAAATCAACAATTGGGCAGCCGATCAACTTGTTGTTGGTGGAATCATGTGTCAGCCTTTTTCGATTGCCTCCACTTTGTTCGATAGAATGGAAAAAAAAACCAGGCTTCGCACACTAGAGAGGATGAGGTGATCCCTATTTTTTTGACCATTTTCAAAGAGAAAATGTTGAAGGATAAAGAGAGAGATGATAACGTGACAAAAATTATGACTCAGATGGATATTTTGACCAAACATGTAATAGGAAGTGGTTTTAAGAATGTGAATGCTGCGGGTGCAAGTGGCGGGAAGTGTATCGAAGATGAAAAGTTCGAAGCCATGTACAAGGAAGCCGTACAATTCTTAGACAAACCAAGTGGGGGGTTCTCATCCTATCTATCAAAGGTAGGGCGAGAATCAAAGTTGGAACAAGGATCTAGATGGAAATTGGAGAGATCGCGAGAGAAATTGGTGTAATCAAGGTAATGGTTGGAGGGAGCATGAATGTGAATTAGTATCGACCACTCCATGTAGGATTGACCCCAACTCCTCATTGAATTATAAATTGCTAGCGGCGGCCTACACATCAATTCATATGGTGTGTAGTTGAGCGTTATCAATCAACACGACTAAAAATAATATCAGAAACAATATACAAACATCACAATCACATGAATAAAGCCCACTAAGAGAATGGAATATTGTTTATAAAACTTAGGCCCACCTAGGACCTTAAAACATCCAAACATTCCTGATAAGGGCCCACAAACAATCATAGAAAATAGGGAAAATTTCATATATGACAAACAAATTTAAGGAAATAATGCTTCATAACTATGGTTTATCTAATTACACTCCATGGGTATAATTTAGTTTGCTATGGGGACTTAAAATTGTATATCTCGTTTTTATCATTTTAATTTATACAAATATTTTAAAAAAAAATAGATACATGGGCGCTAAATACGGTAACGGAAAATTGATAGAATCCCATGATTCAAGCTAAACCTTTTTTAATAGAATATTTTGCCAAAAATGAGTTTAGTAAGATACAAATACCATAACAAATTGGATTCTTCATACCACTGGAGATTTAAACAAACAAAGAAAATTTGGTTAATCAATATTCTTGGTTATTCAATCAATCACAAATTTTACTCTGATGTATTTTTACATCCTTAAAATTCAAAAATATACAAATTCACATTTTTGTTCATATTCATATCCATATATAATATACATTATACAAATATTTAAATTTGTATACGGCCAAAGTTATACTTATTCAAACCTTTCAAAATCATTCTAAATTCAAAAATATACAAATTTACACATTTATATACAGCCGTTCAAAAATTAATTACTTTATCAAGTAAAAGTACACAGGTTTAACTGATACATATACAATTTATATATACATATGCAACATATACAATCGATAATAAATTCATTGACAGCAGAAGTAGTATACAAATGGGGTCATGTAAATTTTCGAACTAACACACACTTTTAACTGATACATATACAATTCATATATACATATTGCAACATATACAATCGATAATAAATCCATTGACAACCGAAGTAATATACAAACGGTGTCATGTAAATTTTTGAACTAATGATTCAAATAGAATTCTTATTATACAACTCTAAATATGAAAGACTTTGACATGCAAAGGCATACCTCTCGTAATCCTCTTGGATGGAGTTCCATCATCCTTTTTTTTAAAGCTTGAAATCTGAAGATCAAAGTGAGAATTTTGAGAAAAAATTACCAAAAAAAAAAAGCATAAGCTGGTCATATACAAACGAAAAAAAAATAGACACGATTTAGGCGGTTACCTGCAAAAGTGAAAACATGATTAGGAGGGAGAGAGTGAAATTTGAAATTCAAATTGGATATGTGTGAGTGAATTAAGGAAAATATCAGGGAATGGAGAGAGGAGAGATAAAATTGAATTTGTATAAAATTTTATACTAAGGCCAAGAATTGGATTTTGATTCGGTATACAAATAATGAGTGGGTCCCATATGTAATGGCAAAAATTTTCAAATTATAGTCACTGAGAGTAATTAAAATAAACTATACCCCTATTGAATAATAACATAATAATGTTTGCCAACTCGCGTAATTTTCCCTAAAAAATATTACAATACCCCCAAACTTAAACTAACATTGCCCTCAATGCTTTTATACAAGAAGGGAAAAGAGGTACTGGTCACTCTCTTCCCGGTGCACTAGAATCTACTCCATCATCCAGAAAGTGGGACTCAAACAAAGTCCTCTACAACTCCACATCAGTCTCCGAATTTCCACTATCACTCTGACTTCCTTAGCATTACCGTTCATTCTTGCAGTCAACTCATCAATTGTATCAGCTCCATCTCCCATATGTGCTTTTCCCTTCCACTTTTCAACCTCCGCTTGCATGTTTGTGACTGTGCCTTCTATCACTCCCACTCGTACACTCAAACTATCCACTCTAGCGACTAAACCCCTCATGGCATTTGTTGTTGTATTATCAATCATTTTGGGTAGGGCTAGTGCCAATTGGATGAGTTTCCAGTTGTTACTGTTGGTGGTTTCAACCAACTCTTGGTAGACACTTCTTTTGGAAGTGGCGGTGGAAGGTGTTTGTGGGGTGATGGTGCATCCTAACCTGTGGCATTTCCCAATTCCATGGGAATAGATTCATGTTAGGAAGGATCAGCCTCTCCGAATCCAGTTACTTGCATCCTCCTCCTCTTCACTGAGGGAGCTTTAGCATCTCTCTTTTTATCTAATGCTATCACAGTCCCAACAGATATGGTTTCATTGGAACCAAAGTATTGAATCATGACTTGGTCACAGAACTAGATAATAAGCACAGGGAAAGGCATTAAGTAGTTATGTTGGCGAGCTTTCTTTGAATTCATCATGATCTCCCTAAAGTTGATGTGAATACCTATCAGTAAATAGGCAATAAAAATATCTACCTTATGGGGGACCCATTGATCATTTTATGATGGCATAATTTGGGGGCAAATGAAGTCAAGCCACACTTTGTCTTCGAAGTACAAGTCTTTCTGAGAGATATCCTTTATTTAGTATCCCCAAGTTGGGACCTTCCACAAATCACACTGGCCACACATTGGAATTTGCTTTTTTTTGTGGAAAACTTCGGTGCATAAACAACTACAATCCCAATTGGTTCGACCCAGAATAGTGAGTTGATGACCTTCGTTGTAATCTCTACCTCTATGCCACATGTTTCACAAATGACCAGCACAAAAACCTTTCTATATCCCTTTTATGCCTTTGGGTGTCTTGCGCAGCCTGGTAGAAAACATAAAATTCCAAGACTACCTTCGAATAGTGTCTCCTGGGTGCTTCAGTTAGTGGAAGCCATATCCGATCAGTTAATTATTGTGCCATACCTGGAACAGTCTCAACTAGACCATCAAAACTCGATGCTTTCTCTAGAATGAAAGACATGCCATCATTGAACAACTCATAGCACCCCTTCATGCCCCATACATAGAACTTAATCAATGTTTCTTCTTGGGCATTAGTGGTACCCTTCTATTTCTGGAAGTGGAGAATCACCTATAAGGCTTTGAGGCAACATACTTTTGTCGCGGCATAGTCTGCAAGGGAAGTATGAGCGACATACGAACATGTACATTTTTTAGTATTTTCATTTATTAAATAGAAAAAAAAAACTAGAAAAAGTTAACAAAAGAAAAACAATAGGAATGCAAGAAGAATTCACATTTCAGCTCACAGTGAGTTCAACGGTGTAATGCCCCATAAGTTTGTAACATTTGAAATAATGAGCTTATGCTTGATAAGTCGATTTATGGTAGTTTACATTAACGGTCATGGGAAAATAATGTAAATTAGGTGGTTATACAAAGGAATAGTTATATAAAGTCACTTGAATTTGTAGAAGGAAGTTACAGGCTAATGGGTGCCTTGAAATAAAAATTTTAAGTGAGATTTATTATGAGGAAGTTCTGATATGGTCTTATTTATGTACTGACTTGAAAGGTGTATATCTCCTAATATATATAGAGTTAGGAGACCTATAATATATCAAATCGAAGGTCTATGAGTCTAGTTTCCAACGCAGAAAACTATTTATTAATACAACATTGGAGTAAAGAGTTATGACCATTTTACCGCAGACTTTCCAAGCAAACCTGGTCACGGATCTGGATCGGGTTTGGCCGCTTTTAAAAGGTGTTTTTTTTACTTCAAGAAAGATAAATTTCACATTTTCTCAAAGTAAAAACGTCCAGAATCCATACAAGAGAGCTACAAGACCTTTGAGATAAGAAAACACCTCCTTCTAGTTTGATTCTTCCTTGGATCAAGTTCGGAGAAATGTTCTCTTCATCGCAAGCTTCATTTTGTGCTATTTCTTATCGTTTTTTGTTTCGGTTGAAGGAATTTCGTGTGTAATCTGATTCTTAACTTAAGTATATGGTTGATCTACTTTGAGTTGAGGTTCTACACCTACTTTGCTTAGAATCTCATGGCTTAAAGCTGGAAATCAATTCTTACGACCTAGGCTTTGTTTTGATGCATTTTCATAAAGTTGCGGAGTTGGACCCTTGATGTTGATTGTTGTGCTAAAAAAATATAATTTGTTTCCTACAATCATCTCCCTCATATTTTTTTTTACATTTTTTGACCCATGAGGTGGTGTTTGAGTGATGTGGCTCTAGGAAGCCTAGTTGTTGTAACCTGTTTTGATGTGTTTATTGATGATATTAAAGTTATGGAGGGATGGGAGATTGGTGAGCCACTTTTAGGTGTCACATATGGAGGTTATTGATTTAATGATGTGAAGTGCACCTTGTTATATTACCTCGGGAGTTTGTCGTTCTTGTGAGATGTTGATCGACTCATGCTGTTCTTATGTCACTCCCCGAGCCTACACCCTTGGCGGGACCGACACTCGAAGACCATTACTGGCCCCAAACGAACCCTTGGCCTGACTTACTTACTCAGCGGAAGACTATAAGCATTAAGAAAGAGATTCACATGCTAAATAACTCACTGTCTCAAAACTGAACTCATAATGTTTTAAAAATATACATTTAACTTAGCCAAGATGACAACTCAAATCTAAACATAAGTCAATAACAAAATGATGACGAATGAACTAACATTTAACTGACTATATATGAAGCCTCTAAAACAAAGAGGGATATCAGGACAGGACCCCCGATCATCCTAACATCTGAAAGACTAGAAAGCAAATAAACGGGATCCTCTGGAATGCAAAGAGGCTCACCAACATACTATGAACTGCTCACTGGATCAACGATGTACTTGATGCCGATCCTAGTTACCTGCGTCTGCATCATAATACGATGCAGGCCAACTGGCATCAGTGCATTGAATGTACGAGTATGCGAGTTCGAATGCTAAACATAACACATGCTTGAAAAGATTCTGAAAGAAACACTTACCTTGGCTCTTCTAACTCATGAATACTTAACTAAACTCATTTCATTATAAAACAGTTTAAAACAAGTGCAATATAAAGAAAAAGGAAAACTATTTAAAACATGATGTCAACTCAAAGCCATAATATCATAAAAAACATACCATACTTCCTCTCAAAATCTACTTGTGCAATGCATGAATGAAGTCCCATACCCCCATTCATATTAAGCAGAACCCCTTGAGGAACCATGCATTTACTGTTGTGGGAGTTTCTCTAACCGACAACCACCACTATAAGTTTAAGTGGTGATACAACACTTTACCTCACGCTGCCAAGGCCGTCATATACCCTCCCAAAGATATAGGACCTAACTGACTTAGTGGATCCACTAATCTATGCGAAAAAGGTTCATCTAAAAAGTATGACCCCTTTCTACCCATGATGGCTACATGGTTTTCATGGAGACTTGAGTTACTATGAACTCGCATCCCCACATCGGTGCTCAATAATACTCCGAAAATATACTTAGCTCATGTGTTTGTAAAAGACAAAACTCTTTCTCTGGTTTGAGATAATTACTCAAAACTTAGCTTAAAAGCTCTCTTGGAATCAATATTCCCTTTTGCTATTCAAAAACTCTTTTGGAAATATGAGTTTCCTCTCATCTTAAATGTGAAAACATTTACTCTTGGGAATACTTAGTTCCCATATATCATTTTAAAGAAAAATAACTTCAATCTTTAATCTTTACTCTTTAGTCAACTTGAACTTTAAGTCTTTAAAACAAAGTTAAAAGCATTTGCAAAAGACTTCTTGAAAAGACTTTGAGAACTTCCTAGACTTTCCTTAAATTTGAATTTATGGATTCAAGGTTATGATTCATGTTTATGAATGATTTATAGGTGTTTAGAAGTCATTTAGAGTAGATAGAATCAATGGAAAGTGTTAGGACACTTTAGAATAACTTACATAGGCTAAACAACGAAAATTGGTGAAAAACGCCAATCCGGGCGCGTCCCTGGCGCGCCGCCCCAGCCTTCCTGGCGCTATGGGGGCGCGTCACGCCAACCTCCCTTCAGGCTAAGTTCAGACGAACTTTTGATCACGTTTTCTGACCCTAAATCGTTTTAATCCGATTCTTTTTCCCAAATTCACTTTAGATTCATGTACACAAATCATATACACAAAATCTAACTCAAACAACTCAGGGAAACAACACTTAATCATCAAGAAACTCCTAAATCCCAACTCATATTCAAGAACGAAATCAATTCAAGAACAACTATCAAGAACATCAATTTCTCAATCATTTTAGGACAAAAACACGCTGACTTAAACATGCTTGGCGCGTGGATGAACTAACCCGACGCTATGTGATCTAGCATACCTTGTAAAGATCACCCCCCACGAAAACCATAAGCTAATCTCGACGAATCTTGAACGAATCTCACTTTTCCTCTTCTCCTTTCTCTTGCATTCTTTCTCCAAAAACCCTAACTCTATTTTTCAAAAGCGTAAACTGAATCCTACCAGTTTAGACCCTAAAAATATAACCAAAAACGAATTAAAATAAAAGGGTAAGGAAAAGACCAAAACACCCTTTAAAAATCCGGATAGGACATTTCCTTATTCCAACAACCCAACTTACAAAGGGCATAAGTCACTCATACGAACTCGGAATCGTGTAAACTCAGCGGCATTGGAAAGATCATTCCAAGGTATTTCCAACCACATCTGGAACTACACCTAAATCATCCTGAGCTAGGAGTTATGGCCGTTTGAACTTGACCAAAAACTTACTTATCCTAACTTAAACAAATTTCCAGATTTTAATTCTTTCCAAAAATGACTATTTCCAATTATAAGCTTTTTCCTAGTTGTTTCAAATTGCGAGATGTTACAATATCTCCCCCTTGGGAACATTCTTCCTCGAATGAGATTACTCTTACTAGGCTAAGGGTGTAACATCATACATACAGTTTAAACACCCAACAAGTACAATGCAGTTTCAACATGCCAACTTAATATCAACGCCAAGAAAATGATTAGTACCTTAATTTGGAACTTCTCCGAATTCGAAGAGATGTTGGTATCTCTTCTCCCTATCCTCTTTAGATTCTCAAGTAGCTCATCTACAACTGATTTCCCCATAAAACTTTGACTTGATGCCACTTCCTTAGTCCTCAACTCGCGAACTTGGCGATCTAAAATCTGAATCGGAATCACTTCATAAGATAGGCTATCCTTGATCCCAATATCTTCAGTTGGTATGATAAGTGAAATAGCTCACATGCACTTCTTCAACATGGAGACATGAAATGCCGGATGAACTGCTGCTAACTCTTGTGGTAGTTCCAATTCGTAATCTACCTTGTCAATCCTTTGGAAATTCTTTAAGGACCTATACACTGGGGACTGAGTTTCCCCTTCTTACCAAACCTCATAACACTCTTCATGGATGGAAATTTCAAGTTTACCCAATCATACAATCCACCTTTGATACCTTAAAAGACTATCTCCCCCTTGCTCAAAGGCTACCACTATTTGCTTATGAACATTTGCCTAAAATTCAAGAAATAAAGGATCTTGGTCTTCAGACCCATTCATCACCACTGTTCTTCCTTCTGTGGAATCCATTAATCGAACTCCTAATCGTGCCAGTCTATTCACCTCTTGTGCTAACTCTTTCTTACCTTCCTCAAAATAGGAGGTACTACCCAAAAACAATCTATTCAAGGCTTCAACAACAACACTAGTCTTACCTGGGTGATAAAGAATACTCATGTCATAATCTTTGAGTACCCTAACTACTCTCTGTGTCTGAGATTAAGCTCTTTCTGACTAAACACATACTGAACACTCTGGTGATCGGTGAACACTTCCACATGAACACCATATAGATAATGGCGCCATATTTTCAAAGCAAAACTACGGCAGCTAACTCTAGATCACAGGCTGGGTAATTCTTTTCATGAACTTTCAACTGTTCTTTCAACTCTTTCAACCTTTACAATTCTGTTGGTGCCATTCTATATGGCAGAATAGAGATATGACGAGTATATGGAATGGTGTCTATGTCGAATGCTATTTCTCTCTTAGGAGGGACTTCAGGAAGATCATCTGGGAAGACTTCTGGGAACTCTTTTACTACTGAGACTGAAACTGACTGAATAAGAGGTATCTCAACACTTGAGTCATTAACTCGGACTAAGTGGTAGACACACCCCTTAGAAACTAACTTTCTTGCCTTAAGATATGAAATGAAACGACCCTCAGGCACTACTGAACTACTATTCAACTCTATGACTGGCTCACTCAGAAACGGAAACTTGACTACTCGAATTCTACAATCTATTGATGCATAATAGGCATGGAGCCAGTCCATACCTAGAATGACATCAATATCTACCATGTCTAACTCAACTAAATCAGCCATGGTGCTCTTGTGATTGATGGAAATGGGACAATCACGATAAACTCTTTCTGCTAGAATATAATCACCAACAGGTGTAGAAACACTGAATGGTTCACTAAGTTTCTCAGGAAGAACATCAAACTTATTTGCATCATAAGGGGTTACAAAATATAAACTTGCTCATGGGTCGAGCAAAGCATAAACATCAAAAGTAAAGACTTGGATCATACTAGTGACAACATCTGGCGAATCCTCTTGCTCTTGGCGACTATTGATTGCATAGGGGCCGTTTGCTCCTCCGCCAGTACCGAAAGTAGATCCTCTAGGTGCAGCCCTGTCTGGTGGAGCAAGTGATGAAGATTGGGCTCTATGACCCTGATTTCCACTACCTTGCCGTTTCTTAGGACACTCTTTCTTGAAAGGGCCCTCTTGGCCACACTTGCAACAACCTGATTGGCTATCACGACACTTGCCTGGGTGGATTCTACCATACCTAGCACATGCAGGAGCCCAATCACCTCCCTGTGCCACCCTACCTTGAGACTGTGCAGGCTTAGCTATGAAATTCCAACTATGGTACTCACTTTTGTTCTTAGGTGTAGGTGCACTTGTAGATGATGGAGCAGGTACCTTCTTTTTCTGTTGGAAAGACGACTAGTTGGCATTACTCTTTTGCTGCCCAAACTCATTTCTTGATGTCTTAGCTCTCTTATTCTTAAACTTTTTTCTATCATTTAGCTTATCCTCCTCAACTTGTTGCACATGGATCATAAGCCTTGCTAGGTCCATATTCCCTATAAGCATAGCTGCCTTGTCTTCCTTACTTGAATGACGAGACAACCCAACAACAAATAAACGCATCCTGCTCCTCATGTCAGCAACCATCTCCGGAGCATAGCGGGAAAGTTGTGTGAACTTCAGACTGTACTCATGAACACTCATAGACTTCGGATTAAGGGTGAGAAACTCTCTTATATTTGCCTCTGGCAACTCACGGGGAAAGAAACGCCCCATGAGAGCACTCTCAAACACAACCCAACTCACTACTGGCGCATCCTCAGCCCTATTCTTTTTCCAATGGGCGAACAGATTCTAGCGACATCCTTCATTTGGTATGCATCTAGTTCCACCTTCTGAGCACCAACAACATGCAATATCTCAAAAAATTTCTGAAGCACTTCAACAAAGTTCTCTGGATCCTCTGTGACACTTGATCCTGTGAAACTTGGCGGATTCATCCTTAAAAACTCACGGATCCTTGAAGTATCAACCACTTCCTGTCGATTATCTCTTTGTCCAACTCGATGAGTTGCAACTTGACTTAACATCCGGATAGCTTCACGGAATACAACATTGGTGACCACTCCTTGGGGTTGCACTCTTGGTGAATTAGGTACCCCTTGTTCCTCGACATTCCATCTAGAAGGACGACCTCAGACAGTTCTTTGTGGAGGCATGCTTATCTGACAACACGCGCAAGCACGAATTAGAGGGAAACTTTTTAGAGATAAACTCTAATGCACAAAGTGAGTATGAAAGAAGTGAAAGAATTCATAAATGTTGCAGCCTCATATTTATAGATTTGGCGCGCTTCACACCAATAACTAGGACTCTACAGACACGGCTTCATAGACTCCCTAGGACTCTTGAACTCTGTGCTCTGATACCAAGTTTGTCATGACCCGAGCCTCCACCCTGGGCTGGACCGACACTCGAAGACCATTACTGGTCCCAAGCGAACCCTTGGCCTGGCTTACTTACTCAGCGGAAGACTATAAGCATTAAGAAAGAGATTCACATGCTAAACAACTCACTGTCTCAAAACTGAACTCATAATGTTTTTAAAATATACATTTAACTTAACCAAGATGGCAACTCAAATCTGAACATAAGTCACTAACAAAATGATGACAAATGAACTAACATCCAACTGACTATCTATGAAGCCTCTAAAACAAAGAGGGATGTCAGGACAGGACCCCCGATCATCCTAACATCTGAAAGACTAGAAAGAAAATAAATGGGATCCTCTGGAATGCAAAGAGGCTCACCAACAGACTCTGAACTGCTCACTGGATCAACGATGCGTTGGATGCCGATCCTAGTTACATGCATCTGCATCATAATACGATGTAGGCCAACTGGCATCAGTATATTGAATGTACGAGTATGCGAGTTGGAATTCTAAACATAACACATGCTTGAAAAGATTTTGAAAGAAACACTTACTTTGGCTCTTCTAACTCATGAATACTTAACTGAACTCATTTCATTATAAAACAGTTTAAAACAAGTGCAATATAAAGAAAAAGGAAAACTATTTAAAACATGATGTCAACTCAAAACCATAATATCATAAAAGACATACCATGCTTCCTCTCAAAGTCTACTTGTGCAATGCATGAATGAAGTCTCATACCCCCATTCATACTAAGCAGAACCCATTTAGGAACCATACAATTACTGTTGTGGGAGTTTCTCTAACGACTACCACCACTATAAGTTTAAGTGGTGATACAACACTTTACCTCACGCTGCCAAAGCCGTCCTATACTCTGCCAAAGATATAGGACCTAACTGACTTAGTGGATCCACTAATCTATGCGAAAAGGGTTCATCTAAAAAGTATGACCCCTTTCTACCCATGATGGCTACATGGTTTTCATGGAGACTTGAGTTAATATGAACTCGCATTCCCACATTGGTGCTCAATAATACTCCCAAAATATACTTAGCTCATGAGTTTGTAAAAGACAAAACTCTTTCTCTGGTTTGAGATAATTACTCAAAACTTAGCTTAAAAGCTCTCTTGGAATCAATGTTCCCTTTTGCTATTCAAAAACTCTTTTGGAAATATGAGTTTCCTCTCATCTTAAATGTGAAAACATTTACTCTTGGGAATACTTAGTTTCCATATATCATTTTAAAGAAATAAAACTTCAATCTTTACTCTTTACTATTTAGTCAACTTGAACTTTAAGTCTTTAAAACAAAGTTAAAAGCATTTGCAAAAGACTTCTTGAAAAGACTTTGAGAATTTCCTAGACTTGGCTATTGACTTTCCTTGAATTTGAATTTATGGATTCAAAGTTATGATTCATGTTTATGGATGATTTCTAGGTGTTTAAACGTCATTTAGAGTAGTTAGAATCAATGGAAAGTGTTAGGACAATTTAGAATAACTTAAATAGGCTAAACGACAAAAACTGGTGAAAAACCCCGATCCGAGCACGTCCCTGGCGCTCCGCGCCAGGCCCATTTTACTGGGACTCATTTCTGGCGCACTGTTGGCGCGCCACCCTAGCCTTCCTGGCGCTATGGGGGTGCGTCGCGCCAGCCTCCCTTCAGGCTAAGTTTAGACGAGCTTTTGATTGCGTTTTCTGACCCTAAATCGTTTTAATCCGATTCTTTTTCCCAAATTTACTTTAGATTCATGTACCCAAATCATATACACAAAATCTAACTCAAACAACTCAGGGAAACAACACTTAATCATCAAGAAACTCCTAAATCCCAACTCATATTCAAGAACGAAATCAATTCAAGAACAACTATCAAGAACATCAATTTCTCAATCATTTTAGGATGAAAACACGTTGAATTAAACATTCTTGGCGCGTGGGTGAACTAATCCAACGCTATGTGATCTATCATACCTTGTAGGGATCACCTCCGACGAAAATCACAAGCTAATCTCGACGAATCTTGCTTTTCCTCTTCTCCTTTCTCTTGCGTTCTTTCTCCAAAAACCCTAACTCTATTTTTCAAAAGCGTAAACTGAATCCTATCAGTTTAGACCCTAAAAATATAACCAAAAATGAATTAAAATAAAAGGGTAAGGAAAAGACCAAAATATCCTTTAAAAATCCGGATTGAACATTTCCTTATTCTAACAACCCAACTTCCAAAGGGCATAACTCACTCATACGAACTCGAAATCGTACAAACATGGTGGCATTGGAAAGATCATTCCAAGGTATTTCCAACCACATTCTGGAACTACACCTAAATCATCTTGAGCTAGGAGTTATGACCATTTGAACTTGACCAAAAACTCACTTTTCCTAAGTTAAACAAATTTCCAGATTTTAATTCTTTCCAAAAATGACTATTTCCAATTAGAAGCTTCTTCCTAGTTTTGTGTTGTTTGTACCTGCTGAGCTTTTCAGGTCTAGGTTATTACTTGTTATATGTTTATATTATTTTATTATTGTACTGGTGTTTCACACATGCCCCTTTCTATCAGGCCTTATACTTTATTTCCAGCTTTAGATTTGCCTTATATGCTTGGTACATTATTTTGCAGTGACACCTCTTGCCTGGGGGCGCTGTATTTATGCATGTAGGTCCTGAGGGATGACCATACAGACCTATCGAATAACACATCCACCTATCTAGCTGATGGGTTGACTCCTTTCTTTCAAGGGTTGCCAGAGTGCCACATGTTTGCCTATTTTGTTGTTTATAGATTTTGGATAGGTTATGACCTTGTCCCACCCAAGTATTGTATTCATAGAGGTTTACAACTTAATCTGATGAAATTTCTAGTGGTGAAACTTGTAAGAGTAGCATAGTACATAACGCTAAAAAGTTGTATGAAATATATAGAGCCATGGAGATAAATGTTCCACCAGTTAGACCTCCAACTGGTAGGCCTAGAAGAGATAATTTTGATGATATGGTGGATGATTATCTTGGTACTAAAATTTCTAACAATAATAGTTTTAATGAATACATTAATTAAGGACCGAAAAATATTCAGGATGAACATAGAGAACCTCAATTATTATTGTGGTGGAAGAATCGTGGAGAACAATATTTTAACCTTGCAAGGGGGGTTCAAGATGTGCTAGCAGTTCAAGCATCATTAGTAGCTTTGGAGCAAGCTTTCATCGCGACTAGATATATTATTGAAGATAATAAGTTCATTAGCAATAGATAGTTCGGTAGACTTTTTAAACCTATTAAGTATTATGTTATGTATAATTAATGCATAAAAACTACGATATTAGCAATACAAAAGTTTTAATACATGCATTAGCATGAGTAAAGATACAATTAATCCTCAAAATTTTTTGCACATTATTTCCATTGTATATATGAAGGGTATTTTTGTAAACAATTAATTATTTTTTATAAATATGTTATGCATGCTATATACACGTAATTCTTTACCGAACTTGAGGTTTTACACCATTTTCAGTGCTTAAATATTGCTTTTATATCTAAATTAGATGTTTTGATTTTATCTTATATTTGTAAGTTTATTTTAAAATATTTGAGAACTACAATAATAGACTTACATTATTAATGTAAGTTTTATTTTAAAGAAAAGAAAATTTATAAAAAAATGCAAGTTTTTTTTTAAATTTTAGTTTTAATTAATAATCTAGTATTTTTTTTAATTATAATTAATTATTAGCTACTTAATTTTTTTGTTAGTTCAAAAAATAATTAAATAATATTCTTACTATTATATTATATTATATTGCTATATTATATTGTATTATATTATATAGGGATAAGGGTCTGAAAAATATCCAACTTTGGTCGGATTTGCTGTTGCGATACTAAACTTTCACGAGGACCTATTACCTCCCTACACTATTTAATACCGTATTTTTTACCCCCTGAATTATTTAATAGTGTATTTTAAAGGTATATATGTGCCCAAGTGGACATATTACTATTTATAATTTTGCATTATTTTTTATGTCCACGTGAGCAAATATATATGTTTAAAATACGGTATTAAATAGTTTAGGGAGGTAATAGGTCCTCATGAAAGTTTAGTATTGCAATAGCAAATCCGACCAAAGTTGAAGTATTTTTCAGACCCTTATCCCTATTATATATACTAATTATTAAAAAGAATAATAACTTAAACTAATCTAAACTACCCCACTACCCATACCCATTTCTTCTCCCATTACCCAACTCACCTCACACCTCTCACAACCCACTACACACCCCTATATACTGCATCAACACATACACAAACACACCTACACCTACACCTACACAATACAATCAGCAATACCAAAAGGACACTACAACACATACACACCAATACAGATATCTACAGAAAGCAATCCTACAAAAAAAAAAGGTCACTACTACATACGTACACAATGACAAGTTATCATTTGTATATGTTTAATCTATTAATATTTTTTGATGTTATAATATGAAGTATGTTCAGACTTTTCATATCAATTTCTTGTTCAGATCTTTTAAATCGTTAGATTTAGAGTAAAATTGTTATAGCAATTCATAGTTTATATCATGTTTGGATAATTCATAGTTTATTTCATATTCAAGTAAAACTATTATCCAAGTGCATTCTTATTTTTATATATATATATATTTTTTATGATGATTTATGTATTAATTATGGCTTAATAAACTGAAATGATAAGAATAATTAACGACAAAGATTCATCATCTAAAATATATTGGTTTCAGTTAGTAGGTTTTCCTTTTCAATTTTATGACTTAAATAAAGAATGAAAATTTAGCCACCCACAATTCCTAATATGTTTATACTAATGAAACATGTGCATAATTTGTATGGGAAATTATATAGTTTCAATTATTATTTTTTAGTTTTTGTTCTTATTAACATCGTGTTTATTCTCTTTTAGAAAGACATAAAAATAAAATAAAAAAATTTCCACTTTCTTTGTATTTCGTTTGAGTGATGATTATTTTTAGAGAATTAAATTAATAGTTTTACGTTGACCTATGTAGTTAATATTTGTTTTGTTGAATTATTGCCTTTAGTGAGTTATAATGATTTAGTTTTTTTAAAAATAATTTAAAGTCCTTCGACTTTATAATAAGAATTCAAATTTTAAGTAATTTTTTATAATTAAATTTCTTTAAATTGAATAGTTAAAAACATAATTAGGCCGACAATAATATTAGACAAATTTCACGTACTTGAAGAGCATTACGTAAATTTAGACATGAAATCTAAATAAATAAATAAATAATTCATGGTAAAGTTGAAAAGCGTTGCTATCAATATACCCCACATTAATAAAATAAGACAACCTGAAAACAAGTTTAAATCAAAGAAGGCGGGCCATAAGCACTTCTATAAAGCTCATAAGTTATTTTTAGGCCATAAATATAGGATATCCAAATATAAGTCAATAAAGCGATTGTGTTTACGGAGCTCGATGAGTGCCTAATACTTTCCTCTCGATCAACAAAATTTCTTACCTAGATTTCTAGTTTGCAGACCATCAAAATGAAGAGTCAATTTTCTTTTGATTAGGGATCTAAATAAGGTGACTTGGAACACCAAAACTCAATTCCAAGTGACGACTCTAAAATAAAATAATCCTTTTTCAAAATAGTCACTTTAATTGGAAAAACTCTTTTTTTCAAAATTTCATTTGGAAAAATAAGGGTGTGACACATGCTATTTTTAATACACCAAATCAAACACTAAGTAAGAAACAATCTTTGCATACTAATGCAAATATAACTAATACTAACATTATTAAATCAGTATTAATAATACACCTTATACATCACTATTCTTATATACCCCTATCAAACGATGAAATTATTGTGGGCACATATACTAGTGTTATATAAACCTAAGGATTCATTTGGTAGAGTCTGTTAGGCAAAAAAAAAATGCATTAGTTTTGTATATTATTATTATTAAGTATCTTGTTTGATACACTTTTCAATCAATGAATAACTAATGTTTGGATTAGTTATACACGCTATTTGATATTAAGGTGTGTATAACACACATAAATTCATGGTCTTAATATTGCAAAGAACTTTTATGCATGCATTAGTATTATTAAAGACACAATTGTCCATCAAAACATTTTTCATATCTTTTCCATCATATTTGTGAATGATATTTTTGTAGATAAATAAAAAAATTAAAAAATACATGTTATTTTTAATACATCAAATTAAATATTATATAAAAAATAATTTTAACATAACTAATACAAGTATTAATAATACACCCTATTTAATAATATTCTTATACATTCTACCAAACGATCTTAAAAAAATATTTAGACTTAGAGGTAGTATTTGTTTAGTGGTAAATATTAGCTGATAGGTCAAATCATGGGGAGGAGTAGCAGAATTATCCCAATGGTAAAGGAAAAGAAGAATAGAGGAAAAACTAGTAAAGAAAAGCAGGAAACTTCACTAATCTCAGTACACAATATATTTCTTCAGTCCTTTTTTATTTGTCCAGTTTTAATTTTTTACTTATCATTTTTTTATAAAATAAGAAAAAAATACTTTTTTAATCTATTACACCTTCAATTTATTTAGAGAATTAATATTTTTAAAAAAGGTAAAACTCTTTAATAAGTAAATTAATTTTGAAATTATATCCATTAATAAAGATAAAATAATAAATCTACTATATTAATTTTTTTTTAAATAGATATATCAAATTAAAAATAGAAAAATATATAAAAACCAAGGGAGTATTGGTATAAATAGAGAAAGACCAAAGAACATGAGTTAAAAAGCAATATTTGAAAATGATATCCTGTCCTCTTTTTGAAGCACATCTTTCTATGTTATGTTTGGCTTTCGATCTCGAGAAAGCGACATCAGCTAAGCTATATCCCTAATGCGTCTGTAAAATTGAATCGAAAATCGAATTAAATCATAAAGTGAATTAAATTAAAAATAAAATCAATTGATGAATTGGTTTGATATTGGAAAAAGAAATCTGATTATACTTGGATTGATTTGGTTTTAACTAAAATAAATTAACCAAAGATCAAATCAATTTGATATTATATATGTAATTTTAAATTTATTTTATAAATAAATTTTTATTCTTTGATATAGTTTATAAATATTTCTTATATTTTTTTTATAATTTTTATCTTTTAACATATTATTTCAAATATTTTGAGACTTCGAATTTTGAATGGTCCAAAAAAGGTTATATTCCATGGATAATAGTAACTCTAATAAAGTTCAATTCAAAATCAAATCGATACTACTGCTAACAAAAAAAAAATTCCACACTAAAAATGACAATAATGTTGAGTATTTATTCTTTATTTTTGCATGACATTTAAAATACATAACCTAATTTTATTTTTAATATTTAATCATGTAATTAATACTTATTAGACTTATTTTAGCATGATTTAGTACTTTTAAATTATAATTTTCATTATTACTTATTAATTTACAATATTTATTTTATGAGATTTTATTATTATTTTTTGTCTAATATTTGAGTGCATCATTCATCTCATATTTTGTATTATTTTCTTAAGAAACACATTATATAGTTGTATGTTGGTACTAAAGAAATATTTGGAGCACATGTTAATTATATGTTTATATGAATATTTTACCAAAAGAATTGAATATCCTGAGGTTAAAAACCCAAATTTTATTAGTTTGATTTAATTTATAAATTTATAAATTTAACACAAATAATTTAATATGATATTTGAAAAATTCGAACCAACTCAATCATGTACACCTCCTACTAATAACCCTTTATTTTATTTTCTATACTAGACTAGATGAGTTGTGCGACTTCATTAGATTGATTTTTTTTTTTAAAATCTTTATCGAAAAAGGGAAGCAAATTGATTTATTAATACTTGATAGAGTTCTCTTGAATTGAGGAACAATATTAACTTAGAAAGACACATACTCCTTCTGTTTCAAAAAGAGTGTCCTAATTTGACTTGTTACAAAATTTTAGAAAATAAAAAAGATTTTTGAAATTTTGTGATCCTAAATTAAAGTTATATCAAGTATACTAAATTGTTCTTTAATCCTGTGGCCTTAAACATGTCACGTGGAAAGTTGAAATTAAAATATTACCAAAAAAGGAAAGAGATCATTCTTTTTGAAACAAACTAAAAGATAAAGTAGATCATTCTTTTTGAAATAGAGGGATTATTATTTTTTTACTAAACTTTGTGAAGTTCCTTCATCCTTCCTAGCTGCGAGACCTATAGGGTTAATATTCTCCATGGTTACTCACTAAGGAGTTTTTATACAGAAAGTCATTTAACTTTGATTTTTATTTCAAAATTTACTCAACTATAATTATTTAGTTACAAATCACTCAACTTTGATTTTTACTTCAAAAGTCACTAAACGATAAATATTTTACTTACAAAGTCATTCCACCTATTTAATTATTTTTTCCATTAAAATCAAATTCTAAAAAATAAAATAATATCAATTTACAGTCATTTGGTTGATTATTATTTGTAAACATTTTGAAATAACTAAATAACATATATTTGATTATTAGGTAATTTATTTAAATTAAAGCTAATATTTTCTAGTAATCAAATAATTTTAAAGAAAAAACTGACAACGTATCGTAAAATTTTTAAAAGAGTTTTAAATGTATTATTTTATAAAATAACTAAACTAAAGTATTGTAAACATTTTAAAAGAAGTTTGAATGTTTTTTTTTAGAATATGATTTTAAATACTAATTTCATACAAGGAAATTTTAATAAAAAATAATTAATATATATTGAGTAATTTTGTAAGTAAAATATTTATAATTGAGTGAGTTTTGGAGTAAAAATTAAAGTTAGTGATGTGTAATAAAACTCTTTAGTTGAGTGACCATTGGAGATATTAACTCGAGACTTATACGTAAGGTAGAGAAACATTTTATTCTTCCAAGTGATCTCACTAAATCGACAGACACATGTTATATAATATACTTAGATGGCTTTATATGGGACAAATCTGAAGAATTAATTGAAACATAATAAAAATGGAGTGAATATTTAGTCACAAAAAGGCAAAAAGAAGACATGAACAATCTGAATCAAAGACATATGAAATTCACTTCCAATGTGTTATGAAACAAAATTTTCTTTAAGTGGTAAAATAACTGAGTTGGTATCTTTATGAAAATCAATGAGTCGAATTTTCTCTTCTCTAGGGCACCAACAGGCAACAGGCATAAACAATAAAATGCATATTTTCACACGAGAAAGAGTATTATTAATGGATAAGAATGGTAAGAGACTTAGTCGTCAAAGTTACAATTTATAGTACTTCTCGTATAATTTTTGAATATCTAAATTTTTTGTTAAAAATATTGAATTAATGTAACCTAATTTGACTTTGAAAATTATCCAACCGACGCGGGCCACCCCAGCCCCTCGTCGGCCTTACCATAGGTAGGATGTTGGCATTACCCAGCAATCCCCCTCCCAATATCTGCCATGATCTTGACTCTGATACTAAGTCCATCAAGCAAGCACCATATTTTATCATGGCTCCGACCCAGGCCACTTCCGCCCCTCATGGGCCTTGCCATAGGCAGGATGTTGACAGTACTATCCAATATCATCTGCTAAACAACCTTTGAATATCTAAATTTCGGAAATGAAACAACAGAAATAACCTCCTAGAATAAGTTAGTAACTGTGGCTTTAGGATGCTCATCTACAATAGCCACATACAATAGTGACATCGAGCAACAATGTAAAAATTGAAAACAACATTTCTTCCTACTGGAGATCGATGGGAGAAAACTAAGTTTGATAAATCCTATGAAGATTGTTAGGAACAAAATGAAAGACAACAGACCTAGATAGTCACAAAATAAAGAAAAAAAGTCTAATTAACATTGATCAAATTTACTATGATCGATATACCTCTTAGTTTCCACAATAAACAAAAAAAAAATCATGAAATTTGGCTAAGCGAATCTTCTAAATTTACAAATTGGTTATAAAATAATATCAAATTTAATTTTATACTCTCTTTTCTTCAGGTGCACCTTACACTTGCTTATCAATTTTGAAATTTACTAATCCCCTAGCAAACTGATAAAATATCGATTGATTTGGTAACAGATTAACAATTATCGAACGGTTATCAGGTGGTGTATCAACTAACCTCTAAGGTTAATTGCACTTTACTGGAAAATAATAGTACTAAAAACATTTAACACAAACCAAGAACAGTGCTAAAAATACTTAACACTTACCTCACAAAGTTAACACAAGAAATAAATTGGGTTCCATCGTTCACCGCTTTAATGCTTTACTGTCTCTATGGTTGATTGGACCTTCATTTTCAACATTTCACTTCATCTTCCAACATTCTTCCTAGGTTTAAAAAAATTAGCGTTCTGCATTGATCTTCTTCTCTTTTTCGTTGTTTTCTATGTTAAAAATGTCAGCATCTTCTTCGATTTCTTCCCCTTAAGTACGTTTGTCCCATACATGTAAGTGTGGATTGATGGCAAACCAATTTACTGCTACAACTCTTGAAAATGATGGACATCAATTCTACAAATGTCGCGTCTTGGGTCAAACTCTTTTGATAATTGAAATTAGATTGATGGCAAACTTCCACGTCATGCATCAACGATGATTTATAATCAAAAAGTTGAATTAGATTCAATTTGAAAAGAAAGAAACCATTAGAAAAGATTGTGGAGGATATGGGTGAAATTGAAGATTCTTATTAGAAGGGTATAATTGCTAATGAAATGTCTGAGTTGAATGATATGGATACAAATTAAATTTCTTATTTGAATAAAGTTTTTGTCGTGAAGAAAAAAATGTCAAATTTGAAGAAAGTTTCTGGATTGGATGATAAAATTTCAAAGTTAGAATTGAAAGTGCATCAATTGATAAGTTTGCTTGCAGTTTCTTGGGTTATTAGTGTTGATTTTGTAGCTGTCAAGATGATGTAGTATGGTATTATTGTTTGTGTTAGGATAGTATTATTAGGTTGTGTTAGTTTTGTCACTTTTTGTTATGGTCAATGAAATAATATGCAAGTTTTATATAGTATGGTTTTATATGGTTTTATGTGGTTTTAATGTTTTGAAGAAGTGTCAAGATAATGTAATTTGTTGTTTTGTCTACTAATGAAGAATTCTACAGTTTGATAATCCGCATTTTGCTTATATATAGCAGTTGTAGCTATATTAGCTAGCCTACAGAAGCTGTAATTTTCTCTTACATGGCAACCTTCAAAAAAGGGAATCAGCTACTTACAAGACATACATACTTTGTTGCTCAAAATACACAAAATATGTAAATCGATAACGTACAAGACATTTTATAGATAAACTATCAAATGCGTTATCATATATTTTTTAGCCCACAAAACATTCTTACATTGTTTTATAATCACAAGACTAAATTGTCATTAACATACATGATTAGTGACAAACAGTAAGCATCCAAAATATTTTGTTGTAGTATCTTTTTGTTGGGCTTTGGCTGTTGGGCCATTTTTGTACAACATTTTTATATAAACAATGTGTATTATCTGCATAGTTACCACTTATAGTAATTGAATAGGTTTTACCATCTATAACATAACTTTTTTAACAATTTGTCTCCCTCTCCCACTCACTCCCCCCTCTCTCTCTCTCTCTCTCCTTATTCTCTTTTCTTTCTGCCCGTCTCTCTCTATAAATTTCAATTATCCTAATTTAAGACTTGATTTTGGACCGAGTATTATTTCCAAACAATTGAGAACATCTTTGAAATTTATATCTTAATGTTTAAGGATGTTTGATGAAGACTAATATTTATATAACTAATATATTTTTATTACAATAATATATTAACACGGTTTAAAAGAGAAAAAATAAAAAATAATTATCAGTATATTATACATATTTATGTTTCAATGCACATGGTGAATGTAATTAAAATATTTTTAAAACAAATGTATTATAAGTATTATGTGTGAATCTCAAACATTTTAGTACTATTTAAATTAGTTTACGTTGTTAGAAATGTATTATATTTATTGGAATAACAACAATCAAATTCATAACAATGTATAATATTGAATTTGAATGGTATTACAAGTGTCTTCTATATTTAATACAATTGTAATACATCAACTAATTTGAATATTTTAAATACAAGTACAATGCATTTTAAACACCATTAATAAGATAGAAAATAACAATTATAAAACATTATGAATTCAATATATTATACATATTAGAGGCATATTTCAAAGCACGTGGTGAATATATAACTAAAACATCTTTAATAAAAATGTATTATAAGAATTATATGTGAACTTCAAACATTCTACTACCATTTAAATTAGTTCACATGGTTAAAACTATATAGAGGTGGCAGATGCTTGGATTTGGATGGGTTTAAAATGATTTAAACAAAAATGGGTAATTATCCAATCCGTCCATATTCTATATGGGTAAAAATGATTTGGGTAATTAATGGACAGATTGGATATGAGTTACCCATATTTCATCCACATTGATTGAAGAAATAAAAAATGAATTTATATGTTTTAAGTTTCTAAAGTAATTTTTTATTCTACTCACTCCCACCCCTACCTCCAATTCACCCACCCCTAATTTTATTTTATTTTTTCTAACCCCCACCTTGCTTTTATCCCCCTCCACCCCTGTACCCATCCCCTCCACCTCACCCCACCTTCATCCCCCCTGCACCCATCCACCCCCACTTTTTTTTAAAAAAAATTCTACCCTCCCCCCCCCCCCCCCCTAATTTGGAATTTTTTTTGTTCTTCCATTAAAAAAATGAGTTTCTTTTTATGTTTTTTTTAAAATAAAAATTTACCCCCACCGCCCCACCCCTACTTTTTTTTTTGTTTTTCAAAAAAAATAATTTACATTTTCAAAAAAGAAAGTTACCCCTATTATAAACTAAAGTATAACAACTAAGATAATAAGAAAGATGAGAAATAGTATGTGTAGTATTTTTCTTTCACTTACTCTTGCCTCTTTTATTGTTACAAGAATAGGGGTATATATAGTTGTATAAACTTGTGCTCAAAGTGTGATACATGGATGTCTTCTTGCCAGGTATACACTTTGGGCATCAAGTATATCAAATGGCTAATTAGTATATCCACCTAGCATTTTGTGTGTGTATTAATCTTACAACACTTAACATATTAGTGTGGACATCCAATTTACAACACTCCCCCTTGGATGTCCATGTCTTAATAGATAATGTGCCTTGTTAAAACCTTACTAGGAAAAACCCTATGGAAAAAATTCTAGTGAAGGAAAAAGAGTACACATATCTTGTAAGTTGTAATACGCATTGGTAGCTGCCTCATTAAAAACCTTACCAGGAAAACCAGTGGGACAAAACCTCGGCTAAGGGAAAGAGAGTGCAATGCGTATTATACTCCCCCTGATTAAAACATCACTTAACAACTCGACGATGACGCAGTCCAAACTTATATCTCAACTTCTCAAAGGTTGAAGTTGATAATGCCTTGGTGAATATGAAGTGTTAAACATTGGCTACATCCTTCTTTTGAAGATCATGAATAAGGAGACGAGCTTTGGTGAAATATATTTTTCTCAGTTTTCTTTGATGTATCCTCCTCTTAGTTGAGCACATGAAATCTTGTATTCATATAATATTGTTGGAATATCTTTTTTCGAAGGAAGATCACACATTCTTTGGGTATGATTATTGATCTCGACCAAATATATTTTTGAAAAACACTCAATTCATGATCTTGTTGACGTAGACTAATTGCTCGTTCGATTTGTTAGCAGCAACAATCGAGCACTAACGAACACTTTCAGTAAAATTGATCGTCTTGTGGAATGATTTGAAATGACAGTATTTCCATATGAAGATATATAACTTTCATGAGTTCAAACTTCATAATTTTCTGCAATTTCATGATCAATAAATCTTGACACAATTGGTCAGAATAAATAATTTATATCGAGATTTGATTCACTCTAATATCTTCATAGATAAGAGTGATGTTATATTTTGCATGCATACTAATAAAATTATTTAACATGAATAATAATAGCAGGATACATAAGTGCACCAATTGCACTATGACATGGTACTTTCTAACCATTTTAATGAGATCAAAATTGATCTTTATAATATGTGATCTTACAACCATTGGGGTACTATTCAATGTAATCGCTTTATAACCTTTTAAATCCTTCAAGGATTTTCATATAATATTTATTGTCTAGCTAGACATGATAATCACTCATCATATGTATTCAAGTTTTTCATATATTGCCAGACTGAAAGAAACCTCATTGCATCCACCTTGGCAGTATACATCTTCATACAATAATGTCAGAACTTTTGCAAAAAATCTTTCAATGCACAACCCGTACTTTATATTTTACGATTTTGCTTATCGCACAATAATTTATTTGTACCCCACTGACATTATAGCTTGGTATATGGACAAAATAAGTCCAAAACATCAACCAAGTGAATAGAAAAATACTTGAATTGTACTTTCATTTGGCCAATCATTTAATTGTCAAATCTCGACAGATTTAATTTCAAGATCCTCATCACCATTTATAATTTTGAGAGCTACATTATATTCAAGATATCGTCGACGATTATTTGATATCGATTCTAATGTGACATAACTTATCAAGCTCACTTCATGTTTTATCATTTACAGGTACCTGGACCTTTGTCAAGGTTCTATAAAGTGTTATGGCATGGTGCTCTTTCTAAAGCACTTGCCTCATTAGTATGATCATCTTGATCATTTACTCCCTTTCTTCTTCAAGAAGTTTTATCTTTCGAATCAATTAATTTATCACGCTTCAGGCGTGCCATAAATTATGTCCTTCAAGGACTTTTCATTGGAGCATTCATAACTGGATTATAACATAGGGTCAGTGAATGCGTCTGACAATTGACTTAAATTATCTCTTCAACGAGGATCATATAATTCATTATGTATAACTTATTTTCCAGTTGCTTATCTCCCCCTAATGTTAGAGAATCTAACATTCACCCAATCTTTTTTGGGGACTCATCTATGTGCATTGCGTAATGGTGGAGCAATGAAATAATATACCGCACATTTAAATTTCTAGATGAGAATTATTTGGTTCGTGATCCTGAACCAATTGTGATAGGGAAACCTTGTTGGCTTGATACGTACAAGTGTTGTTACACTTTAAATAACACATCTCATACCAAATTTCTTTTGAGAGTTTTGTTCTCATAACCAATGGTTTAGCTTTAATTGGAGGCATAAAATTTCTGCTTAAACCCTTGGATATATACCTACATTATCAATATAGTTTTATAATTTGAAATGTGCTCTTGATTTATCAATTCGAGCAAACAACCTTTGCAAAAAATCAAATTGCAAGTTGATAATAAAGCACATGTGACCATAACATAAATGCATCTATTAAAATCATATAATTGTAAATGGTCCACATGACAGGTGAACGGGCCCATATTCACCTTTTTATACATTTCAAAATTCTAGGAGATATAATCTCAACCTTAGCTGGTACAATGATAGTTTTATCACGAGAACAAACAACACAAGAGAATTCTTGAAGAATTTATTATTTCTTCAATATATATAACCACATAGTTTTATCACGAGAACAAACAACACAAGAGAATTCTTGAAGAATTTATTATTTCTTCAATATATATAACCACATGAATTCTCTGTAATTTTCGTATCATATTTAAACCGGGATGGTCATTAACCGGCCATGTCAACTGATATTTATTTCAATAAACTTTTAGTTTATTTTGCATGTGATTCCATCATCATGCCCATATTTAATTACCACAAACAATAAGCAAATATGGGTAATCTTGCACGTAAATATTTATAACCCACTTTGATTGTAGTAATATGAAGATCTTAAATCTTTCCATATTTTATAGTCTCAATATTTTTTTTTCTTTGAAACTTAAAAAGTTTCTTTCGAGACTTACTACAATTCCAGTATCATGAGCAATTTTATTTCTTTGGGTAGTAGCACGTTAGCTCACCAAAGCTCACAATTAACATTGGATACTATCACATATTTCATAACATTGTTTATGTGGTGACATCTCTTTCAAAGAGAAATTTATATCTTTATTGTCATGGTTCAAATCATTACAAGCAAAACTTGTTTCTTGATTTACTTTTGTCATTAGTATCTCCTTCCTTTTGTTTAATATCAGGAAAAATATTTTGATGTACAGATATACATAATCAATGAAAATTTTTGTGGCAAGAAAATATTTGAATGCCCTTAAGAAAGTTGTCTCTCAACCTATTATAGGAAAATACCAACCCAGTACGACACAAAAAGACTCGAAGAAAAGGATAAAGAAAATTTTACTCCTTGAGAAAAAACCTGGTGTAAACAAAAACACTTGGAGTTTATTTAGTTAACTACGATTCACAAAGATGATTTTGAATCATGATCTCATAAATTTATTGAAAGAACAAGGCCTATTGAAGACACTTAGCGCAATTACCAAGCATGAGTAGTAAGACAATGTAGAATGTAAGACCAATGATCAGTAAGAGATTTTGAACTCATTTTAAGCTTCTAGTTCACTAAATCACGTCCTCAATACTCTTTTTTGTTCATTTCTAATATAAATTTTCTTGAATTTCAGCTGTGAGAGCTCATTGACAAAATGAGGACAATTGAAGGTAAAAGAAGTCAAATATGAAAAGGCGAGGAAATAGGCATAGATGATGATCGCCAAACTCATTCGACGAATAGCCGAAGTGAGCCCAAGCTCGCCAAAAAAATCAGAGAGTTCTGCCAGTATATGGGATTTTTGGGCTTGGAAAGGATTGATGATTTATTTATCACTGTTTTTCAACCAATTAGCTATTATGGAGAATCATTTTGATAAATTACTTTTTATTTTCAGCATGATTGACTAAAACTCCATAGTCTTAGGGATGTGCTTATGTAATGAATGCTTAATCAGCATGTGGGTAATTTATCTAGCTTAGATCTCTAGTATTGCTTATGAGTGAGTTCTAGAGTGGAAGGAATAACTGATAATATCTTGATTTAATTCATGTATTAGCCCTAGCTTGGTAAAGTATGACTGAATTAAGGTTTTGAGTTAGTTCTTAATGTTACACATGTCGGGGTTTTATAGAACCCATATGAAATATGATGATTGATTGATAGATCATTGTCATAATCATTAACTTAGTCTACCAGTTGATAATAAACTATTTATAGCAATCATATTTACCCACTATGTGAAATTAACATTCATTTATGCACACTCCTAAGATTTATCTATTATTCGTGAAAACTCTTTTGTTCTAAGCTTGCCATTGAACTTGTTGAAATATTGTTAACCATCTTCAAATTGTTAATTAAAATGTCTTTCATTTACATTTATTTCCAAATCGACTAAACATACAAAACTCTTATGCTTGAGATTACATCGTAAGGTGAATTGCTATCGATCATTTCAGGTGGGATCAACCCCAACTCCTCGTTAGATTATATATTACCAGCGATCTCCTACACATCGATTCGTATGGTGTGTAGTTTAGCATTATAAAAAATGGAGCGGTTGCTAGAGAATGGTGCATAGAAATTCCCATATTGAAGTATCTTATTGAACTAGTTTTTTTATTGTTGTGTATCCTTACCTTCTTTGTTCTTTTACTGAATTTATAGGTGAGAACATGAGCTCTCAAGGAAGTGAGGCTGATAGCAGGGAAAGGTATATGGATGATGGGGGTCCATTAAGAGATGTTGGTCGTGCTAGTGCCATTCATTTGCCCCCAAATGTGGGATTGTCATCTTCCATGTCGCAATTACTATGTTTCACTTTCTTCAAATGAAAGGACTTTATGGAGGTTTGGATCATGAGTATCTACACAAGAATATGAAGAACTTCATTGATGTGTATGGTACCTTATCCTTCAAGAACGTCTCTCAAGAGTCTATTCGTTTGAGGTTATTCCCTTTCTCTTTGATGGGAGATTTTACTACATGGTTGGGAGAGTTATCCAAGGATTATATTACATCGTGGGATGAGTTAAATGAGACTTTCATTGAGAGGTTCTTCCTACTATCAAATATACTACAACTCCGGAATGATATTAAAAATTATCACCGAATTAATGGAGAGCCGCTTCATTTAACGTGACTGCTTTCAAAAGAAATTACTTCAGTGTCCCACTCATGGTTTGCTCGATAAAGTCCTTTAGCAAATATCTTATGGGTCCCTTGATCAAATCAACAATTGGGAAGCCGATCAACTTGTTGTTGGTGGAATCATGTGTCAGCCTTTTTCGATTGCCTCCACTTTGTTCGATAGAATGGAAAAAACAAACCAGGCTTGGCACACTAGAGAGGATGAGGTGACCCCTATATCTTCAGCCATTTTCAAAGAGAAAATGTTGAAGGATAAATAGAGAGATGATAACGTGATGAAAATGATTACTCAGATGGATATTTTGACCAAACATGTAATAGGAAGTGGTTTTAAGAATGTGAATCTTGTGGGTGCAAGTGGTGGGAAGTGTATCAAAGATGAAAAGTTTGAAGGCATATACAAGGAAGCAATACAATTCTTGACAAACCAAGTGGAGGGTTCTTGATACGCTCAAATTACACCTCCCTAAAGAAGCATAAGCGATCGTTATCATGTAAAGAACCTAACTTGTAGGTTGGGGTCGATCCCACGAGGAAAATGGTTTAGACTCTTCACTTTAACCAACAATTATATTTGTTTAGTCAAATTGCTTCAAGAAACAAGTAATTAAAGAGGGGGGGGGATTTGTGAAAGAAATTGTAAGAATTCAGTAAGTAATCAGTAAACAAAAGTCAATTTTGGTTGTTATCAAGATGAGAGAATTAACTAGGGTATACGTGTTCCCCACAAGCTCATAACGCAGTAATCCTAGTAATAGCAATCCTTTCGTAGTGTACTACATGCAAAATGATAAGCTAGGTATCTCTAAATCCTTGGTCTGACATTTAGAGAATTTCACCCCGCACCTTGGTTCGGCTACGTGTGTATAATTTACTAAACTTTACCTTTACCTCATATTAGACATCACATCGATGTTTGGCTTAGTTATTACTTTGCACCAATCGACACTAGACTATTAGATAGTATTACACTAAATCTATGTTGATAATTCTTTTCTTGTTGATTACCTCCTTGGTCCGACAAGTAGCAACAAGGTGAGTTCTAACGTTGCGCACCGTTAAAAAGACTTTAAAACAAAAGAATTATCAATGCATGCAAAACACTATTCAAGAATTACTTATTTACTATTCATACTTTGTTAATCGTTCGTGGTTTCCAAAACCCTAGTTCTGGAGTTTAGTTACCCATAATCATATGAACACAATTCATTGTTTTAGATGAAAGAATTATGAACTTACGTAATTGATAATAACAAACCCGGAATTTCAACTTGAATCTCAAAACCAAAACCTTCAAAATCAACTTAGGAAATCAAGAATTGCTAGGTTTGCAAAAATTAATCCCAAGTTACAAAGTAGAACTAAAGTAATAAATTCTAACCCCCAAAAACAAGGTTTACATGCCCTATTTATAGAAAATAAGTCCTAAATTAAAAGGGAAACAAATTATAGAAAGTTTGTTCAGGCATGCGTTTTCATTCCACGAGATTGACCCGTCAATAGATCAACGGTCTGTGAGTCCCTTCCGTCAGCCAGGACTTATAAAATATTTCAGCTTCCAAAAATCATCTTCTCTGAAGCAAACGATGGAACACCAGGACGGACCGTAGATCGTCCTCGATCCCTCTCCGTAGCTCCATACTTAGAATTCTCCAAAAATCAGGTACTGGAACCCTCGCAGTCACATTCTACGGTTCAGCAGTATAGTCCGTAGATCAATCTACAGACCGTCAATGGCCACCGTGGTTCCACACTTGGTCAGATTTCCCTGATTTTCCTTCCATGCCTTACATGTTGATCTACGATCACCATCTACGGAGCGTCAATGGACCTATGATCCGTAGATCACCTCCGTAGATGCCCTTTTCTGCATTTCTTTCAGCTATCTCTTTATTTCCGTGCCTAAACATCTTTCCTGCAAAACATGATAAAAAAACATAAAACTAATACAAAATGGCCTTAGACACACACAACTCTTAAGTGAAATGTATTAAAAATACCGTAAACTCACGGTATATCAGTTCTCATTCTATCTATCAAAGATAGGGATAGAATAAAAGTTGGAACAATAATCAATATGGAAATTGGAGAGATCGTGAGAGAAATTGTAGTAATCAAGGTAATGGTTGGAGGGAGCGTGAAGGTGAGTTACTATTGACCACTCAATGTAGGATTGACCAAAACTCCTCGTTGAATTATATATTGCTAGCGGCCACCTACACATCAATTCATATGGTGTGTAGTTGAGCATTATCAACCAACATGACTATACAAATATCATAAACAATATACAAACATCACAATCACATGAATAAAGCCCACTAAGAGAATAAGACATTGTTTATAAAACTTAGGCCCACCAAGGACCTAAAACATCCAAACATACCTGATAAGGGCCCACAAGCAATCACAAAAATATTACAATACCCCTAAACTTAAACTAACATTGCCCTCAATGCTTTTATACGAAGAAGGGGAAAGAGATACTGCTCACTCTCTTCCCGATGCACTAGAATCTACTCCATCAATCAGAAAGTGGGACTCAAACAAAGTCCTTTACAACTCCATATCAGTCTCTGAATTTCCACTATCACTCTGACTTCCTTAGCATTACCGTCCATTCTTGCAGTCAACTCTTCAATTGTATCAGCTTCATCTCCCATATGTGTTTTTCCCTTCCACTTTTCAACCTCCGCTTGCATGTTTGTGACTGTGCCTTCTATCACTCCCACTCGTACATTCAAACTATCCACTCTAGCGACTAAACCCCTCATGGCATTTGTTGTTGTATTATCAATCATTTTGGGTAGGGCTAGTGCCAATTGGATGAGTTTCCAATTGTTACTGTTGGTGGTTTCAACCAACTCTTGGTAGACACTTCTTTTGGAAGTGGCGGTGGAAGGTGTTTGTGGGGTGATGGTGCATCCTAACCTGTGGCATTTCCCAATTCCATGGGAGTAGATTCATGTTAGGAAGGATCAGCCTCTCCGAATCCAGTTACTTGCATCCTCTTCCTCTTCACTGAGGGAGCTTTAGCATCTCTCTTTTTATCTAATGTTATCACAGTCCCAACAAATATGGCTTCATTGGAACCAAAGTATTGAATCACGACTTGGTCACAGAACTAGATAATAAGCACGGGGAAAGGCATTAAGTAGTTATGTTGGCGAGCTTTCTTTGAATTCATCATGATCTCCCTAAAGTTGATGTGAATACCTATCAGTAAATAGGCAATAAAAATATCTACCTTATGGGGGACCCATTGATCATTTTATGATGGCATAATTTGGGGGCAGATGAAGTCAAGCCACACTTTGTCTTCGAAGTACAAGTCTTTCTGAGAGATATCCTTCATTTAGTATCCCAAAGTTGGGACCTTCCACAAATCACACTGGCCACACACTGGAATTGGCTTCTTTTTGTGGAAAACTTCGGTGCATAAACAACTACAATTCCAATTGGTTCAACCCAGAATAGTGAGTTGATGACCTTCGTTGTAATCTCTACCTCTATGCCACATGTTTCACAAATGACCAGCACAAAAACCTTTCTATATCCCTTTTATGCCTTTGGGTGTCTTGCGCAGCCTGGTAGAAAACATAAAATTCCAAGACTACCTCCGAATAGTGTCTCCTGGGTGCTTCAGTTAGTGGAAGCCATATTTGATCAGTTAATTATTGTGCCATACCTGGAACAGTCTCACCTAGACCACCAAAACTCGATGCTTTCTCTAGAATGAAAGACATGCCATCCTTGAACAACTCATAACACCCCTTCATGCCCCATACATAGAACTTAATCAATGTTTCTTCTTGGGCATTAGTGGTACCCTTCTATTTCTGGAAGTGGAGAATCACCTATAAGGCTTTGAGGCAACATACTTTTGTCGCGGCATAGTCTGCAAGGGAAGTATGAGCAACACACGAACATGTACATTTTTTAGTATTTTCATTTATTAAATAGAAAAAAAAAACTAGAAAAAGTTAACAAAAGAAAAAAAATAGGAATGCAAAAAGAATTCACATTTCAGCTCACAGTGAGTTTAGCGATGTAATGCCCCATAAGTTTGTAACATTTGAAATAACGAGCTTATGCTTGATAAGTCGATTTATGGTAGTTTACATCAACGGTCATGGGAAAATAATGTAAATTAGGTGGTTATACCAAGGAATAGTTATATAAAGTCACTTGAATTTGTAGAAGGAAGTTACAGCAAATGGGTGCATTGAAATAAAAGTTTTAAGTGAAATTTATTATGAGGAAGTTTTGATATGGTCTTATTTATGTACGGACTTGAAAGGTGTATATCTCCCAATATATATAGAGTTAGGAGACCTACAGTAAATCAAATCGAAGGTCTATGAGTCTAGTTTCCAACGCAGAAAACTATTTATTAATACGACATTGGAGTAAAGAGTTATGACTATTTTACCGCAGGCTTTCCAAGCAAACCTGGTCACGGATCTGGATCGGGTTTGGCCTCTCTTAAAAGGTGCTTTTTTTACTTCAAGAAAGATAAATTTCACATTTTCTCCATGTAAAAACGTCCAGAATCCATAAAAGAGAGCTCCAAGACCTTTGAGATAAGAAAACACCCCCTTCTAGCTTGATTCTTCCTTGGCTCAAGTTCGGAGAAATGTTCTCTTCATCGCAAGCTTCATTTTGTGCTATTTCTTATTGTTTTTTGTTTCGGTTGAAGGAATTTCGTGTGTAATCTGATTCTTAACTTAAGTATATGGTTGGTCTACTTTGAGTTGATGTTCTACACCTACTTTTCTTAGAATCTCATGGCTTAAAGTTGGAAATCAATTCTTACGACCTAGGCTTTGTTTTGATGCATTTTCATAAAGTTGCGGAGTTGGACCCTTGATGTTGATTGTTGTGCTAAAAAAATATAATTTGTTTCCTACAATCATCTCCCTCATATTTTTTTACATTTTTTGACCCACGAGGTGGCGTTTGAGTGACGTGGCTCTAGGAAGCCTAGTTGTTGTGATCTGTTTTGATGTGTATATAGATGGTATTAAAGTTATGGAAGGGATGGGAGATTGGTGAGCCACTTTTAGGTGTCACATATGGAGGTTATTGATTTAACGATGTGAAGTGCACCTTGTTATATTACCTCGGGAGTTTGTCGTTCTTGTGAGATGTTGATAGACTCATGTTGTTCTTATTAGCTTATAATTATTTTTAAGATCGTGATTATTTTTTGTTGAGTTAAGTTGACTTGTCATGATGATAACGTTAATGCCTTATTGATTGGTTATGACTCATTTTTATAGCCTGGTTGATTCTCGCAATATTGCATTACTTTTGGTTTGCCAAGCTTCTTAGAGGCACCTATGGGGATTCGATTGAAAGGTATGTTAATGCTATTATTTATTTTCTGGAATGATCCTAATGTCCTAAGCTTGTTATGGTCGATTTATTGTCATTATTTGACATGTAGCCTTGTCCTATTGAGTTGGCTACAACCATATGATATAGTGTCTATCATCGACACTCTACTCCTTGCTTAGTGGACTAGAAAGCATGTTATAATTGTTTTGATCAATTATGATTACTTGTTATTGTTGTGATAATTTATCATTAGGCTGCCGCCTATGAGCTTATTTTGGCCTCAGCAGACACTAGCATTATATGATTCTAAATCATATAGATTGATTGTTATACCCCGTCTAAGGGTCGGGTAGAATGTGCCTACGGCTGGATAGACCATGCCTAAGGGTTGGGTAGATCATGCCTATGGCCCGAGTAGACCGTACCTACATGACGGGAATGTTGTACCTATGCGACAACATATATGTATTGTACCACAGAGCTTAAAAAATGCATTGATTCATGGCACATGAATATTTTTATAGTTCAGATTATTAGTGGGATTCAAGTAAGGAGGCAAATAGGGATATCTAACAATTATTTGTGCTCGTGAAGGCTTATAGTGATTGTGTGTTGTTTGTACCTGCCGAGCTTTTAAGGTCCAGGTGATTACTTGTTATGTGTTTATATTATTTTATTATAGGGAGATGAGGTATTGTACTGGTGTTTCACACATGCCCTTTTCTTTCAAGCCTTATACTTTTTTTCCAGCTTTAGATTTGCCTTATATGCTTGGTACATTATTTTGCAGTGACGCCTCTTGCCTGGGGGCACTGCATTTATGCATGTAGGTCCTGAGCGATGACCATACATACCTATCGAATAACACATCCATCTATCTAGTTGATCCGCCTATCTAGCTGATGGGTTGACTCCTATCTTTCAAGGGTTGCCAGAGTGCCACATGTTTGCCTATTTTGTTGTTTATAGATTTGGATAAGTTATGACCTTGTCCCGCCCAAGTATTGTATTCATAGAGGTTTACAACTTAATCTGATGAAATTTCTAGTGGTGAAACTTGTAAGAGTAGCATAGTACATAACGCTAAAAAGTTGTATGAAATATATAGAGCTATGGAGATAAATGTGCCACCAGTTAGACCTCCAACTGGTAGGCCTAGAAGAGATAATTTTGATGATATGGTGGATGATTATCTTGGTACTAAAATTTCTAACAATAATAATTTTAATGAATATATTAATTAAGGATCGAAAAATATTCAGGATGAACATAGAGAACCTCAATTATTATTGTGGTGGAAGAATCGTGGAGAACAATACTTTAACCTTGCAAGGGGGGTTCGAGATGTGCTAGCAGTTCAAGCATCATTAGTAGCTTTGGAGCAAGCTTTCAACGTGACTAGATATATTATTGAAGATCATAAGCTCATTAGCAATAGATAGTTCGGTAGACTTTTTAAGTATTATGTTATGTATAATTAATGCATAAAAACTACGATATTAGCAATAAAGAAGTTTTAATACATGCATTAGCATGAGTAAAGATACAATTAATCCTCAAATTTTTTTGCACATTATTTTCATTGTATATATGAAGGGTATTTTTGTAAACAATTAATTATTTTTTATAAATATGTAATGCATGCTATATACACGTAATTCTTTACCGAACTTGAGGTTTTACACCATTTTCAGTGCTTAAATATTGCTTTTATATCTAAATTAGATGTTTTTATTTTATCTTATATTAGTAAGTTTATTTTAAAATATTTGAGAACTACAATAATAGACTTACATTATTAGTGTAAGTTTTATTTTAAAGACTAGATAGGTGGCGCCCGTGCCAGCACGGGCCTAAAACAATAATAGTTGACGTAGTGGTTATAGATACATGAAATGTATGTGAAGGAGCAAAGATGAAATATAAAGAAATGTGTATATATGAATAAGTGGATCCAGCAGGCAACTGTCACATATCCCATCTTTCTGTGTATCTCTGTGTAGATAATAGCCCTTCGTGTTTTAATGAAAAGGAAAAGAGAGCTTGACACCTCAATCCTATTTAGGATCACCAAAATTATGGCTTGCACTCATTATAAAAACTACCATTTTCCTGCGGATTTAACTTTGAAATATCTCATATGAGCAATAAATCTATTTAAAGAAAAAGTATATGCAGTGTCTCATAATCCGAAATTGATAATTCTTCCATCCATATCCACATTAGCATTGAAATTATCAAGTATAGTAGGAATATAATCCTTGGAAGAATGCCCAAATAGATCACTGCTACTACTACAATAACATAGTCAGTATAATCCCATAAGTGAGGTTTGGAGAAAAAGTAGTTGGAAAAAAAGAAAAAGCATGTGAGAACTCCTATCTTCTTAAAATGTAACAATAACTACGACAAAATAAGACAATAATCAAAGTACAACAAATGTCAAATAGTGACAGAATCAAACAACAAGAAACTACAAAGTAGTCGAAATAACACTAAACTACGTAACTAACCTTTTAACCTAATTCGAGTTCTCCATAACCTGTTATCTAAGTTCATTTGATCGGTCAGCTGAAACTACGACATGTTGTATCTAACCTGTGAAAAGCCAAAAAGAATATCATCTATTGAATCAGAAAGTACGAAATGGAAGCAAATGGAAAGACGAAAAACACATTAAAATTCTCTTAGTATTACATGATTTAGATTCTAGCAAATGCAATTGTCATGATACCACTAACTATCAGGTAACAAGGGAAACAACGTAATCGCAACTCCATTTGTGTGACATATAGGAGAGCTTAGGTGAAACGCAAAGTTGTTATAAGCATTGCACTGATATAATGCTTTTTAAAGATATAAAACACCAAATCTATTTTTAAAAATAAAAACAAAAATCTAACTTGTTATAGATGAACCACTTGACCATCGATTGAACTACTTATGTATAATTACTGTCAAAAATGAACAAATAAAAGGCGGAGTCAGGATTAGAAATTTACGACATCAAATCAGTGATCATAGTTTGGAGTCCTTAACATTGATCTCACTAGGATGTCAAAATTTGACATTAGAACGAATTTTACTTCTGCCGCTTGAAGGGGCTGGAACACCCTCTAGGCTTCTGCATCACAAAGATGCCAAGCCTATTGAAGAATGACAAATGAAAAGTAAAATTATTGAGTGTCGTCTTATTAGATAAACCAATTTCCTGTAAGCAGAAATAATAATTCAAAAGTCAGAGAACATTTTCAATGGTATAATAGTTATACAACTTGTCAGAGCATCGAGAGTCTGAACAATTAGTCGAATTGAGATACATCAAAACCAAAAATCAATGAGGATGTGAGCAGCAGTACAATGTTATGCTATTTTACAAGTGATACATGTCTGGAGTACGAGTAGAGCAGAAATAAGAACTTATAACTTGAAATCTAATGTAAGTAATCTGTCCGTGAGATAGTGGATATGTAAATAAAACACAAGCTGCAAGATGGTATCAATAGTGTAATTTTCATGGATCTTATGTTCTGCAGAATCTGTTTTCATATAACACGATGACAATATCATTTGTCTTGTATGAGCAGGTAACTGGCTTATCACTTCGTTTGAGTCAGATGTTAGTCTGTAATCACTGTAAGAAGAAATAGTACTGAGTAATCAGGGAAAAAAAAGAAATTCAACTTGTGCGTGCAACTTTCAATTGCATAATGCTCTAGGAAAGATCCCTTTACCTCATCTCTAATCTTACATAGTAATATGTTAGCAAAGAAACTGTCAACTTGAAATCGAACTTCTAGTTCGTAAACTCTGCTTCATCCGAAGAGAGGAATCAATCTATCTTTTCTGCTAGTCTTTCCCCTTTTTTAGTATTAAAATCTAGCTCTTGCATCTTCATTCGATACGGGAAATGGTCGTATTTTGTGCGTGCAACTTTCAATTGCATAATGCTCTAGCAAAGATTCCTTTACCTCATCTCTAATCTTATATAGTAATACGTTTTAGCAAAGAAATTGTTACTGAAGAGAAAATCCTTACTTGTATTAGCGGAAAGAAAATGTCTACTACCAAGAATAATGTTGTATCTTGTAGCTCTGGTTCATTTCCTATTATATATAATATAATAGACAAAAAAGTGCGACAGTAAGCACATCCGTACATTCTCCAACAACATTTTGTACGAAGAAGTTTTTAGCAGGCACCAAATATCAGACGAATGAGTTGCTAGCCCACTTCCTTCTTTGAATATCTAGTTTAAATTTCGACAAAAAATTGATTCGAAGATGCACATGTGTAGTTAAATTATCATTTTTAAAGTGCATTGTGCCATACAACATACAAGAGAAAGTGAAAAAATGTTAGAAACAAGTACTTTAAAGATAACTAAAAGTATGTGATTTAATCCTGTAGACAAATTTGCTGAAGGCAACGTGGCTAAATAGGCAAAAGACAGAGACACAAATATAAGGTAAAACGCAAAAGTTTCATGCGAAATCTTTCTATAGTTTCCTTTTGATAAGGTCAAAACTATGCATCCAAAATACTGGTACACTCGGGAAAAATGAAAATTCCATCAAATACCATAAAAAAGAGCAGAATTACTACTAATGAAATCCGCAGGAGAAGTACATGATCATAGATGATTATTTTGATTTTTGGTTCATAGGCCAATTACTGTTCTTTGACATCTCTGTACCAATTTTGTTAGTCAGAACATTTTAATGTCCTAATTCGTCAACTAAAAGGTCAAAATAAGAAAGACCCGCGGTTTTCTCAGCGATAACTCGCACAACCTCACACCCAATTACCTGGAATTCAACCCTAACAAATCATGCCTAAAAATGATGAAACATCAAAATTGAAGCACATAGACCAGACGGAAAAAGTAAATTCAAGATGGGACGAAGATACCTACCGGAGCAATCGAGAGCACCACCCAAAAAATCTGATAAACTTGTGTCAACTTCCACCTATAGTAATGTTCTTATTAATATCGTGTTTATTCTTTTTTAGAAAGACATAAAAATAAAATAAAAAAATTTCCACTTTCTTTGTATTTCGTTTGAGTGATGATTATTTTTAGAGAATTAAATTAATAGTTTTACGTTGACCTATGTAATTAATATTTGTTTTGTTGAATTATTGCCTTTAATGAGTTATAATGATTTAGTTTTTAAAAAAATAATTTAAAGTCCTTCGACTTTATAATAAGAATTCAAATTTTAAGTAATTTTTATAATTAAATTTCCTTAAATTGAATAGTTAAAAACATAATTAGGCCGACAATAATATTAGACAAATTTCACGTACTTGAAGAGCATTACGTAAATTTTAGACATGAAATCTAAATAAATAAATAAATAATTCATGGTAAAGTTAAAAAGCGTTGCTATCAATATACCCCACATTAATAAAATAAGACAACCTGAAAACAAGTTTAAATCAAAGAAGGCGGGTCATAAGCACTTCTATAAAGCTCATAAGTTATTTTTAGGCCATAAGTATAGAATATCCAATATAAGTCAATAAAGCGACTGTGTTTACGGAACTCGATGAGTGCCTAATACTTTCCTCTCGATCAACAAAATTTCTTACCCAAATTTCTAGTTTGCAGACCATCAAAATGAAGAGTCAATTTTCTTTTGATTAAGGATCTAAATAAGGTGACTTGGAACACCAAAACTTAATTCCAAGTGACGACTCTAAAATAAAATAATCCTTTTTCAAAATAGTCACTTTAATTGGAAAAACTCTTTTTTCAAAATTTCATTTGGAAAAATAAGGGTGTGACACATGCTATTTTTAATACACCAAATCAAACACTAAGTAAGAAATAATATTTGCATACTAATGCAAATATAACTAATACTAACATTATTAAATCAGTATAACTAATACACCTTATGCATCACTATTCTTATATACCCCTATCAAACGATCTCTTAGTGATTCTATTTTTGAAACTATTGTGGGCACATATACTAGTGTTATATAAACCTAAGGATTCATTTGGTAGAGTCTGTTAGGCAAAAAAATGCATGAATTAGTTTTGTATATTATTATTATTAAGTATCTTGTTTGATACACTTTTCAATCAATGTATAACTAATGTTTGTATTAGTTATGCACACTATTTGATATTAAGGTATGTATAACACACATAAATTCATGGTATTAATAATGCAAAAAACTTTTATGCTTGCATTAGCACTATTAAAGACACAATTGTCCCTCAAAACACTTTTCATATCTTTTCCATCATATTGTGAATGATATTTTTGTAGATAAATATTTTTTAAAAAAATTAAGAAATAATGTTATTTTTAATACATCAAATTAAATATTATATAAAAAATAATTTTAACATAACTAATACAAGTATTACTAATACACCCTATTTAATAATATTCTAATACATTCTATCAAACGATCTTAAAAAAATATTTAGACAGTATTTGTTTAGTGGTAAATATTAGCTGATAGGACAAATCATGGGGAGGAGTAGCAGAATTATTCCAATGGAAAAGGAAAAGAAGAATAGAGGAAAAACTAGTAAAGAAAAGCAGGAAACTTCACTAATCTCAGTACACAATATATTTCTTCAGTCCTTTTTTATTTGTCCGGTTTAAATTTTTTATAAAACAAGTATTTTTTATTTTTTTTAATCTATTACACCCTTAATTTATTTAGAGGATTAATATTTTAAAAAAAGGTAGAACTCTTTAATAAGTAAATTAATTTTTTGAAATTATATCCATTAATAAAGATAAAATAATAAATCTACTATATTAATTTTTTTTTAATAGATATATCAAATTAAAAATAGAAAAATAAATAAAAACCAAGGGAGTATTGGTATAAATAGAGAAAGACCAAAGAACATGAGTTAAAAAGCAATATTTGAAAATGATATCCCTGTCCTCCTTTTGAAGCACATCTTTCTATGTTATGTTTGGCTTTCGGTCTCGAGAAAGCGACATCAGCTAAGCTAAATCCCTAATGCCTATAAAATTGAATCGAAAATCGAATTAAATTATAAAGTGAGTTAAATTAAAAATAAAATCGATTGATGAGTTGGTTTGATATTGGAAAAAGAAATCTGATTATACTTGGATTGATTTGGTTTTATATAAAACAAATTAATCAAAGATCAAATCAATCTGATATTATATATGTAATTTTAAATTTATTTTATACATAAATTTTTATTCTTTGATATAGTTTATAAATATTTCTTATATTTTATTTTATAATTTTTATCTTTTAATATAGTATTTTAAATATTTTGAGACTTAGAATTTTGAATGGTCCAATAAAGGTTATATTCCATGAATAATAGTAACTCTAATAAAGTTCAATTCAAAATCAAATCGATACTATTGCTAACAAAAATAATAATTCAACACTAAAAATGACAATAATGTTGAGTATTTATTCTTTATTTTTGCATGACATTTAAAATACATAACCTAATTTAATTTTTTTTTAATATTTAATCATGTAATTAATACTTATTAGACTTATTTTAGCATGATTTAGTACTTTTAAATTATAGTTTCATTATGACTTATTAATTTACAATATTTATTTTTGAGATTTTATTATTATTTTTTGTTGAATATTTGAGTGCATCATTCATCCCATATTTTGTATTATTTTCTTAAGAAACACCTTATATAGTTGTATTTGGTGCTAAAGAAATATTTGGAGCACATGTTAATTATATGTTTGTATGAATATTTTACCAAAAGAACTGAATATCCCAAGGTTAAAAACCCAAATTTTATTAGTTTGGTTTAATTTATAAATTTAAAAATTTAACACAAATAATTTGATATGATATTTGAAAAATTCGAACCAATTCAATCATGTACACCTCTACTAATAACCCTTTATTTTATTTTCTATACTAGACTAGATGAGTTGTGCGACTTCATTAGATTGATTTTTTAAAAAAATCTATATAGAAAAAGGGAAGCAAATTGATTTAATACTTGATAGAGTTCCCTTGAATGAGGAACAATATTAACTTAGAAAGACACATACTCCTTCAGTTTCAAAAAGAGTGTCATTTGAATTGACACAACATTTTAGAAAGTAATTTTTTTTTTAATTTTGTGGTCCTAAATTAAAGTTATATCAAATATACTAAATTGTTCTTTAATCCTATGGCCTTAAACATATCACGTGAAAAGTTGAAATTAAAATATTACCAAAAAGGAAAGATATCATTTTTTTTAAAACAAACTAAAAGAGAAAGTAGATCATTATTTTTGAAACATAGGAATTATTATTTTTTACTAAACTTTGAGAAGTTCCTTCATCCTTCCTAGCTGCGAGGCCTATAGAGTTAATATTCTCCATGGTCACTCACTAAAGAGTTTTTATACAGAAAGTCATTCAACTTTGATTTTTATTTCAAAATTTACTCAGCTATAAATATTTAGTTACAAATCACTTAACTTTGATTTTTACTTCAAAAGTCACTAAACTGTAAATATTTTACTTACAAAATCATTCAACCTATTTAATTATTTTTTCCATTAAAATCAAATTCTAAAAAATAAAATAATATCAATCTACAGTCATTTGGTTGATTATTATTTGTAAACATTTTGAAATAACTAAATAACATATATTTGATTATTAGGTAATTTTATTTAAATTAAAGCTAATATTTTCTAGTAATCAAATAATTTTAAAGAAAAAACTGACAACGTATCGTAAATTTTTTAAAAGAGTTTTAAATGGATTATTTTATAAAATAACTAAACTAAAGTATTGTAAACATTTTAAAAGAAGTTTGAATGCTTTTTTTTTAGAATATGATTTTAAATACTAATATCATACAAGGAAATTTTAATAAAAAATAATTAATATATATTGAGTAATTTTGTAAGTAAAATATTTATAATTGAGTGAGTTTTGGAGTAAAAATTAAAGTTAGTGACTTTTATGTGATAAAACTCTTTAGTTGAGTGACCATTGAAGATATTAACTCGAGACCTATATGTAAGGTAGAGAAACACTTCATTCTTCCAACTGATCTCACTAAATCGACAGACACATGTTATATAATATACTTTGATGGCTTTATATGGGACAAATCTGAAGAATTAATTGAAACATAATAAAAATGGAGTGAATATTTAGTCACAAAAAGGCAAACAGAAGACATGAACAATCTGAATCAAAGCCATATGAAATTCACTTCCAATGTGTTATGAGAAACAAAATTTTCTTTTAAGTGGTAAAATAATTGAGTTGATATCTTTATGAAAATCAATGAGTCGAATTTACTCTTCTCTAGGTCCTAGAGTCTAGGGCACCAACAGGCAACAAGCATAAACAATAAAATGCATATTTTCACACGAGAAAGAGTATTATTAATGGATAATAATGGTAAGAGACTTGAGTCGTCAAAGTTGCAATTTATAGTACTTTTCGTATAATTTTTTAATATTTAAATTTTTTGTTAAAAATATCGAATTAATGTAATCTAATTTGACTTTGAAAATTATTCAACTGACGCGGGCCACCCCAGCCCCTCGTGGGCCTTACCATTGGTAGGATGTTGGCATTACCCAACATCCCCCTCCCAATACCTGCCATGATCTTGACTCTGATAGTCTGATACCAAGTCCATCAAGCAAGCACCATATTCTATCATGGCTCCGACCCAGGCCACTTCCGCCCCTCATGGGCCTTTCCATAGGCAGGATGTTGACAGTACTATCCAATATCATCTGTTAAACAATCTTTGAATATCTAAATTTCGGAAATGAAACAACAGAAATAACCTCCTAGAACAAGTTAGTAAATGTGGCTTCAGGATGCTCATCTACAATAGCCACATACAACAACAGTGACATCGAAGCAACAATGTAAAAATTGAAAACAACATTTCTTCCACGTCATGCATCAACGATGATTTATAATCAAAAAGTTGAATTAGATTCAATTTGAAAAGAAAGAAACCATTTGAAGAAGATTATGGAGGATATGGGTGAAATTGAAGATTCTGATTAGAAGGATATAATTGCTAATGAAATGTTTGAGTTGAATGATATGGATACAAATGAAATTTCTTATTTGAATAAAGTTTTTGTCGTGAAGAAAAAATGTCAAATTTGAAGTTGATTGATGGTATTGAGAGTTCAAATTTGAAGAAAGTTTCTGGCTTGGATGATAAAGTTTCGAAGTTAGAATTGAAAGTGCATCAATTGATAAGTTTGCTTGCAGTTTCTTGTCAAGATGATGTAGTATGGTGCTATTGTTTGTGTTAGGATAGTATTATTAGGTTGTGTTAGTTTTGTCACTTTTTGTTATGGTCAATGAAATAATATGCAAGTTTTATATAGTATGGTTTTAATGTTTTGAAGAAGTGTCAAGATGATGTAGTATGGTGCTATTGTTTGTGTTAGGATAGTTTTATTAGGTTGTGTTAGTTTTGTCACTTTTTGTTATGGTCAATGAAATAATATGCAAGTTTTATATAGTATGGTTTATGTGGTTTTAATGTTTTGAAGAAGTGTCAAGATGATGTAATTTGTTGTTTTGTCTACTAATGAAGAATTCTACAGTTTGATAATCTGCATTTTGCTTATATATAGCAGTTGTAGCTATATTAGCTAGCCTACAGAAGCTGTAATTTTCTCTTACATGGCAACCTTCAAAAATGGGAATCAGCTACTTAAAAGACATACATACTTTGTTGCTCAAAATACACAAGATATATAAATCGATAACGTACAAGACATTTTATAGATAAACTATCAAATGCGTTATCATATAATTTTTAGCCCACAAAACATTCTTACATTGTTTTATAATCACAAGACTAAATTGTCATTAACATACATGACCAGTGACAAACAGTAAGCATCCAAAATATTTTGTTGTAGTTTCTTTTTGTTGGGCTTTGGCTGTTGGGCCATTTTTGTACAACATTTTTTTGGCCTTTTTATATAGGAAAAATTACAGAAATCCCACCTTTTAGTTACTTATTACCATTATCCCCTATAAGTTTTACAAATCTCCAAAATCCCTCATTTTCACGCATCAGATTAGTGTATCTCGCGCATCAGATTAGTGTATCTCGCGCATCAGATTAATGTATCAACGCTTATATTATTGTATCTCGCGCATCAGATTAGTGTATTATGTATAAAATGTACATCAGATTAGTGTATCATGTATAAAATGTATTGTATCTTACTTAACGATTAATGTATCTCGCGCATCAGATTAATGTATCAACGCTTATATTATTGTATCCGTTTGAGGGATTTCGGTAATTATAAACTTTTAAGGGATATATTGTAATTTTGCCTTAAAAGTATGTGATTTCTGTAATTTGCCCTATTATATAAGCAATGTGTATTATCCGCATAATTACCACTTATAGTAATTGAATAGGTTTTATCATCTATAACATAACTTTTTTAACAATTTGTCTCCCTCTCCCACTCACTCCCCCCTCCCTCTCTCTCTCTTTCTTCTCTTTTCTTTCTGCCCGTCTCTCTGTCTATAAATTTCAATTATCCTAATTTAAGACTTGATTTTGGACGGAGTATTATTTCCAAACAATTAAGAACATCTTTGAAATTTATATCTTAATGTTTAAGGATGTTTGATGAAGACTAATATTTATATAACTAATATATTTTTATTAGAATAATATATCTAACATTGTTTAAAAGAGAAAAAATAAAAAATAATTATCAGTATATTATACATATTTATGTTTCAATGCACATGGTGAATATAATTAAAATATTTTAAAAACAAATGTATTATAAGTATTATGTGTGAATCTCAAACATTTCAGTACTATTTAAATTAGTTTACGTTGTTAGAAATATATTATATTTGTTGGAATAACAACAATCAAATTCATAACAATGTATAATATTGAATTTGAATGGTATTACAAGTGTCTTCTATACTTAATACAATTGTAATACATAAACTAATTTGAATAACATTTGAATATTTTAAATACAAGTACAATGCATTTTTAACACCATTAATAAGATAAAAAATAACAATTGTAAAACATTATGAATTCAATATATTATACATATTAGAGGCATATTTCAAAGCACGTGGTGAATATATAACTAAAACATTTTTAATAAAAATGTATTATAAGAATTATATGTGAACTTCAAACATTCTGCTACCATTTAAATTAGTTTACATTGTTAAAACTATATAGAGGTGGCAAATGGTTGGATTTGGATGGGTTTAAAATGATTTAAACAAAAATGGGTAATTATTCAATCCGCCCATATTCTATATGGGTAAATATGGTTTGGGTAATTAATGGACAGATTGGATATGAGTTACCCATATTTCATCCACATTGATTGAAGAAATAAAAAATGAATTTATATGTTTTAAGTTTCTAAAGTAATTTTTTATTCTACTCACTCCCACCCCTACCTCCAATTCACCCACCCCTAATTTTATTTCATTTTTTCTAACCCCCACCGTGCTTTTATCCCCCTCCACCCCCATACCCACCCCCTCCACCTCACCCCACCTTCATCCCCCCTGCACCCACCCACCCCCACTTTTTTTTTAAAAAAAAATCTACGCCCTGCCCCCCCGCCCCCCCAGAATTTCCAATTTTTTTGTTCTTCCATTAAAAAAATGAGTTTCTTTTTATGTTTTATTTTTTAAAATAAAAATTTACCCCCTCCGCCCCACCCCTATTTTTATTTGTTTTTTTTAAAAAAAAGTAACATTTTCAGAAAAGAAAGTTACCCCTGTTATAAACTAAAGTATAACAACTAAGATAATAAGAAAGATGAGAAATAGTATGTGTAGTATTTTCTTTCACTTACTCTTGCTTCTTTCTTTGTTACAAGAATAGGGGTATATATAGTTGTATACACTTGTGCCCAAAGTGTGATACATGGATATTTTCTTGCCATGTATACACTTTGGGCACCAAGTATATCAAATGGCTAATTAGTATACACCACATAGCATTTTGTGTGTGTATTAATCTTATGACACTTAACATATTAGTGTGGACATCTAATTTACAACACTCCCCCTTGGATGTCCATGTCTTAATAGATAACGTGTCTCGTTAAAATCATACTAGAAAAAACCCTATGGAAAAAATCCTAGTGAAGGAAAAAGAGTACACATATCTTGTAAGTTTTAATATGCATTGGTAGCCGTCTCATTAAAAACCTTACCAGGAAGATCAGTGGGACAAAACCTCAGCTAAGGGAAAAAGAGTGCAATGCGTATTATACTCCCCCTGATTAAAACATCACTTAACAACTCGACGATAACACAGTCCAATCTTATATCTCAACTTCTCAAAGTTTGAAGTTGATAATGCCTTGGTGAATACGAAGTGTTAAACATCGGCTACATCCTTCTTTTGAAGATCATGAATAAGAAGAAGAACTTTGGTGAAATATATTTTTCTCAGTCTTCTTTGATGTATCCTCCTCTTAGTTGAGCACATGAGGCCTTGTCTTCATATAATATTGTTGGAATATCTCTTTTCGAAGGAAGATCACACACTCTCTGGGTATGTTTATTGATCTCGACCAAATATATTTTTGAAAAACACTCAATTCATGATCTTGTTGACGTAGACAAATTGCTTGTTCGATTTGTTAGCAGCAACAATCGAGCACTGACGAACACTTTCAGTAAAATTGACCGTCTTGTGGAATGATTTGAAATGACAGTATTTCCATATGAAAATATATAACTTTCATGAGTTCAAACTTCATAATTTTCTGCAATTTCATGATCAATAAATCTTGATACAATTGGTCAGAATAAATAATTTATATCGAGATTTGATTCACATATCTCCATCGATAAGTGTGATGTTATATTTTGCATGCATACTATTAAAATTATTTACCATGAATAATAATAGCACGATACATAAATGCACCAATTGCACTATGACATGATACTTTCTAACCATTTTTATGAGATCAAAATTGATCTTTATAATATGCGATCTTACAACCATTGGGGTACTATTCAATAGAATCGCTTTATAACCGTTTAAATCCTTCAAGGATTTTCATATAATATTTATTGTCTAGCTAGACATGATAATCACTCATCATATGTATTCAAGTTTTTCATATATTGCCAGACTGAAAGAAACCTGATTGCATCCACCTTGGGAGAATACATCTCCATACAATAATGTCAGGACTTTTGCGAAAAATCTTTATTTTTTCAATGCACAACCCGTACTTTATATTTTACGATCTTGCTTATCGCACAATAATTTATTAGTACCCCACTGACATTATAGCTTGGTATATGGACAAAATTAAGTCCAAAACATCAACCAAGTGAATAGAAAAATACTTGAATTGTATTTTCTTTTGGCCAATCATTTAACTGTCAACTCTCGACAGATTTAATTTCAAGATCCTCATCACCATTTATAATTTTGAGCACTACATTATATTCAAGATATCGTCGACGGTTATTTGATGTCGATTCTAATGTGACATAACTTACTAAGCTCACTTTATTTTTTTTTATCATTTACAGGTACCTGAACATTTGTCAAGGTTTTATAAAGTGTTATGTCAGGATGCTCCTTCTAAAGCACTTGCCTCATTATTATGACCATCTTGATCATTTACTCCTTTTCTTCTTCAAGAAATTTTATCTTTCGAATCAATTAATTTATCACGCTTCAGGCGTGCCATAAATTATGTCCTTCAAGGACTTTTCATTGGAGCATTCATAACTGGATTATAACATAGGGTCAGTGAATTCGTCTGACAATTGACTTAAATTATCTCTTCAACGAGGATCATATAATTCATTATGTATAACTTATTTTCCAGTTGCTTATCTCCCCCTAATGTTAGAGAATCTAGCATTCACTCAACCTTATTTGGGGACTCATCTTTGTGCATTGCGTAATGGTGGAGCAATGAAATAATATACTGTACATTTAAATTTCTAGATGAGAATTATTTGGTTCCTGACCCTGAACCAATTGTGATAGGCGAACCTTGTTGGCTTGATACGTACAAGTGTTGTTATACTTTAAATAACACATCTCTTACCAAATTTCTTTTGAGAGTTTTGTTCTCATAATCAATGGTTTAGTTTTAATTGGAGGCATAAAATTTATGCTTAAACCACTTGGATATATACCAACATTATCAATATAGTTTTATAATTTGAAATATGCTCTTAATTTATCAATTCGAGCAAACAACCTTTGCAAAAATCAAATTGTAAGTTGATAATAAAGCACATGTGACCATAACATAGATGCATCTATTAAAATCATATAATAGTAAATGGTCCACATGGCAGGTGAACGGGCCCATATTCACCTTTTTATACATTTCAAAATTCTAGGAGATATAATCTCAACCTTAGCTGGTACAATGATAGTTTTATCACGAGAACAAACAACACAAGAGAATTCTTGAAGAATTTATTATTTCTTCAATATAAATAACCACATGAATTCTCTGTAATTTTCGTATCATATTTAAACTGGGATGGTCATTAACCGGCCATGCCAACTGATATTTATTTCAATAAATTTCTAGTTTATTTTGCATGTGATTTCATCATCATGTCCATACTTAGTTACCACAAACAATAAGCAAATATGTGTAATCTTTCACGTAAATATTTATAACCCACTTTGATTGTAGTAATATGAAGATCTTAAATCTTTCCATATTTTATAGTCTCAATATTTTTTTTCTTTGATTATTTCTTTGAAACTTAAAAAGTTTCTTTCGAGACTTACTACAATTTCAATATCATGAGCAATTTTATTTCTTAGGATATTAGCACGTTAGCTCACCAAAGCTCGCAATTAACATTGAATACTACCACATATTTCATAACATTGTTTGTGTGGTGACATCTCTTTCAAAGAGAAATTTATATCATTATTGTCATGGTCAAAATCATTACAAGCAAAACTTGTTTCTTGATTTACTTTTGTCATTAGTATCTCCTTCCTTTTGTTTATTATCAGGAAAAATATTTTGATTTACAGAGATACATAATCAATGACAATTTTTTGTGGCAAGAAATGATTTCCTTCTTTTGCCCTTTCGGTAGTTCATACTAAAACATACCACAATATTTGTGATGTACTAAAAGTACTTGACCAATGACCATTTATACCAACATAAAATTTCTTTATTTCTCTCTAGCCTCCCATAAAGGTGAGTTGTGGTATTTATTAAACCATACATGAGTATGTCTTTTTTTATAATTTTCATCATCTCTTGACACATTCACTTCCAAGAATGGTCCACTTTTCATGATACTTATCACAGGTCACATTCTCTTCAAGGGATTGACTATAATCATAAATACATGCTTCATAATTATTCCTTTCATTAGAAGTTTATTGTCAAGTTTAGAAATTTATCATATTCATATGACATACCTCGACATCACTTTTGAAAGGTCAAGTGCATCTTCACTTTATATTCTTTTATTTTGATGGAGAATTTATAGAATCAAATTAGTTTGCACATACAGTAATCGCGTGTCCAATACCTTTCATACCAAATTTGATGATAAAAATTACCTTCACTCTTTGAAGGACAATTTTGAGAACTCATATTGTTCTTTCTTTTACAATTATAATAATGATGACTATTATTATTTTGTCCATTCACGTCCATATTCATATGTCTGATCATAAAATAATTTTGTCATCTTTCAGACTTTTATTGTATTGCTATCACATTCACTTAAATGAATGGAGCATATTCAGTGGGACGGAATTCCCAATTTTTAGCAAGAGCATATCGATTTGCTCAATCATCATTATATATTATTGCATTGGGACTTTAACCCAATGTCTTATCCATACAAAGGTGTGTTAGGCCAAAATGCGAAGGGACTTGAACCCAAAATCTTATCATCATGGTGCATCGATACTTTAATCGATGTCTTACCCTTTTGGTGCGGTGAAATTTGAATCCACCGTCTTACCTCAATCAATGACATCATATAGTCCAAAATAAAATTGATCATTGAGCCTTTAAAATATTGTAACTTTGTTATTAATTGCACAAATAAATTTAGTCATAATAACACTTCAAAAGATCATATACAAGTTATTACCTTTGCTAAACGAAACATAGGTGGCTCTGAATACTATTTTCAATTTAAAAGTTTTATGAGTAATTCACTTATTGAAAGATCAACAAATTAATTCTCAACATTGACTTCATTTGTTGCTAGTTAAGAATTTTTTTTTCTTCAATTGTAATTCACAGATAAAGCAACTAGAGGTAAACACTAATAATCACAATAAATAAAATGATACCTCAAAATCCAAGAATTAAATACACACTTGATAAATGGACCTAATAAAGTCTACATGTCAAATTGTCTTAATGACATGTAGCAGATTTTATAAATTTCAAAAATTAGCATACTCTTTTGCATGTATATACAAATCAGAATTAAAATAATTAGTATTATGAAGGAGGTTTACCATAAAGCAAAAATATACAATTAGTTTACCATTGCCAAGTTTGTTAATTGCCAACCTAAATGACATGCCAATGCCACTTCAAAGAATCTTTCATGATAGAAAAGTCTTTTTGATAATTCCAAAGGAAAATAAAATACTTCTTCAAATATTAGTTTGCTTACCTTTTTAAAGCAACTATAAAACAAATTATATTAGTACATATAACATATTATTATAATTCAAGAAGTAAATGATTAGCTAGTGACAGATAAACAAGTGTAAAATAATCAATGATGTTGATCAAAATTAATGTAGGTCAACATAAGAAATTTTAATACCTTTTCCTTTTTATTTTGATATGGATTCCTTAAATCAACTATATCTCCTTTAAAAGCAATTATGTATTACTAGGTGATAACCACAACAAAGTATCAACCAAATTAAAAATTCATGTTATGCACTTTTAGTCTTCTAACGATTTTGGTGAGTTCTATTCTTTCAACAACGTTATCAATTAAATATGTACTAATTATCCTTCTAATATTTAGCTCAAAAATCCATGATAACATTAACGATAATTACATTTGACACGTCAAATTTAGACTATCAAGTGTAAGAAGACTTATATAGCAAAATATAATATACTCTATACTATTTATGTTTTGGCTAATGCACTGTCGGAGATGCTCATAGATAAAGAGACTCGTACTGATAACGTGTTATAAACTAAAGTATAACAACTAAGATAATAAGAAAGAAGAGAAATAATATGTGTAGTATTTTCTTTCACTTACTCTTGCCTCTTTCTTTGTTACAAGAATAGGGGTATATATAGTTGTATACACTTGTGCCCAAAGTGTGATACATGGATATCTTCTTGCCATGTATACACTTTGAACACCAAGTATATCAAATGGCTAATTAGTATACACCACATAGCATTTTGTGTGTGTATTAATCTTACAACACTTAACATATTAGTGTGGACATCCAATTTACAACAACCCTGAATTGTATTACAACTATCATTTATATTTCATACAACTTTTCAAAGTTGTAGCTCTTCTTTTCCGATGATTCATGATCACCGGATTATCAATAGCTCAAATCAATCCCATTACAAATCACCACACAGTCCACCCACAGTCACCAAACTCTCTTTTCCCCATATTTTTGGTCCAAACACCATGACCAAATTTTAATGCCGAAGAGAGTTTTTCAATCGGATCTAAACATCGATTTTCATGAAGCTCATCGGAGCTACACTTCTACTTAAGCAATGAACATAGAAACTACAATCTTCTTTGGTTCTTATAATTACAAATTAAAAAACAATAACGTAAAAGAAAAAAAATGCATAGAGATTGGGCATCGCATGGTTTCATGGAGCTCCTTGTTTTTTTGTTGGAATTTGATGATTTTCCAATTTGGTTATTATGTTGTTCATTGTTGTTGTTGAGTCTATTTTGTGGTGGTGTGGAGGTGAGAACTTTAGATTGGAGTTGGGGTGATTGTTGTTTTGTTCGCCGGAGAAGCCATCTCCAGTGAGGTTGGTTGGAGAAGGAGAGAGATGAGGAGAGCAATGAGTAATTTCAACTATTAAAGGTAAATTGAATTAATATCTCATGTGATCACTCAACTTTGAATAGTTTACTTAGAAAGTCACTTAACTTTGAACTGTGCACTAAGAAAGTCACTCAACTTTATTTTATAACTCAAAAGTCACTCAACTATTGATGTTTTACTTAGAAAGTCACCTAAGTATTGATATTTTACTTAGAAAGTCACTCAATCAATTTAAATAATTTTCCATTAAATTTTATTGTAAACTATTTTTTAAAAAAATAATAAGATTTCTATTTTAATTATCTTATTATTCTGCTCCAATTATTTAATTATAATTTTCTGAAAAAACGTATAGCAATTGACCCAAAAAAAAAAAAAACTTTTCCGTTCTAGTAGTTGTTTGATTGGAATTAAATACGTTAAAAAATTATAAAAAAAAATAGGATGTTGGAATTGATAAGAAGTAATAAAAAAACGCACAGTACCAATAAAAAAAAAAAGTTGAAAACAAAAACTACATTTCAACGAAATTCAATAAAATAATTTAAATAATCATCTTATTATTTTTTTAAAACTAGTTTAATTATTTTTTGTATTTTTATAAATGAAAAAATTATTTAAATTGATTGAGTGACTTTCTAAGTGAAACACTAATAGCTGAGTGAATTTTAAGTTATAAAAAAATTGAGTGACTTTCTAAGTGAACAATTCAAAATTGAGTAACTTTTTAAGTGAACTATTCAAAATTGAATAAACATCACATATATTAACTCAAGGTAAGTTAGGCTATGGACTATAATAGAAAAAAAAAACCCAAAAAGGATAATAATTAATCTAAAAGAATTCATATATATATAAAACTATTTTGTTTAATGATAAATTTTGACCCATTTGGTCTTTAAAAAAAAAGGAGAATACTCCATCTTGTTATTTTGTAGGTACAAAAAAAACGTAGTTCTATCTTTAATAGGTTCATTTCTTTAGTGGAGGAAAAAAGTGGATTTATTCACTAATCTTGTTTTGTGAGAGGCAAAGTTGTCACATATTTGGAATTTGAACTTTGTAATGATTCTATTCTTGTTCATTGTGGAGTTGTATATATTCCTCACTGTTCACTTTTATCTTATTTTATTATTTATATAATTTTAAAATTAGCTTTTTCAGCAAAAGATTTTTGTTCTTCAAGATTCGTTTCAGAAAGAGAAAAAAAGAAGAAAATGGTCACATTGTCGTCCTTGTGTAACATTAAGAGGAGTGAACCCTAAACTTGCCGACCCACAGAGAAAAACAACCCTAGTTTCCATGGGGACCTGCTGTAACAGTAGCACAGTTCTCAAGCTTTGTTTTTTGTGGCTACAACTAATCTGTGTGCAATGCCATGGAAGGATACTCAAGGATGATACCTCCTCATCTGATCAGTTTAAGAACAGATTTCAAAGGATTTTTCTGAGTATACTTTTTGGTATGTTTACAGGATTGATTTGTGCACTTGTTTTTGCTTGGCTTGTTCGGAGTTTTGTTCGTTACATTAACAAAGCCCCAATTCTCAAAGGCCCTGTTGTATTCTCTCCTAAAATTCCATCCAAAACTCTGCAATCAGCTCTTGCTAATGATACCCAGTTGATAGGGTCAAGTAGTTCTGGAAAATACTACAGAACTGTTCTCGATAATGGGCTTACTGTTGCAGTTAAGAGAATGGAACCTGGTTCTCCACAGTTACATACCAAGTCATTTAAGAGAAGAATACAACACGAACTTGAACTTATTGCTAGTTTGAGGCATAGGAATTTGATGAGTTTAAGGGCTTATGTTCGTGAATCGAATACGTTCTTTCTGGTTTACGATTATGTAAACACTGGCAGTCTTGAAGATGTAATGAACAAAGTTAGGGAAAATCAATTGCAACTTACCTGGGAAGTCAGGCTCCGAATTGCAGTTGGGATTGTTAAGGCTCTTCAGTATCTTCATTTCTCTTGTAACCCCACTGTTTTGCATCGGAATTTGAAACCCACAAATGTAATGTTGGATGCTGAGTTTGAGCCTAGGTTGGCTGATTGTGGTTTGGCTAAAATCATTCCCACTTTAAATCTCCCTGCTGCATCAAACTATGGTCCTCCAGAATCTTACCAGAGTTGCAGGTATCATTTTTTCAAATCCAACACGACGTATGAATTTAGGTTTTCGATAAGTTTAATTGCCTCTTGTTGATGCATTTATGTTGGCCCTCTGATCAACTTATTTAATTCTTGTTTGCTCTGCCTATGTTAAATGATATTTGAGGCAAACTGTTGCGTTGCGTTATGGCTGGTGTGTTTGTAATGAACACAATTTGCTCTAATATTTGACATAGAACTTCACAAGTGTAGGGTTTCTTCGGTTCTCTTGTAGTTTATATGATCAACGATGTTTAAGTTTTGAATTTGCAAAAACTAGTTACCTATCTAATATCTGTTCTTTGACGCAATACATACATATGTTAAGTGATTGAACCTATAGTTGTTGCTATTTCGCAGCAGGTATACCGATAAAAGTGATGTATTTAGCTTTGGGGTTATATTGGGTGTTCTATTAACTGGAAAGTACCCAACAGATCCCTTCTTTGGGGATACATCTACTGGAGGAAGTTTAGCACGTTGGCTTCAACGTTTGCAGGAAGCAGGCGATGCTCGAGAAGCATTGGATAAGAGTATTCTAGGGGAAGAGGTTGAGGAAGATGAGATGTTAATGGCAGTAAAAATAGCAGTGGTATGCTTATCAGACATGCCTGCTGATCGACCTTCCAGTGATGAGCTCGTTTCCATGCTCACCCAATTAAATAGCTTCTGATTAATTACTTTGGTCGAGAGGGAAAGCAGTCAAGGATTCAATTAATCACAAGATCTTTAAGGTTGTTCTTTTGGCTTTCTAAGGTGATAGTTTGCTGTGTGCTTTTGGTAGTTGAGCAATGCCTTTTGGTTATCACAATGAGCACGAGTGTAGTTGGCTCATTCAGGAAATATGACTGAGCGGAAGTACTTTTTACCTCTGGAAACAGAGCTGAAACTTGAGAAAGCACTTGAACAATTATTGGTAACAGCCTCATTTTGCCAGGATTGATTGACCTTTGTATGTAAATTTGAGTAATGTTGTTAATTAAATGATGTTTGTTTTAGAAAGTATTTGCTAACAGGAAGAGAATATGTAACAAATGCACTGGCAGTACAGTAGTAGTTTGTGAACATTGGAGACATTTGCATTGATATTGTTTTAACCTTTTCTTAATGATAGTGTGTTTTGTGGGGTTACTCTGGTTGTCCTTTTGCAAGGCAGTTTTTGTTTATCTATGAATCACGACTTCTTGTGGCTCTGCAAAACCAAGTTTGTTTTTGATATTTCAACCTAGCTCTAAACTTTTATCTCCATTCAAATTTTGGTGGTCGACACTTGCCGCCACACAAGGACCTATCTCTGTTTTGAGTTAAAAAATATGACATGGATGAGCCCTTTTCTTAAATGACAATGACATAGATGAACTAGATTTTTAACGGATGACATAAATGAGTATTTTCTGAAAGTTCGATGACATATTTGAATATTTTCCCTTAAATTAAAGAAAAGTAGTGCCCTTGAAATTCAAAACCTTTTAAGGTGTGATGGCACCCAACTTTCCTCTAGTTGGGTGTACCAAAATGAGATAATCAAAATAAATTTACCGTAAAACTATTTAAGTCTATCATAAATAGTGACAATTATCTAAAACAAGTCATAATAAACCCCAAGAACAGGTTTTACTAGAGTACTAGTCATATTTAAATCACTAATGTCTTTTCCCATTTGAAAATCTACAGGAATATCGAGATTAAGTAGAGTATATATTCTTCAAGTGACACTTCCAACCAAAGTTGTACGTAGCTTAGCTAAGGCTTGGAAGTAATACATTTCGAAAAAAGAAAATTCATGGAGAAGAAATTATAATATTTTTTTACGTTTTAGAAAAGGTATAGTAGTAAACTGCTTTTTTCATTTTAAAAGGTAACACTGCTTATTAAAAATCTTGTATACGCCACTGATCGAGAAATTTACACAAGAACAGTTCTCAACCTCTCTACCTCCAACAAAATCAGAGTAATAACCACTGTCTTGGCAACACTCTTAGAGTAAGCTGAAACTAATGTTTTTAAAATTATATACATTTTTATTATTGCGATTTTTAGTTGGTGGTTTGGGATATGAATTTTGGGACCTATTTTCACACTAAAAGTCACGTCTGTACATGATTGTGTTGGAAGAATATTTTTACTATCTCAAAAATAAGATCGTCTTTAAATAGTATTCATGACATTTTATTACTATTTTTAATTACGAAAATTAGACGTCGGGGCATATGGCATGCTATCATTCTTTTTTGGGAAAAATGACAAATATATTCTTGAATTATCGTAGATAGTATATAAATATCTTTCGTTATACTTTTAGGACACTGATGCCCTTATCGTTTAATTTTTGGAGTGTATATACCCTTTGGACTAACGGAAGGACACGTGTCATGATCTAAACAGTCTATCAAACATTTATTTAATTTTTATCCATAATTAAAAAATTGATCCGATTAAATAAAAACCCGTCCAAATAATTTAAGACCCGCACCAAATTATAACCCCAAACCCCCAATAGACTATCTTCTCGATCTTTTCCTTCCTAACAGAGAAGGTTATAGTTTGTTTTTTTTTAAAGTTAAATCTCATATTAATTGCTACCCTAATTTAATATAATTCTCATCAACAAAGTAAGATCCACCAATCTTTTTTAGACAAAATAAATGACACAGACAAAAACTCTTTGAATGTATGAGTAGAACTTTGGGGGTTTCTCAGTTGATGGAAATGAGATTGATTTTTTCTTGTTTACGGAGTGTCCTCTTGGTCGCCATTATTGAAGCTTTGTAAAGAGAGCTAGAGGTATGCTCGGCTGCTCGCTGGAGCTGTTGGAACAGCGGTGAGGGAGAGATGGGTGCATGGTGGCCGAAGGGTTGCAACCTCGCCGATTTCGCCGGATCACCGGATGCTGGGTTTGTAGCAGTTAGAAGTGGCTTTGTTTGTGGAACTTCCCCGGAGAAGATGGAGTTGCGGTGCAGTCTTTGGTTGCCGGAACTTGAGAAGAAAGGGAAAATTAGATTTATTTGCAGGTGGGTCTTAAAATTATTTGGTGGGTTTTTAATTATTAGAGTCAATTTTTTAATTATGGGTAAAAATTAAATAAATTTGGATAGGCTGTTAAAATCGTGACACGTGTCTTTCCGTTAGTTCAAAGGGTATATACACTCCAAAAATTAGACGGTAAAGGCAATAATGTCCTAAAAGTGTAACAAAAGATATTTACATATCATTTACGATAGTTCAAAGATATATTTATCATTTTACCCTTCTTTCTTTTGTGTATAAATACTTCAAGTACTCGTGAATGGGTGAGAAACCAATGAGGAAAAATGCTAGAGAGTAAATATCAAATCTTTCTCAATTTATTTTGTTGGGTTTCCTATCGAGTTAAAATCATTGTTAGATTTTATCTCCTAATTTATACTAATAGAATTTGTTGAATCTCAGATGATAACACTCACATCTGGTGAAATATCCTTTAAGGACAATTCAATAGGCATGCCTATGACATTACCGTGATTTACAATATTCCAACAATCTTATGGATATTTCTTATGAATCACGGGAAAAGAAAATAGAATAAAAGCCAAATATGACTAACGAAGTTGAGGCTGTAACAAAGAGACCAACAAAGTTTTTTGCAAAAGATTATGATGAGCTGTTGGTGGAATTTGAAGAGAGGACGCAATGATTTAGATGTTAGAGGTGATATACGTGGCTAACTTTGGAGTTCTTTGTATTGCTTGGGCCTTTGGTGACATGGTCTTTATTCTTGTCTACATTTGGAGGTAACAATATTGAAAAATATGACTATATTAAATTTAAAGTCAATAACAAAATTGTCAAGAAAAGAGCAAGGAAAATTGACAATTTTGCTAAGTTAAAATTTTATTTGAATAAATCAGATGATATTATTGTTGTGGTATTTTTTAAGTATATATATGTCACACTAACACATTATTGTTAGTGTGAGTGAATGAGTGATAGATTCTATGCACTAATATTTGTTAATTCTCATGCATTCAATAATCTAGGAGAAACTATTTTTTATACGTTTGTCAGATATTCTAGACAATTTTCTTATAACGTGAAATATTTGAAAGTGTAGGGGTGAATTCTTAAAGTTATCATATTTGATTTTGGAAAAAAAGAAAAGATGTAATATTTATGGTTGTACGTATGTTCATTCTATATATGTTTATTGTCTATGCTAATTAATAAGAAATGTTGCATAGAATTTTTGCGTTAATTAATAGTTATGTGATCGAGAGAAATATTGTAGTGAGGGGAAAAAATTATAAAGTTTTTGACAGTATATTTTTGTTGAAAAGTGAGAGTAATATCTTACGTGACCTTGTTGTTCAATATAATCTTGAAATGAGAATTTGAGGAGAAGAAAAATGACAATAATGGAGAAATGCTTTGTGAAGGTTTCTTTTATAATTATCTTATTGATAGTGGTCCAAAATTTATTATGTTTTTATTTCTTCTCTTGCTGAAATGTTTTGAAAAGAAATATTTGATGATAAAGTGCTATAGTGAATTAATATTTGTTCCACTATAGGGGTATACTGAAATTGGATCTCAAAATTTATTTGTTGTTGTGAGTTTTACCCTTGGTAGGGATGTAATGACATGAGAATGAGCCAAATAACTAGATCAAATTATGAAATCTAAGTTTAATTTGGAGTTGGTTGATAATGAGGTGGGGGTAATTTTTTTGCAAATATTTAGGTTGAGATAAATCCAACGAATCTACATATTGTGGTTTCCAAACAACATTGACTGTAGTAGAAAAAAAATTTCTAGTGGCAAAATAAATATGTGTTTATCACATAAAGTGAAACAACATGTTGTGAGATGAAATTATATTAATAAATTATGTGAGGTTAGAAGTGAATTTGGTCAATTCTCTGACTAAAATTTAGAGAAAAAAATTTATAAGTGAAGCTTCAACTAGAATGAGTCTTTTCTCAAAATTGCATATTGAACATAATGGTAAGATCTCATGAAATAAGTTCATATGGATAATAACAAGTCATTGTTTGATCCTGTGCACTATAAACGTTTTTCCATTTGTGATAAAGTGAGGTTGAGTTGCAAACTTCTAATCCATTACCATATCATTTATAGGTGGTGTATTACTCTGTAGAATACACTTGATAGGTGGACCTATATGAGTGTGGAGTGGGGCCGCTTCTATGAAATTGTGACGAATTTCTAGAACACTCATGAATACCAGGATATGAGCATGGTCTCTTAACGCAAAACTTCGATAACAACAAAGACTGTGCAAGTATAATGTGATAGAATAAGGCCTCATTTGTTTGCATTTAATGAAGGTCTGAATCTTAATCATTCAGATTCAGTCCATTAAGTGTGTTTGGTTTTTAGGTCTGAATCTTAATCATTCAGATTCGGTCCATTAAGTTCATTCGTTTCTTTTTTTTAAAAACCTGTAAATGGATCTGAACGAATCAAATATGTAGTAAAGTCTTAAAAACATTCATACTTATTTAATATGGTAGAAACAAATTGCGTTGCATCTCTCTCATTACGTGACTTTCTCTCTCTCTTTCTACAAACATTCCTCCTCTCTTTTCTTAACGAAACACCAATTTTTCCTCTTGAACTGGTAAGCTTTTATAATATTTACAAGTATTTCTTATATATATTAACAACTTTTTGAGGTGTATTGATTATATCAAGAACTCTTGTTGTAATAATATTTTTGGATGTCTAGATATTTATCAAGAACTCAATGTTTTTGAGTGAAAAATAGTAGTCATGATTAAAAATAACAACTATATATACATATTTGAGGTCTCTTATGAAAATTTTGTTTAGGCCAAAGACACTGAAAACTTCACCTTTACCCTTTTCAAATTTGTGTACAATTATTTTTTTGAAGGTTCTAGTGCAAGAGTTCATGATTGGAGTCCAAGCTATGCCTATATCTTGTTGGTGACAAAAATGATGGAGCTCCTAATAATTCTTCATCACAATCATCGGTTTTAGTTGAAAGAAAAGCTTTGAGGAAGAAAAGAAAAAAAATTCATCTCAATTAAAAATTAATGAGAAGATGGGTATTGCTTTGGAGTTATTGATTAAAAGAAATAGTGTGCCTAGCTTTCAGAATGCAAAAAAAATAATTAGATGGACTTGGATAGAAGAACCATTATACAGTACTTCTGTTAGTATATTTTGTGAAAGTGACAACTACGAAAAAGCATGGATGATCCTAGAGGTCCACAAGTTAGAGAACTGGATTAAGGTTATCGGAAAAAAAAATGAATTCTTTAATTTTTTGATTAGCTAGAATATATGTTAGGCGTTGATGATGTGAAAACTTCTTTATTATTTTTCGACTTATATCTATCATACTTATTGAACTTTTTGATATTATATTATGCCTATGAAATATTTTTTATTCGTGATATATTTTCTTGTGAAAGATGTTTATTCTGAATTCTTAAAAAAATCACGTTACAATAATTTTTATATCGATATGTAATTTTTATTTGCATATCATATAATTTAATTTTTTAAATTAGATTTAAATATTTAAAAAATTATTTTTTATTAAAAAGTAATTTTTTTGTTGAAATGAAATTTTATATTATTTTATTGATATAATGTTTAATTTCATATGCACATTCAGATATTGAAAACAGACAGTCTTGATCATTTAATGTTCAGATCTAGAAACCACATCTTAATATACATATATGTATTCAGATCTAGATATCTAAATCTTAATGTACACTAATAAACACTCAACTACACCTCATCCAATACTAGGTGTAGGCAACCGTAATCTCGTATAAAACCCAACAAAGAGTTGGGGTTGAACCCATAGGGAGCGGTACAATATAGAATTCAATTAAGAAGTAAAGGTTGTGTTCTAATCGGTTATAGAGGTAGACATTATCGAAACCAAGAAAAGTAAATTAATTGTTTAACAACGAATGTCAGATAGGGGGTTAAAAAGTGTCAATTATCAACTACAACAATTACGAAAACATGGGAGTAGATAAGTAGAGAGGAATTCTCGGGGATGTGAGCGATTATGGGCAAATTTCGATATATGGGTAATTGTAATTTACTAACAATTGCCGAACCTCAGTGGGTATGCTAGACTATAGATGCAATAACTTTCTCTCAAACAACTATTACGATTCAAGCGAGTTCTCTTGAACCTCGACAAGTTTAACAATATAAATAGCTCAAAACCTTAATTCATCTATTCTCTCGAGATAGATAGGTAAGTTCGAATTAAGATTCACTCTCTCGAGCTGAACCCACAACAACCCAATTGCTACAATCATCAATCGATAACCTTAGCTTTAGAACCTCTTTCTCAAGCAAGCCCAAAACACTAAGCTATAATTGCATTTGCAACTACAATTTATGAGTTGTCCTCAAATGCAAAGAAATAGAGAAATAAAAATAGAAAGGGAGTCAAAAATCCTCCTACCAGGATATGCCTGGGGTGAACTATGCATATCGGTGACTCCATCATCTTGGGCATTAGTGCCCGATGCAACAACATCCTTGGCTCCACTGGAGCCCACCATCGAAGTATCTCTGAGCGATGCCTTAACCGCTGTCTGAATTATGGTCCCCTAAAGGTCCTCCAAATCTCTATACACGGCTGCATCATGAACACCCAGCTCTTCCTCATCGGTCTCAGCCTCAGACTCAGCCTTAACCACATCTATAACAACATCTCCGATAGTAGTAGTCGAAGGAACCTCAGAACTGACTGGAACATCAGTGCTCGGAACATCAGGGATCTCAAATGTGGCGAATAACATTGATAGACCAATGGACTTCTGCTCGTCCACTTCCTTCCTCAGCCCAATAACATCGGCATTCAAGGCTGTCACAACATCAGAATCACCCTTGCCCTGCTCACAAGCCTCAACCCTCAGTGTAAGGGAATTTAGTGCAACCCTATGTGTATTTATCATCCCCCTTTGCTCTCTCATCTCAGCCTTGATCAGGGCTAAGACATCAATAATAGCCCGCTCAATCAACCTAGGCACATCAGCCTCTACTCGGGAGGCACGCACATCAATAGATTGAGCCAAATGACCCATCTTGTATAACATGGCCTGGGTGATAAGGGGTCAGAAGGCAGCAACATCAACAGTAGAAGGATGGTGTACAATAGATGAACCAGGAGAGGAAAAAGTAGAGGGACCAGAGGTACCTGTAGGCTCACTGGCCTGAGGGGGCAGTATTGCCTAAATCGGTAACAAATCAACATCAACTACCGGAGACGTATCCACAATGCAACTCTCCTCCAATCAACCTTATCCCTCAGATACTCTGCCTCAATTCGCCGGATGTAAGTAGAGGAAGTGGGAGTCACTTCCACATCCATTTTGGCAACTATCGGAACACGGGCCCACCTACACAACTTAGTGATCAATATGGAAAAGGGAAGAGAAGTCTGCCTCTGCTTGGCCCTCATGGCCATCTCATGCTCAATATCCATAATGCAGCCCAAACATTCAGCCTTTGGATGCCAGGGGATCGACTCATTATGCGACGGCATAATAGTGCTGCTAATAAACCCGAACCAGTATATGGCAGCCACACTTAGGTCTCTCTTCTCAATTGACATACCAGCCTCAATCCACCTCGGGGTGGTATCAGAAATTAAAAGTGCTAGCCAACCCTTCAAATCATCGAGGGTTTTCTTCTGAACTTTGTAAATGTAATAGTGCATGAAGTCCATTGAACACCTGAGTACCTCATTTATATCTAAGTTGCTGCACTTCACCTTCTTCCCCCAAACTACTACAAAGTCAACCGCTTGGAAGCACTAGCCTTTTCTTCCTCTTTGGTACCAATTCCACATATGTCGAGTAGAATTCCCAGACCCAAGTAGGAATGTACAGGCCTCGGGGCTTCGTGAATATCTCAAACTTGTGGAGTTTTAAATTGCTCCACACTCCTGGGTACCGATCTACCACACCGTCAGTAGACAACCTCTTCTCTTCTAGAATGGTCCTTAAACCCTCGGCCTTTAGTCTATTGAGTGACCGGGGTGGAGGAGCCTGAACTGGTAGAGTGGCCTGCACTACTGCCTGAGCTGGAGATGGAGGAGGAGTAGGTGTAGGAGGCACCGGGATCCTAGATGGATCATTCATTGCCTTTGAGCGTAGCTTCGCTCTCCTAGTTTGTAGGAGCTGGTCGTCCTCCGGCTTAGATACGGAGGCTGGGGAACTGTTCCCTCAATGGACCTCACTGTCAGAGGGAGTGAGGTACGTGGTGTAAATACCCACACTATTGGAGCTAGCCTCCGCATGTGTTGACTCTACGGGCGCCTTACCCTTGCCATTCCCCCCTTTTGGAAGAAGCTTTGATACTGTGGCCCGGGAGGGTGCAACCTGCTCATTTATCACAATCCCTTTTTCCCTCTTTTGGGGCGGTTGATTTTTGTTGGTGATTTCACATATCAAGGACACTTCATCCAATTCTAAGTGTCAATGATCGCTAGGCAGTATAATACCCCAACTAAATGAGTTGGGGTCGAATTCCATAGGGAGTGGTACATGTTTAAGATTCAATAGCAAAATACGAATATGTTGAAGTCAATCATAGGAGTATGTGTTTACGAATTAAAGCATAATTCAAATTAGGGGATGACACAAGTGTGAAATAAAAGGGAGAGGGGGATTTGATTGCAATTATCAGCTACAACAACAACAAATAACATGAATTAACAAGTAATGAGACGGGTTCTTGGGATGTGATTGGATTATAGGCTAATGTAGACAAATGGGTGATTGCAGTTGTTAGTAAATAGCTGTAAATCAGTGAATAAGCTAGACTTTAGTGGGGATAAACTTTATCTCGAACAATTTACCCTGAATCAAGTTGGTTTCTCTCAAACACCAACAAGTAACAAATAAGAACAACCTACGCTTTAGTCCATTCACTCTCTCGAGTTGAATGTGTGGAAAAGGGTTTAGGATTCACTCTCTCGAGCTGAACCCATGACACGCCAATACCAACAGACCATCAATTCAGTAATCTTGGTTTTGAAACCTCTCTCTCGAGCAAGCCAAAAACACTAAGGTAGAATTGCATTTGCAACTACAACCCTTTAAATTAACCACAATTACTGAATGAAATCACTTCTAAACATCATTTAAACTAATAATTAGCAATACCCACAAGCTAAATCAACCCATAATCACATAATCACACCCCAAGAATTGAGGTTTTAGCTAGACATCATAAAAAGATAGAAATAGTTACCAAATTGTGTTTCCATCAACTGGGTAAGATTAATTTCGTCTTTACAAAGGTCCAAGTTGAATAATCTCAAAGATCTACTTCCAATTTCTAAAAATTGGAAAACTTCAATTCTTCAAAGCTAAGGAAAAGTTTTTGTCTCAATACTCAGAGTTCAAAACTCAAATTCTAAAAATTGATTCTAAGATTATGATAAAAGGTCCTAAGATTAATGTTTGAAGTCGCCAAAAATATGTTGCGAAGGACCATTCGGCGCAGTAAGTCAAAATTGCCGATCAACTCTGCGATCCTCCTTTGGCCAAGTTCATCGCCTTTCTGCTTTAGCCTTCAGCATCTTCACATTCTGTAACTTTGGGTGATCCAACACTGCATCGTGGAACCACTCGGCGACACGCCGACTGCTCCTTCTATCACCAAATTGACTTTCTCCTTCAGAGCTTGGCACTCTGGAACTTTAGGCGAGGTAATGGTCATTCGGTGACTCGCCAAAGGGACTCGACGATCACCATGCCTTCATTTCTTCGTTCTTTCAGCTTGCTTCGTTCATTTTTGCAAGTTAGTGTCCATGCTTTGTTCTTCGATCCAAACACCTAGAAATCAAGGGTTTTATATTAGTTATTGGCACAGAACAAACATTTGAGGACACAAAATCTATCCAAATAAACCCTAAATGAGTCCAAATCGTGGACTCATCAACACCCCCAACTTAAACTTTTGCTTGTCCTTAAGTAAAACTCAAGTTCAGCAGTTCAAAAAGGATGTCTCAAACAATGCTACACAAGACTCAATCATGAATGCACACAAAAAGACTCAACTTACTCATGCAAGGATCAATTGTGCACTCATAGATTTAAGTTGTGAACTCATAGATTTAAGTTGTGACTTACCATTATCAAAGATTCTCAAGTTCACAATACTTGCTTCAAATGCAAGTTCAAGCTCAACAAAGGTACTCAAATGCCCTCACACAAAGAATGATTCCATATTCACACACAATGGTTCAACAATTTATAGTTTTGGAATCAAATACAACTCTCACACTCACAAAGATGAACACATGAACTTCACCTATAGGTTTGCCCTTATTTTCCAATCAACAATTGTTTCAGCTCACTCAAGATCACAAAGGTCTTTTCAAGGCTTGTAATGGGGCGGGGTGTAAATATATGGTCATTTAGGCTCAGTGGCTGCTATCCTCGTGAAATGTGGTGTGACAACACTTTTCTTCCCTTTTCTTCATCATTTTCATTCATGCTCAAAAGTCACCCCATTATTCACTTTCCATGGACTGTTGGACACCCCATTTCTTTTTGCATTTTTACAACTTTATTCCATAACTTTTTCATTCTTCTTTTCTTTTTCTCTCCTTTTTTGTATGGAGGGGTTCCATTTTTTTCAAAGTCATAGGTCAAAGGGGACTTCTTTGCATTTCTTGATTTACCTTCTCTTTTCACCATACCCCCAACTTAGTCTTTTGACCTAAGTTGACTATTCAAGCAAACCACAAATCATGAGGATTATGGGTAATGGATAAAGAAAGGTCACAATTTCATCAAGTTTCTTCCAAGGAAAGAATTAAGGCTCAAAAGGTGTTCAAGCGAATTTCACACACTCACAAGATAGGCCACAAAAGAGGTATAATGTCAAATTGTTTTACTCTTTAAAGTTGCCTAAGATCATATCAAGAGATTGCATCACTTAGTCAACCGGACCAACGGGGCAAATTCTAGGTGTCATCACATATGGTTCAGGGTAAGCTCATCACACACAAGGCATTGACACAAATGTCAAACAAGACTCCACACTCTCGCTAGTGTGCAATGTTCATCACAAGAGACTCAATTTGATAATTGGCTAGTCACAACGAGATGCAAAAAGTTCACATATTGCCTATGCAACTTCATTTGGCCTCATCGTAGCCGCACATTCATTTTTGTTCGATTATGTGCACTATTCCAGTCACCAGTATTGATCAAGACTGATACTTAAATTTGCAAGAGAACAACCACATTCAAACACAATCAAGAGGTGGCACAAAAACCCAATATATGAACAGAACAATAGTCACACAAGGTGGGCCTCACCCCACCACAAAACAAAAGCTATTTGTCCTCAAATGCAAGAAAATATCTAAAAAATCAATAAAAAATATGACAAAGAGGGAGGTAATGAGTGATCCTGTCTATACAGTTGCTCCATCTGTCGGGGCATCAGTGCCTGGAGTCAACTCAGAAGCAATACCAGCTCCACAAGGGTCAGCCAAAGGCGTATCTTTCAAAGAAGTCTGCGCAGCTGCATCGATCATAGCCTTGTCAGTCTCTGTAAGGCCTTCGTAAGAAACCTCTTCAGCTACCCCAAGCATCTCCTCAACCGTCTCTGCCTCGGAATCATGATCAGCTGCCTCTTCAACTCTAACATCATCTCCAGTGGTAGTCGGAAGCATAGCTGGCTCAACTAGCACATATGGGATCTCCATCGTCCTGGAAATCATGGATATGTCGGTGGACTTCAGCTGGTCCATATCTATCCTCAGCACAACAATAGCGGCTTTTAGAGCCGTCACCTCTTCGGTGGCTCTACGCTCACATACCGCTATCCTAGCGGCAAGGGCATCAATGGTAGCACTCAATGGTGTCACAACATCAACATGGGCTGTATGAATCATGCCCAGAATGAAGGCCTCAAGTCTGGCAGTAGATGGTTGGCAGAATGTGCTAGCTGCCCCATCAGGATTAATGCAGCCTGAGTGAGCGGGGGCCGGGAAACAACAGAAGCATATCTGGGAGGCAATGTAGTAGCGGAGGAACTAGGGGTATCAGAGGGAACAACATTGGATGTGCCTGAAGGCCAGGAGCCGGAGTAGCCAAAGGTGTCTCTACCGGTAATGTGTCTATATTCACAACCGGGGAAGAGTCCACCGGGGCTGCCTTTTTCTTCTCCGCGTCATCTTTGAAATACTCTGCCTCAATCCTCTGGATGTCGGTAGAGGATGTGGGAATCACTCCACATCCTTCTTCTCATCTCTAGGAACCCGAGCTCGTCTGCAAAGCTCGGTGATCAACACTGAAATGGGAGGGAAGTGTGGCGCTGCTTGGCCCTCATGACCATCTCTTGTGCCATAATCATCCCCAAATTTATTCATCTCCCATCAAAGATTTAACTCAGATAGGCTACTTTGGCATGACAGAGAATCGATTCGTTCTGGGATGGCATAATGGTACTGTTGATGAAGCCAAACCAGAACCTTCCAGCTATGTTTAGATCTTTCTTCTCGATTGGTGGTCCAACCTCAAGCCATTTGGGGGTACCGTCTGATATGTGAGGGGCCAATCACCTCTTCATATTTTCTAATGTAGTTGTCCGGATCATGTGTTGGCAATCGTCATCAATATTATCAGGACATTCCAGGACAACATTAATAGCCTCACTATCACACTTTACCTTCTTTCCTCGAAAACCTATATAGTCAATCGGCTTGAATATAGCTGCCTGCTTCTTTCTCTGTGGTACAAAGGCTCCATAAGCAGTGTAGAACTCCCAGACCCAATTAGGAATGTAAGGGCCATGGGGCTTGGTGAAGAGTTGGAAGTTATGTGACTTTAGGCAACTCATTATCTCTGGGTACCTGTCAATAACCCCATCAGTGGATAAACTCTTTTCTTCAATGATTGTCCTTAACCCCTCAATTTTCAATCTATTCATAGACTTGAGAGGAGGACCCTGTACCGGTGGTGCTAGGAACACGGCTTGTGCTGAAGTAGAAGGAGTAGTAGAGGTAGCCTGGGGAGTCTTGATCCTAGACGGATCATTCATCCTTTTGGATCACAACTCTTCCCTCTGTGCTGCTAGTGACTCATCCTCCTCAGGCTCAGAAGTTATAGCCTGATGCTCTTGGTTCTCACCCTCACTCTTAGAAGTGGTGAGGTAAGCAGCGTAGATACCGTCACTGTCGGAGCTGGCCTCTGCTGACACAAGTGCTTTCCCTTTGCCCTCTCCTTTCCCACTAGTTTTGGGAATTTTGGTGGCCTTGGCCCTGGATGCTGCGGCATCCTCATTTATTTTTATCCTTTTGGCCCTCTTACGGGGAGGCATGTCTCTACCAGCTACTTAGGTCTAGCCATATTTGCAAATGCATAAAAAAGAGTTAGAGATAATTCAAGAAAAAGCACAGAAAAGTAGTTGCAGACAAACTTGCCGAACTTGTTGGCGAGTCGCCGAATCTCTTTGGCGAGCCAGATCGGGCTCACCGAAAGGATTGACTTAAAATTTTCTCAGAGAAATGGCATGTCAGCGATGGGGAGGCCTTTTCAGTGAATCGCCAAAAACATTCGGTGAGCAAGGACTAGCCTGCCAAAAGTTACAGTGTATTTTAGGGATTAGTGGCGTAGAAAAAGGGCTATGAAGAAAGACTTTCGGCGAGTCGCCGAGCGCACTCGGTGAACTCAGGCTTCTCGCCAAAAGTTACAGAACCTAACTCACAATTTAGCATGAAATTAAAGGCGATAAAGGGAACTTCAACAAATCACCGAGTGGTTCAGTGAGCTCGACCCAGCTCGCCAAACGACCCAATGTGCCTACTTTCAACCCAACTTCCCAAATTCAACCCCGCAGCCCTAAAAAACGAAATCAAAACATGCACTCTTACAATTAAGCTAAGACCCATTACACCCATGCCCCCGGGATACTCAGACTTATTCTAGTTTGGCCAAATTTGGCCATTTGATGACTTTTGCCCTTAAAAATGACGTCAACAGCTCCATCATTGGGCAAATTACGTCATTTGGCACAAATGCGGGTTACTTAGACTTCACCCAACTAGACCCAACAACAAACAAGCACAACCCCGCCATTTTAATCAATTTTAAAGCACGAAAAACTTCGGAATTCAACAATATAAGCATTACAGGCATGATATTCAAATTAAAATCGGCACACATATATACAATTACGATCAGAGATGCCCAACACATAACACTAGGACAAAATCAATTGCAAATGAGTCAAAATCGCTAAAGAAAGATTCGGGGTTCGGAAAATCGACCTTAGAAGCCGAATAGATATTTTGAAATGTTAGACGGCAAAGAAATCCAACTCCGAACACAAATCCGATGACTAAAATTTGATAAAAATGCAAGAAATATGAAAAATATTGTGATGGCGTGAGTTTGGAAAGTTCAAAAGTGAGGGAAAGTGAAAGAGTTTGGAAGTTTAAACCCTTGACCTCTATAAATCGTCCAGTTCTCGCCCATTTGGTGAGATAAGTTTTGCTCGCCGACCTACTCGACGACACGCCAAGTGGGCACTTACCTCGCCGAGTTTTGTAGGACCTCCAGTTATTGTGGGTGTCCAAACGACGGAAAAAGTCGTGATCGCCGACCCTCTCGGCGATTCGCCAATCAGCTCCTGGGCTCACCGAGTTTTACAAACTCCAATTTAAAAATGTCTTGAGTCCAACGACGGTCCAAGTCAGCTCGCCGACCTCTTCGGTGAGTAGTTGACTGGACCTTTACTCGCCTATCTACCCTTTTCGAACACCTTCCACACTTTGACCTGTACAATCAACACACTATTATTTCAAACTTAAAAATAAAAAAACTTGGGTAACCTTTCAAGCAGCGCCTTAGTTAACGTCGCGGCACGACGCAAGTCTATACTCAAACCTCATTCTTGGGGTTGGCCATAGTATCACTAGGCAACCCCCTTGCTTTCTCGGGTTTAAATGAGACGAGATATGACTCATTTTGGTCTCCAACTATTTGATCGATACTGAGTGGGAGATAACCGTTTGGCTGAGGGTCGACACATATTCTTTCATTTCTTTCAAAATCTTGTCCGACCCATCAACTTTGTTGAGGATACGAGAAAGCATATCCTCCGACCGACCACCTTTCGAATCCTTTGGTTTTTTGACGCTCGTTGGGAGGCACATACCTATCCTTCTCCCCATCCTACCAATTGAGATTTCGATCCCTCTACTTTCGATCACGATCCTTCCAACCTTCATCCCTATTCCAACCCTTGTTACCACCCTTCCTTGGGTAGTTTGAACGATAACCACCACCTTGGTTGGTTAGGAAATTCATCTCTTCATTGTACAAAGCCTCAAACTTGGCCTCATCAGGATTAACACACCCGATAGCCACGACATTGACACTTTGAACACCAGCTCCCTTGACATTTTTGGACAAAATGCCAAGTTGTGTCATGATCTTGGCTATGTTCTGGTCTCTCTCTTGGTCTTTCTCCATCTGCTCCTTGGTCAATTTAAACGTGAGAGGGGAGACCTGATCTTCGCGGGTGTACCAAGCCCGATTGATTGTGGTCATGCCATCCAAGAGTTGAGCTGCTATCACATAAGGTTGATGTATCACACCTCCTAGAGAAAGTTGGTCAGCAACACCCTTATTTACCCAATCAAGACTTCGGTAAAAATACTGCAGTAACACGTTGTGAGGCAATCCATGAGTTAGGCATTGGAGCACCAATTTCTTGAATCGTAGCCAAGTTTCATGAATTGGCTTGCCCTCCAGACGCTTGAAAATCTGAATGCTGTCCTGAAGAGTCATCATCTTCGAAGGAGGAAAAAATCGCACTTGAAATGTAATGACCAGCTCTTCCCACGAAGTGATTGATTCATGTTACAATTCAACCCACCACTTACATGCTTCTCCCATCAAAGAGAACAGGAACAACCTCAATCAGACCGACTCTTGGGATATGTTCTTGAAAGAGAACGGTCCGCAAACATCCAAAAATTTTCTAATATGCTCATGGGGATCCTCATGAGCCAAACCACCGAGCAACCCCTTCAATTGATATGGAACACCGCATTCCCCTCGGTCGAAGGCAAGCGAATGACACCAATTCCACCTATAATATGAGGGTCGTTAGCATTAGGCTCGTTGACATCGTTGAGGTTTTTGATGTCATCCTGGTGGCCTACTTGTGTACCATTGCTTCCGTTCACTCATACTATCTGTTTCAAACCACAAACAAGCAAAATAAAACAAAACTTAAGTAAGTTCAACTATGACTAGCAAGAACAAAATCCAACTTAACTAAAGAATCTTAACAAATACCACTCCCCGGCAGCGACACCATTTTGATTTCACGTATGAAGGACACTTTATCCAATTCAAAGTGTCAACGATCGCTAGTCAGTATAATAACCCAACTAAATGAGTTGGGGTTGAATCCCACAGGGAGTGGTACATGTATAACATTCAATAACAAAGTACGAATATGTTCAAGTCAATCATAGGAGTAGGTGCTTAAGAATAAAAGCATAATTCAAATTAGCGGATGACATAAGTGTTAAATAAAAGGGGGGGTTGGTTGTAATTATCAGCTACAACAACAACAAATAACACGAATTAACAAGTATTGAGACGGGTTCTTGGGATGTGATTGGATCATATGCTAAGGTAGACAAATGGGTAATTGCAGTTGTTAGTAAATAGCTCTATATTAGTGAATAAGCTAGACTTTTGTGGGGATAAAATTTCTCTAGAACAATTTACCCTAAATCAAGTTGATTTCTCTCGAACACCAACAAGCAGCAAATAGGAACAGCGTACGCTAAGCCATCCACTCTCTCGAGCTGAATGTGTGGAAAATGGTTTAGGATTCACTTTTTCGAGCTGAACCCATGACAACCCAATACCCACAGACCATCAATTCAATAATCTTGGTTTTGAAACCTCTTTCTCGAGCAAGCAAAAAACACTAAGGTAGAATTGCATTTGCAACTACAACCCTTTAAATTAAACCACAATTACTGAATGAAATCACTTCTAAACAACATTTAAACTAACAATTGGCAATACCCACAAGCAAAATCAACCCATAATTACATAATCACACCCCAAGAATTGGGATTTTAACTAGACATCATAAAAAGATAGAAATCATTACCAAATTGTGTTTCCATCAACATGGTAAGATTAATTTCATCTTTACAAAGGTCTAAGTTGAATACTCTCAAAGACCCACTTCCAATTTCTCAAAAATGGAAAACTTTAATTCTTCAAAGCTAAGGAAAGGTTTTTGTCTCAATACTCAAAGGTCAAAACTTAAATTCTAAAATTTGATTCTATGATTATGATAGAAGGTCCTAAGATTAATGTTTGAAAATGTATTTATAGTCGCCAAAAATATACTGAGAAAGACCATTCGACGCAGTCAGTCAGGATCGCCGATCAACTCGCTGATCCGCCCTTTGGCCAAGTTTATCGCCTTTCTACTTTAGCCTTCATCATCTTTAAGTTCTGTAACTTTGGGTGATCCAACACTGCATCGCGAATCCACTCGGCAACACGCCGACTGCTTCTTTGTATCGCCAAAATGACTTTCTCCTTTAGGGCTTGGCACTCTGGAACTTTAGGCGAGGTAATGGTCATTCGATGACTCGCCAAAGGGACTCGGCGATCACCAGGCCTTCATTTCTTCATTCTTTCAGCTCACTTAATTCCTTTTCGTAAGTTATTGTCCATGCTTTGTTCTTCGATCCAAACACCTGGAAATCAAGGGTTTTATATCAGTTATTGGCACAAAACAAGCATTTGAGGACACAAAATCAATCCAAATAAAGCCCTAAATGAGTCCAAATCGTGGACTCATTAGTCGGCAACCTTTGGTCTAGCTATTTCTGCAAGACAAAACCATATACGTTAGATGGACTACAAGAAACTACAACATTATAAAACAGTGCAGGAAGACTCGCTGAACCGATCAGTGAGTCACTGAACCCATTCGGCGAGCCATGTCGAGCTCGACAAAAGTTCCAAAATAAAATCATTAAAAAATAAGGACATGTAGGAGAAGTCCAAGGCCATTCGATGAATTACTGAAAGTTACAGAACAATTTCAGGAATTTGGGGTGCAAAAGGGTGATGAGAAGGGAATTTGGTTAGTCGCCGAGTGAACTCGATGAGCTCAGGTGTATCGCCGAAAGTGGCAGAAATTAGACCTCAAACATGGAGAATTAAAAGGCGATCGAGGGGTCTTTGGGCAAACCTCCGAACCATTCGGCAAGCTCGACCCAGCTCGCTGAATGGTCCAACATGCCAGATTTTTACCCCAAACTTGAAAATCTAACCCATTTCCCATGAAAACAAAATTAAAATATTATTCTATGCAATTAAACTCAAACACATACTACCCATGCCCACTGGGTACTCAGACTTCCCCTGATTTGGCCAAAATTGGCCAATCGGCGTCTTTTGCCCTTAAGAATGATGTCTACCACTCTATCATTGGGAAAAATTTGACAATCGACACAATTTAGGACTACTCAAACTTCACCCCTACTAGACCCAACACAAATTCAACACGACCCACAAAATTTATCAAGCTAAACACGAGATTTCACGATTTAAGGTAAATTAATCAATTTAAATTAAATACGGGCAAACATTAACGCCACATTGAACAAATCAAAATTATGCGTAGAGAACAACCACAAAAATGATCATACAATTGATTTCACTAAAATGTAAGGACGGGGTTCGAAAAACCAACCTTAGATGCAGAGAATTTGAAAAGCTAGGCTAGCACTGAATCCAAAAATCCTCCCCGAGTTATCAATCCCACACAAAAATGAAGTAAACTAGTACGAGAGTAAGAAAATATGCGGTTGTGAAAGTTTGGAAGTCGAAAAGTATGAAATGAGGGAGAATTTTGAATTTAAAAAGGTTTGGCCTTTTTGACTCTTAAGTTCGTGCGCTAGTTGGTGACAATAACTTACGTCACTGATCCACTCGGTGATGTGCCGAGTAGCACTTTTGTCTGACAAGTTTTACAGAACCTCTAGCAAGCAATATGGTTCAAACGGCGGTCCAAGTCGGGCTCGCCTACTGGACCATTGGCTCGCATAACTACTGTGGGTTGCTTCCCAAGAAGCGCCTTATTTAATGTCGTGGTGCAACAAAGATTCCCATTCAAGATTCATTCTTGGGATTAACCATGGTGTCACTCGGTAGTCCCCTTTTCGCCTTGGGTTCAAATGTGTCGAGATTTGACCCATTTGTGTTTTCAACTACTTAATGGACACCGAATGAGAAGTAACAGTCTTATTTAGAGTGGAGACGTCATCTTTCATTTCTTTTAGCACCTTGTCCGACCCTTCCACTTTGTTGAGAATGCGTGAAAGCATATCTTCAGTGCAAAACTTTTTGGGTCAACCTTTTGCTCTTTAGAATTTTGATGCTCATAAAGAGGTACATATCTCTCCTTGTCCCCATATCTCTCCTTCCAATTAGTTCCACGCTCACGCTATTCTCTATCACGGTCTCTCGAACCGATATCACGCTCTCTATTCCAGCCTTGATTCCCGCCCGGCCTTGGATAATTCGGATGGAAACCACCACCTTGATTTGCAAGGAAACTCACTTCTTCATTATATAGAGCCTCAAAGTTTGCATCATCGGGATTCACCCCGTTAGAATCAACAACATTCACAGCTTCTGGACCATTACTCATGACATGTTTTGACAACAAGTCCATTTGGGTCATCATTTGGTCATGTTTTGATCTCATTCTTGGTCATTTTCAATTTTTTCCTTTCTAATCTTAAAGGTTAAATTAGACACTTGATCCTCTCTTATGTACCAAGCCTGATTGATTTTGGTCATTCCATCAAGCAAAGTAGATGCAATTTCAAAAGGCTGCTGGATGATACCTCCACGGACAAGTTGATCAGCCACACCTTTCTTCACCGAGTCTAGACTCTGATAAAAATGTTGTAACAAGACGTTGTTTGGGAGTTTGTGAGTCAGACATTGGAGTAGATATTTTTGTAGCCGTAGCCAAGTCTCGTGGATTGGCTCACCATCCAAGCATTTGAAACCTTGGATGTTATCTCTCAATGACATCATCCTCGAAGAAGGAAAAAACCTTATGTAGAACGCCTCAGTAAGTTCATCCCAAGTTGTAATGGGGTCCCTTGGTAGGTCGGCTAACCACTTGGTTGCCTCCCCCATCAGTTAAAAAGGGAACAATCATAGTCGAACAGACTTTTGGGAGATGTTCTTGAACGAAAAAGGGGCCACAAAATTCCAAATATGGTCATGGGTGTCCTCATGAGCCAAGCCTCCAAATAACCCTTTCATTTGCAAGAGTTGCAAAATTGTGCTTGTCATGTGGAACACCACATTTCCCTCGACATGAGGCAACCAGATAGTACCTACACCACCCAAATGTACTTCATTCACATTGTTCAAGTTATCGATGTAGTTATGTTGGCCCAATTGGCTGGCGTTGCTTCCGTTGACACTCATTTTGTCACCTGATCAAAGGCAACAAACAACAAGAAAAAAGTAAATAAGTTCAACTATAACACGATAAGATCACAAACAAACTTCAACAAGAGAATTCTATAACACCACTCCCCGGCAGCGGTGCTATTTTTGATAAACGCTCAACTACACCTCATCCATTACTAGGTGTAGGCGATCGTAATCTAGTATAAAACCCAACAAAGAGTTGGGGTCGAACCCACGGGGAGCGGTACTATATAGAATTCAATTAAGAAGTAAATGTTGTGTTATAATTGATTATAGAGGTAGACATTATCGAAACCAAGCAAAGTAAATTAATGGTTTGACAATGAATGTCAGATATGACTTTTAAAAGTGTTAATTATCAACAACCACAATTAAGAAAACCTAGGAGTAGATAAGTAGAGAGGAATTCTCGGGGATATGATCGATTATAGTCTAATTTTGCTATATGGGTAATTGTAATTTACTAACAATTGCTGAACCTCAGTGGGTAGGCTAGACTATAGATATAGCTATTCTCGAACAACTATTACGATTCAAGCGAGTTCTCTCAAACCTCGATAAGCTTAACAATTTAAACAACCCAAAACCTTAATTTATCTACTCTCTCGAGCTAGATAGGTAGGATCTAATTAAGATTCACTCTCTCGAGCTGAACTCATAACAACCCAATTGGTACAATCATCAATCGATAACCTTAGCTTTAGAACCTCTTTTTCAAGCAAGCCCAGAACACTAAGCTAGAATTGCATTTGCAACTACAATTCATGAGTTAATACACAACTACCAATCAAAACCACTTTAAAACAACATTTAAACTAGTAAACAACAATACCCATAAGCTAATTAGAACAAATAATCACATGATCACACCCTAAGAATTGGGGTTTTAGCCACACTACATAAAAAAGAAGAAGCGATTATCAATTATGTTGTCCATGAACTGGGTAATGATTTCTAAGTCTTTACAATGCTTCAAGTCGACTCAAATTCAAAACCCACTTGAAATTTCTACTTAAAAGCTCTAAAAATACTCTTTGGAATCAAGAACTCAAGGTGAAACTCTCAAAACACTTCGGAATTCTCTAACCTCTGGACTCTCCCTAATATTTTGAAATTTTACATTTATATTCTTTAGAATTTGCAACTTGTGGACTGATCGGCGGTGTTAGTCAAGCATCGACAACCAGGTCGGTGATGCACCAAGTGTCGCATTTCTTCACCGTCTTGCCTTGCCTCTTCAACCTCAGAGTTCTGTGACTTTAGGCGATCCAAGTTTGTGTCGCCGAAGGTCCAAATCCATCGCCAATTTGGCTTCTCTCCAGGGATGGCAGTCTGGACCTTTAGGTGAGCTGAAGTACCACTCGGCGAGTGGCTTTGGCGATTATCAACTTTTGCTATCTTTATCCTTCTTCATCTTTTTCGCTCCTTTTTGCCTGGTAATGTCCTTGCCTTGCTCCTTTGCCTTCGTTGTTGCAAATCAACACTTTAACATCAGTTTAGAGCATAAATAAGACATTGAGGACAATAAAACTATGAAAACAAAGCCCGAAATGAGTCGAAATATCAGACTCATTATACACCATAATATTAGGATGCTTAATTAGATTCAGACGTCTTAATCTTAATGGAAAAAACTGAGGCCTTAGACACTATACTTACAAAAGATGTTTTTGGTTCTTAGAAACTCTAAACTTCACTAATTATTCTGTGGGTTTAATCTTATTTTGTCTAGATATGGTTCATATTTTACGAGACACCAAATTCTACGCATTTATTCGTGAAAACCCAATAATTTTTTTATGTTTATATTTTTTTTCAGATATGTAGAAAATTGTTGGAAAAATATTTTTTCCATCTCAAAAATAAGATTATGTTTTTAAAATATTCCTACATTTAATTAGTATTTATTAGCCTTAAGTATAACAACATTACGTTCTATCATTTTGATCAAATAACTTATGGCTTTAAAACTCTTAATTGATAAGAGTATAATGTGTCAATTGACAATTATCTTTAAATAATATTCATGACCTTTTATCACCATTTTTAATTGTTTGAGGCATATCACATGCTATCAAATTTTCTTCTATGTGTAAGTACTCTTTCAAGTACTAATGAATGGGGTGAAAAACAATGAGAAAAAAATATACTAGAGAGTAAAAATCATACGTAGCCACGCAATGAGCACATAGTGAACTAATCTTTTGCCTTTTACTAAAGAATACCGTGTCGCGTTGTAAATAGTGGCATATGCCAATTTTTGGAGGGTTTTTCACTTTTTGAGAAATCCCCATAGAAAGATATCACAATTTTTGAGGATAGCGATCTCTATCATTTTTCTACTATTATTTTATATAATAGAATTTTACTATTCGAAATGGCATATCTTCCCGATGAAATCACTATGATAATTCTTTCAATTTTACCGGTGAAATCTCTAACGATTCAAGTGTGTTGATAAGACATGGCATTGTTGGATTTCAAGGCCAAACTTTCAACTCTCAAATCAACGACAAGAAGATGGAGCAATTACCAACATATATTTTTTGATGTGGAACTCTAAGCCCTCCTTTAGATTAATAAACCAACAACTCACTTTGGAAGAACTTAATTACCCTCGATGTCAAGGTGATGTGACTTACATTGATAGTTGTATGATTTTGGGTTCTTGTTATGACCTTAAACTATTTAATATAAACGAGAATATTTACTTGTGGAATCCTGCCACCCGATTTTGCATTAAAGTGCTTGAACTTAATTGATTGCACGATCATTGTATCAAAGTGCTTGAACTTAATTGATTGTACATTCACTGTAATATACATGGAGGACTTTGTTTCGACTCCTCCACGATTATTTATAAGGCAATGTTGATTATGAGATATTAGGGCCAAGTTGATGTTGATGAGTTTGTTATAATTTCTAGTCTTGAAGACAAACAACGGAGGGAACTCGAATTTCCTTATAATATCTACTCAGTAAGTGAAGGGATTACATTGCATGGACGACTTCATTATAAGGTAAAGGTAAAAATTAGATAATGATGAAAATAATGAATTGTGGGTGCACATTTTTTTCTTTTAACCAAGTAATTTATTTCAATCCTAATTTTGAAAAGTTTCATATGTTTTCGATCCCTGAGCCTACAGGTAATCTAAAAGAGAATGATAGAATTGGTTTAGAAATTTCATATGAATGTCTTTGTATGACTTGATTAGTAGATGATAAGTGAGGTGTTGATATATTGATCATGAAGGAATATGGATTAAAAGAATCGTGGACATCTTTATATTTTATACAGAATTTACAAATAAATTTTTGGTACGAATTTGCGGTCCCTTTTTTCGTGACAAAGATGGAAGAAATAGTTTTTGTAAGATATTATTATGACGAATGAAGTTGTATACAATCTGAAGATTGAAAATACGAGAGAAATCCTCAATGCACATGGACTAATGGTTAACTATGTGAAAAGTTTGATCTCGCCAAAGGAATACTGTTGGAATGAAAAGCGAAACAAACAATTTGGAGAGCTTAGAAGGGAAAGGTTCCATTATGTTTTTGATTGAGCTTATAATGTCAATATTTTAGATATATTTATTTATTTATTAATTTAATTTTTATTTTCTAGGGAAGGTTGTTATTGTAATTAACAAGGATATAACTACGTAATTTATATGCTATTATTTTGGAATCTTATAATATCAATTTCTTGATTTAAGAAGGAGGAGTCAAGAGAGAGTATATTCTTTTTTCATATATCATGTAAATTATTTTTTGTACTAAATATAATAAATGAAATAGATTGTGATTAATGTTTTTAAAAAAATCTTCTCAATTCATTTTTTTGGAATTTCTATCGAATTAAAACCTATTTTAGTGTAACATTCCATAAATTTCCAAGCTAAGGGCCGAAATCATTCTTTATTTGCGGGTAAAGTTGTATCGGGTGATTCTTAAATTTTTCTTAGGTGTTAAGGTCAATTTTTCAGTGAGAGAATGGATTTGGCTATGAATTAAGTTTACAAGAATTCCCTAGGATAAAGTTGAATTGAAAGTTTCCTTACCAATTAAGTTTTGACATAAGATTCTTCTTAGGTTAACTTCTATCACGAGCCAAAGTAGACTCTAGGCGTAACATGACGCATAGAACCCCGAGAGGCCCTATACAAGCCACTTAGCATACATAGTACAAGATAATAGAATCAAAGACTTTAAAAGATTGCATTTCACACATCAATGAAAGTTTGACAAGCAAAAGGCTAAAATAAGTCCCAAAGTCATCTAGTACATCATAAGGAAAGTGATTGAGACGTAACTCATACATCACATACAAAGTTTGAAAACGTAAATGATATAAAAGTAATAAAAGAATTTTGGACCTCAGATCATGAATACTTACCAATCTTCAAAAGCCCAAAAGGATCAATTAGCTATGAGTATGTGAGGTAGTAGCGTCGGACCCTACATTAGTGAAATAATGTAGGCACAAGTATGCATTACTATATAGAATGTACTGAGTATGATAGCAATTCATAAGAGTTATGAAATCGTGCTAAAAGGACTTTACATGACATGCAATGACCAAACTAAATCATAAAATAACATGTTAGAAAACATAATTCATAATCTTGGTCAATGCAAGCTAAACATATTTAACACACTTATGAAATACTTGAGAAAGTAACCTTAGTTCATTATTGTGGAAATTTTACCATTAACCGACACAGACCATGTGAGCTACAACATGGAATCTGGTGTCTATCCCACACCGAAAAGAGATGTCCTTACTTGCCAAGGTAAGGACCATAAATTTGAGCTAAAGTGGATCCACTAGCTAGGTCATTTAAGACAAACCTATGGTGGCACATAATTATGGGATATGGATATTTATACTAGAAACCCGGCCTCAACTAATGGGAGAGCTTCCATCTCAATATCCTCTCGGTGCTAAGTATACATCCCACAGAAATGTCATTTAATCATATTTTATCTTATTTTCCATGGAAAGACACAATTAGTAAACAATCCAAGCTAGAGTTTATTTAGAATGTCTCCTTAATATTGATTCAACTTAGGTGAGAAAACCTTTCAACCGTATGAATCCTTTTGTGAGAAAATCCCTTTCACAATCATGTTTTTAGTAGTATGTGAGAAATCCTTCCACAACAACAAAAACAACATCAATGTTTTACTCTCAAAGCAACCTTGAATCATTTATATCAATTTCATATTGGAACATCCATATCTTCATAAATTCACCTTACATAGTTCATAAACTTGATCATGCGTTCATAGTAACATATAATTACTTCAATTCATGCATAAAAGATTGGAAACAATCACTTGAATCATAATCGAAAAGGGACCCATGAAGATTGAATAAAATCCTAACTTGAATTGCAAATCTTTTTTTACAAAATTGGAGAGGTTTGGAACATTATAAAGGAAAGGACTCCATAGGTGAATACTAACATACCTTATCAATCAATGCCTACAATCAATGGTGGATTAGAGTTCTTTAAGCCAAACCCTAGCTTTCTCTTTCCTTGGTTCTTGAGGGGCAATTTGGGGGTAATCTTGGAGAGAGTTTAATAATTTAGAAGAAAGGTTTTGAATGGGTAGTTTTAGACTTAAGGGACTTATATAGGGCATGGGATTAGGATCAAAATGACCTATTTTAGGCATTAATCAATGAGGGAATAGACTTAAAAAACCTTAAAAATAATTATCAATCTATTCCTATGGTTTGGACCTATGGTCTGTAGGTCCTTCTACGGACCGTTCTAGTCAATTGTAGAATTGATTAGAGACCCTTAATTTGGTCAATTTTTTACGAACACAATCTATGGTCGTAGGTCCTTCTACAAACCGTAGATACCAACTGTATAACCCAGCCTTAAAATTTAAAAATTTCACTAAGTCTGGGAGTCACCTCGAGACCTATCTACCACTTGTACATGGGATGACAGGTCGTCTTGGTGAACTGTACAAATGGTACTGGACTTGTTTTGAAAAAAACTAATTTCCCCCTTCCTACAGTTGCAACCTACGGTCCGTAGATGGGAACCATAGACTAAGTTTGCAACCCAAAAAATCATTTTTCTTCCTTTTTCCAAATTCTAGGTGTTAAAATATCTTCCTCTTGGGAACATTCATCCTCGAATGGGACTCAAGACAATGTAAGGAGGGTAGGGGAAGAGATCTAACAGCCCAATAAGAATGCAACTTCATTAACAACACATAATCAAGGAGAGACATCAACTCCAAGCTTAAGCATTTTCAAAACATCATTCATAAAATATACATGCAAATCATACTCAAATGTACATAATCATGCATAAATCAATCAAAGCTAAATCAGTATCTCAAAAACATGTTTTCATGAGCAAGCATGCATGAGGAAATATGATAATGACTAAGACCTTAGGATGGAACATGTGGAACTAAATACCTCAAGCTAGAGTAGGGACGGAGGGAAAGAGATGAGGGTATCGGGATATCATATCAGCCTCGGCCTCCTAAGTAGCACCCTTAACTAATTGATTCCTCTAAATAACCTTCACATAAGCAACTTCCTTCTTCTTAACTTCCGAATTTGCCGGTCTAAAATCTCAACTGGAGCCTCTTGATAAGAAAGATTCTCTTTAACTCCCAAACCTTTCAAGGGAACAATAGATGTCGGATCTCCAACACACTCCTTCAACAAGGAGGCATAGAATACTTGATGCACCGATGCAAAATCATCAGGAAAATCAAGTTCATACATAACTTTACCCGTATGACTTAAATTCTGATATGGTCCCAAATAACGGAGACTAAGCTTTTATTTCTTTCCAAACCTCATTATACCCATCATCGGTAAAATTTTCAAGTAGACCAATCATTTAACACAAACTCAAGATCTCTCTTTCTAACATTAGAATAAAACTTTTTGTCAAATTTGAGTCATTTTCAACCTTGCGCTAATAAGTCAAACCTTCTTCATAGCCTCATTTACCAACTCAGGACCTATCAAGGCAATATTATGATGAGTGGCAGATTTGCACTCATTTAAGGTCCATTTAGCTCAATAATTAGTGTCCTTAATGTCTAATTTTTTCCTATTCTATTAGAATTTTGATGATTTGCAACTATGAAAGCAATTTGACAAGGCAAGGACTGATGTTTGAAAGAATGTCCAAAAATACAAAAATAAGTGCAAAGTAAACATTGTTGATCGCCTAACATGAAGGGCAAATCACTAACTGAGCACGACCTTGCAAAATTTGACAGTGTATAACACTTGTGTCTATCATAGAAGATCGATGGACTCCAGTAGAGACGGCGATACACCGATTAAGAATGGTGGTCTGGACTCCTATCACCCAAAATGACATCTTTAGTGTAAAGATTTAATGTTCGAAAGGCGAACCAAGGTGGTATTTGATTGTTCAAGTTGTAATTGAGGAATCGTAGTTACAAATGCAATTCTATCTTATAACTCTATACTTGTTTGAGAAAGAGGTATTAGAGTCGAATTATTAGTTGATGGTTGTATTGATTGTATCTTTAAGAATCTAGCTTGAGAAAGTAGGTTTGATTGCATTCTTAAAAATCTAGCTTGAAAGAGTGGATTACTTAAAGAATTGGGTTGTTCGATTGTGTTTTGAGCTTAATGATGTGGAGTTGACGTTCCTCCTAGTTATGTGCCTTATATTGATGTTGTATGTATGATTGTGGACTGCTAGTCTTGAGTCGTTACCCCCTTAATGTTTTAAAGTGTCATTCGTGGACGAATGTTTCCAACTGGGGGATAATGTAGCGACCCTAAAAAAAATTGATAGGTGAAACTAGAGCCTAACGTATGAATCTTAAAAGTTTTAGCATAAATTGGAGTTATGAAATTTTCCAAAAATTTGACTAAGTATAAGTTCAAGAGAGGGTTCAAGGAAGGCGAAAGGCATCACTGCCCTTAGAAGCTCCCTTGGACTTTGCCTTAGTTTTATTTGGTAAGTCCATGTGGGCAAGGGGCATTTTCGTAAATATGATTTTTTAGTTAAATTAAGAAGTGGGTATATTTGATATTATTCCTAATATGCAATATAAGGTATTAAAACATTTTAAAAGGTGTTTTTTTGTAATTCATTCTTCAAAAATCAAAATCCCTCTTTCAAAAAGGTTCTCTCTAGAACCCCATGGAAGCTCAAGGTGAAAGATGGAGCTAGGGTTGATGGTGGCTACTGATTTCTTATTCAATTTCATTTGGTTCTTGATGATTAAGGTATGAGGATCCTTTATCCTTGATTCCTCTTCCATTCAAGGAGCCAAATCAAAGTGTTTTGAAAGTTCTTCAAAAACTCAATAAAGTCCTAATTTCGGTTCTAGCATGGGTTATTGCATTAAGTGATTTTAATGATGATTTATGTTATTATTGATGTTTATTGATGGTTTTAAGAAAGAAAAGTCCATGAACCCATGTCTTTCCAAGTTTCCTAAATTGGGCTTAGGAAGTGGGTTGAATGTTAATGATTGAATGATGATGGAAAAATGCTTAGGTTGAGTTGAGTAGTTGATTTCTATTATTATCTATATTTATCTATTGAGAATTGTTGAAGAATTGAGGAATGGTGATTGTGGCTTTGGAAAAGGGTAAGTGGACCTAACTTCATTGTTAATGTAGAATTGATATAGAATTGTGATAGATTGATGTGTGATCCACTTATGGTGGAGGTGTTTACTTATTGAATGTATTATGATTATGGCCTTGAAGGCATTATATGAGGAATTGAAGTGTTGACATGATATCATATATGTGAATGTGATGTAAAGGATTTGAATGAGAATCTAATGAAATAAAGGTAATCATGTTGTGAATATAAATGTGCTCATGTGATCCCAAGATGAGCTTGGATAAAGTATTATTGTATTGTGATTAAAAGTATGTTCTCTCTTAACACTTATGAATGAAGATGATGGAATGTGAAGTGCCTTATATTGTTGAATGTCATCTCTTGACTTGGTAGACTTAGGTGCTCTTGTTGATAAATGAAAAGCTATGTTGAATAAAAATCGATAGGCTATGGCATTTCTTTCATATATAAGTGATGAACTCTGTTTTTGAGCTGGGTAGTGTCTGGTAATTTATGTTCTCTAGAATTTCATTTACAATGAATAAATATGATTTGGAAAGCTAACTCGTAGACCTACAACTATTATGTTTATGTAAAACTCTAATTTAACTGTTATGGATATGAAATATGGGACGCAACATAGGGTAAGTACTGCCTAGATTTCGGAAATTGAAATCCTATATGATCAGCTGTTAGTGTTTTGAATATATCTTTTTGTACAAAATGTATTTTATAGTGATTCTTGTTTGTTTGCAACCTTAAGAGATGTAGTTAAATCTTTCATGAAGGTTATAAAGTCTAGTTTTGCCGTTTTCCTTTTTCAAATCTAACTTGCGACTTGAGGTACCAGGCTAGACAGATTCACTGTTTTGGGAGCATAGTTGTATTTGTACATGTTAGGCTTACTTGTGATGATGATACTATTTTACGTCAACATTACTGAGCTAATAGAAGTTAAAAAAGTTATTTAATTGTATTTTAAGGTTGTATATACTCGTGAACAAGTTGAGGACCTTGAAACGTTATGTTCTGAACTCGCAAAGTTGTGTTGGACGGATTCTTTGCTAAAGCACTGAGTTTGTGTATAAACTTGTACTTGAACTCTTTTAACTGCGGAAATATTTGAAAGTTGATCTTGGTACCTTGACTACCTCTTGTCACCTTGCATTGTCATGTTGGTATCCTTTAAGACGTTAAAGACGCTCATGTAATTCGCCCACTTGTACAAACTGTTTGATCACCTGACACTCTTGTTGGGACCTTGTCCTTCTTGTGGCTGTGACTTTGTCACTCTTGGCATGCCTCTTGATTCAAATCATTTGCCATCTTGACTTTAGATTTTTAGTCCGTCTTTTGAATGGAAGTTGTCCATTTTAAGTACAAATTAGAAAGCCATTTTTAATATGGTTCTTGGTTCTCTTGATTATTCGGCTTTGACCCTTCTTGATACAGGGCGTCGACCCTTCTTGATACTTGCTTGTGCTTGGTGTGACGACATGATGTATATATTGGGCGAGCCTTGTTAATGAATCTCTTGGAAATTGGTGCTATGAGCATTCTTGACACTTGGATCTTTAAGTGTAGAACTTGATGCCCTTAATGTGAACTCTAGTTACTTGATAGGTTCTACATCGTGTACGTAGTAGTATGTGATGTTATCTACATATGGCACGAGTAGCCTTTGAAGGTGCTAAAGTGAGTTCTCTAAGTCTATATGACTAAAGTGAGAAATCCCCTAAATGCATGAATGTGTCCTAAATGACTTTAAAGAACAATGTTGACTTATTATCTAAATGATTTGTTGAATAAATCGCTTATATTAATGAAGTGAGTTACTTAGTATGTTACCTTGAAGCATGATGGTTCTTGTCAGTAGTAACCTTGAGGAACACTTAGGTGTGTATGAACAGGTTGTATGGGCGGTCACTTCATGTCTCACTCAAGTGTGTCTTATGGTTACTTTAGATAAGGGTCCTTGGATGATGAAATGAGTTACGTGGTGAAAATGTTGAGTACGTTTATATTTTGGTTAATGTCTTATATGTTGGTTATGTTCTATAATTTGTCAATGTTCGTGAAGTTTTACTAAAATGGCATAAGGCATGACTTTCAACCAAATGTCCTTTTTAGCATGTTTTTGCATGGTTTCCATACCTAGTACTTAATTGTGCTAACCCCTTTCTTTCCCTTTTGACTAAAGTGTAGGGATTTGGAGATGTTGATATTCCATGGTTGATGGATAGGTTTCTAAGGTGTTTGAAGATGAAGACTTGGTGAGTCCTCAAAGATTCGAGGACAATAACCAACATGTTCCTTTATGTCTTGTAGTTTTGTTATAGTTTTGAGTGGGCTTAGTCCCAATGTTGTATTCAAGTATTAGATGGTTTTGAGACATATTATATAAAGTCTAGAAAGTCTTCCGCTTGCTATTTAATGAAAGTATCTTCGTGTGTGAAGAAAGTTTTATATTCTTCTCTATTTTTTTTAAGTATCATTTGCAATGAATGATCCATGAGGCTTGTATTTGACCTCTTCGAGGTCGAATGCGTCGGTTACGACTAGCGGATGCTCTCGGGTCATGACAAAGGGTCTCTTTGGAGGACTCACTCATGAGGACCCTCATGACCACATCTGAAACTTCATGGATGTGTGTGGGTCATTTTCTTTCAAGAACATCACTCAAGAGTTAGTTCGACTTCGTTTGTTTTCCTTCTCTAATGGGGGAAGCAACAAAGTGGTTGATTGAATTACCAAGGGAGTCAATTACTTCTTTGAAGGAGATCATTGAAGCGTTTTATGAAAGGTTTTTCCCTTCTTCAAATATAGTCAAGTTGAGGGATAACATTCAGAACTTCAAATAAGTGGATGGCGAACCTATACATGAGACATGGTTAAGGTTCCAAAAATTGCTGCTCCAATGTCCAACTTATGGGCTACCGGACAATGTATTATTACAATATTTTTATTTGAGCCTCGACGAGGTCAGAAAAGGTGTGGCAAACCAGCTTATTAGAAGAGAAATTATGAGACAACCGTTTGACATAGCATCAACCCTTCTTGATGAGATGACGAAACTTAATCGTGCATGGTACACTAGAGAAGATCAGATGTCTCCTTTGAACTTTGGGCTGACAAAGGAACAAATGGATAAGAACAAGGAGCGAGATGAAAACATGGCCAAAATGATGACCCAAAGGGACCTATTATCAAAACATGTCATGGGAAGTGGCTGGAAAGCTATAAATGCAGTCAGAATTAATAGTGGTGTAAACCTTGATAAAGCACACTTTGAGGCCATGTACAATGAAGAAGTGCATTTCTTGTTGAACCAAAGAGGGGGTTCTCCTTCGAATTACCCAAGACCGGGCAAAATTCAAGGTTGGAATAGAGATCGAGAATATAGTTGGAGAGATCGAGATCGTGAAAGGCATGACCGTAAAGAAAATTGGAGGGATCGGGATGGTGAAAAAGATCGCTATGTGCCTCCCCATGAGTGTCAAAAGCCAAAAGAGCCTAGGGCCAATCCTGAAATTTTTTTGCATCGAAGATATGCTTGCTTGTATTCTGAATAAAGTGGAAAGATCAGACAAGGTGATAAAGGAAATGAACGATGACGTCTCTTCTCTTAACCAAAAGGTCACATCACACTCGGTATCTATTAAGCTGTTGGAAACACAAATGGGTCAGATCTCGGCTCATTTAAATCCAAGGCCAAAAGAGGGGCTCCCAAGTGATACTTTGGTGAATCCGAAAAATGACACATGATCCCATGGCCACGTCGTGCCACGATGTTAAATAATGCGATTCTTGGAAGGCAACAAAAGTTTTACTTTTTTGTCATTCAAATAACGTTTGATGGATGTTCAGGTTGAAAATTCAAAATTCTGGAGAAATAAGCTAATGGGCGAGCTTAGAACCCAATTGGCGGATCACCGAGTGGTTCAGCGAGTTCGATGTTGATCACCATTTTGACCAACCGAATGGGTGAAATGCTGGTAATTTTGATGGAAAAAAATCCATTCGGCGCCTCGCCTAGTGGATCGGCAATATTAATGAAGATTATCGACTAAGGCGCGAACTGAAGGGTCCAAAGGCTTCCATCTGTTTTAAATTCAAAACCTCTTCATATTTTGAACATTTCAACTCTTGTACGCTCTCAACTTCATATTATATTGTAGTTCTTACCAAATTTTTGTGTGGGTGTTGTTGTGTGATTGGAATTCATTGCATTTCCCATTTTTGCTTTTGCCTGCATCGTTTCATTGTCTACTTTCGAGGTTGGTGTTCTAAATTAGACTTAATTTCTTGCCATATTCTAAGCATGTTTGTGTAGTTGATGGATCTATTGTGTGTTCTTGTGTGACTAATTGATTGATTAAATATTTTTGGATAATCAAGCATGTTAGATTTTGTGTTTAGCCTAATTAAATGTAAGTATCAACTTTAAATTGTTTGAATGGTGATTGTGCATATTGGGTTTGGTGTGGGTGAAGTCTGAGTAACCGGAATTGCACTAAACAACTTTAGTTTTCCTAATGATGGATCGGGTGACGTCGTTCTTAAGGCCAAAGTTGTTGTTTTTTTGAATCTAGATAATTTTGGGGAAATCTGAGTACCCCGAGGTAAGTTATGGTATGGGTAGTCTTGAATTGCATAGAATAGGGCTTGAATTTGGTTATTGTAGGTTGTGCGTTTATAATTCAGAGTCGAGGTAAAAATCTGGCACGATGGGCCATTTGGCGAGCTTAACGGCGGTTCACTAACTTACACCCATCATCATTTTTTTTACCGTGAATTATTGCTGGTTTGTTCTGTAGTTTTTGGCGACACGCATGTGCTCACAGAATAACTTTGATCTTGCCCTTTTGAAGCCTAGTCTTTGGAATTTGCTCTATAAAATTCAGCGAGTTACCTTTCCATCACTGATCAAGTTTGACGACTCGCCGAATGACCTTTTACATTGCCGTTTTATGATAAATTTATGATATTTTGTTCTATAATTTTCGGCAAGCTCTTTGAGGCTTGCCAAATGACTTCGGTGACTCGTCGAGTTGATTGGTGAGATTTCTTGCATTTTTTAATCTTGATATTTTAGTAACCCTTTTCAACCGCATTCGTTTTGTTTTCTTGTTTCGACAGATATGGCCAGACCAAAAGTCACAACAAAGGGTCCTCGACAACAAAAAAGGGTGAAAGGGGTGGTGATTGTTGTGGAGGTTGCACCTCCACCATCTACTAGACCTCGACTCACTAAAGCTAGTGGTCAAGGTAAGGGCAAACGACCTACGAAGCCAAGTTCGAGCAGCTCCAGCTCCTACAGCATGGGTGTCTACTCCACTTACCTCACCACATCGGCTTCCGAAAGTGAGAATGATGAGGGATCTAGGACTCCAGTCTATGAGTCCGAACCAGCCAATGATCAAACCCTTAAGTGCAGACGTGCTGAATTGCATTCCAAAGCGCTGCATGATGCAGCGAGACTCCTGGCACTCCTGACACCTCCACTACCTCTAGCCCAGGCAATAGAATAGGCACCATAAGTGCTCCCAGCCCAGTCACCTCCGCCACGCTCAATAAATAGGCTGAAGGCTATTGGTAAGAGAACAATTTTGGAGGAGAAGAGGTTGTCCACCGATGGGGTAGTGGACAGGTATCTAGGAGTGTGAGACACTCTCCGGTTCCACAAATTTAAGCAATTCACAAATCCCCGGAACCCGTATGTGCTGACATGGGTCCAAGAATTCTACGAGAGTTATGCCAGGTTGCTCCTAAAAGGGAAGAAGAAAGGTGGAGCAGGGGCACCATTCGAGTTTTTGAGGTGCGTGGGAAGAAGGTCAAATGCAGTGAGACCGATATAAATGAGCTCCTTGCTTGCACGGTCTAGGTGACACATACCTTGACCACGATGCTTAAGACCAAGTTACCAGACAATTTGAAGGGATGGTTAGCCCCATTGCTGTCTGATATATCTCCTCTATGGATAGAGGCGGGGGTCCCAATTGAGAAGAGAGACATTCATATTACTACTCGGTATTGGTTTGGGTTTATCAGTAGCAACCTGATGCCGTCTCAGAATGAATCCATCCTCCTGCACCCGAAGGCTGCACTTCTGGGGTGCATTATTGATCAGGAGTGGCTTAACATGAGGTCGATTATAGCACAATATATGGCCATGAGGGGCAAGCAGAGTCAGACCTCATTGTCTTTTCCTGTCCTCATCAGTGATTTGTGTCGACTGGCTGGAGTACCATTCGTGGCAAAAGCTGATGTTGAGGTTACTTCTACATCTTCTACTGATATTCGAAGGATCAAGGTGGAGTGTATGAAGGATGAGTACGAGAGGAGGAGCAAAGCACCATTGGATACATTTAGCTGTCGATGTAGAGACTATGAAGACAGATACTATTGATCCCACTCCGGCCAGTGAGCCGTTAGGTATGCCTAGCTTTTCCGCCCCTGCTACTTCTGTTGTTGCTGCTACCTCTCGAGTCCCATTGACTCAGTCCATGATATATAAAAAGGGCCACATCACCCATCCGGTCGATGTGCGAGCTTCAAGGGTTGAAGCAGTTGTCCCAGGTATGTTAGAGTGAACTATATTTGTGGCTTTAGCTCCTATTCAGGAGGATTTGAAGGGATAACGTAAGATGCTTACGACTCATGGACTAGCATTGGATGCACTCATTGTGCGTGTTGAGGCATGAAAGCAGTGTGGTCGATAATTGGAGGATGTGACAACTTTGAAGGCTAATACTACTGGGTTGAGGCGTGATGTGAACGATCTAAAGTCCATTGACATTTCAATGCTCTGGTAAATGTGGACATTCCTGAGGATCCTAGTTCAGAGATGCGAGCTACTTATGAGATCTCTTTGGCTACTTTGACCGGATATGCTGCTGTAGCTGATGATGGTGATGAGGTGGATACGACAAAGACTGATGAGGAGGCCTTAGCAACCCTTTAGGAGGTGGTGTATGAGGACTTGGAGGACCTTGATGGTTATCTGGTCTTGTTAGATACAGATGGCTCTCTTCGTGGTCCCAGTGGAGCACAACTCACTATTGGAGGAGAGTCGGGTACTGATGCCCAGATTGAGAAAGCCCCAGATACACAACCTTCGCCTCAGACTTAACCTGACAGGGGGATCTTGACTCTCTTCCTGTTTTTATTTACTTTTTATACATGTAGTTTTTCTTTCACATGAAGGACACTATTTCGTATTTTCTATGGGGTGATGATATCTTGATACCTATCCTCTTGGTTGTATTTATTTTGTTTTGTTTTATTTTGTTGACTATTGGATGTTTAGTTTTTTTTAGTGATTCCATAAGTGCTTTTAGATATGAATTATCTCCTTGTGTTGCTTGAATGTGAATTTTGATTGTTGAATGTTGTGATGTTCTCTTGCGCATTTGAGTGTCGGTTGCGATCAATACTGATGATTTGAATAGTGCTCTTGATTGAACAATATATTTGTGTAAGTCCAATGAGGCAAATTTGAATTGCATAAGTCATGTGTGAACTCTTAGCATCTCATTGTGACTAGTCGATTGTCAAAGTGAGTCTTGTAATGATCGTTGCACATGAGCTTAACTTGTAGAGTCATGATCGATGATTGTGTATCTTTGTGGAAAGACGAAGAGTGATTAATATATATAAGTGATTATATGGGTCATATTTTAAGTACTTGAGGGTCACATCTTAATTTTTGAAGTTAAGCGAGTTTAGTAATAAAAGTTGGTGAAAGTTATGGCAAATCCCTTTTTAAAGATTTCTCTAAAATTTAGTGCAAATGTCTCAGAGGTTTTCTCCCAATATAAGAAGAGATAGAGGGCCCACAATATATCAAATCTAAGGTCTACGAGTCTAGTTTCCAATGCATCAAACCGTTCATTCATACGACATCGGAATAGAGAGATATTCACCTTTTTCTACCAACTGCACATTAGAGGCGGCTAGTGGGTCCCCTAGGTCGGTGGAACCTTATAAAATAGCATCTTTTTCATTAATTTTCATTGCAGCTCGTAAAAAACCACAGAAAATAAGAGAATTGCTCCTCAAATCATTCGTGTTTGTTCATGATCTCTTCTTGACTCTTTATAAAAAATTACCCTACGTCGCGAGGTCGTCGTTTTGGTATAGTTTTCATGGTAAATTGTGCGGTGTAGCTCCATAGAGGTAGAGGTGTACATAGGTCGGTTTGGTTTGGGTTTTCATTAAAAAAAACTAAACCAATTATGTCGGTTTATTAAATCTAAAAACCAAATCAAACCATGCAAATTTGGTTTTTTCGGTATCAGTTTTTTACGGTTTTTCAGTTTTTTCAATTTTTTACAACTATACGTTGTTTGAAAAAGAGATCAAATATACTTTCACTTACTTGTGTGATAAGATAAACTTAAAAAATGTTGAATGAATATTTTTTTTTGTAAAGATGGTAAAATTCACATGAGTACAATTTTTTTTTGAAATATCAACATTCATTATGTTAAATTAATAAGATTAAAGGATACAGTCAAGCTGTATACAAAATGAAATATTTACAAAGTAAATTGTTAACTTTGAATTTGAAAAAATATAACAATATAATTGTAACTTCGGATCTTAATACAAAATAAAATATTTATAAATTTTACAAGCCCAAATTTGAAATAAAATGTATAAACATTGAAAACTATAAACTAACTAAAAATATATTAACAAATTAGATTATAAATAATATTTTTTATCTATAAATAAAAAAAAATTATATACATAATATTTACAAAATTTTACGAGCCCAAATTTGAAATAAAATATATAAACATTGAAAACTATGAACTAACTAAAAATATATTAACAACGTAGATTATAAATAATATTTTTATCTATAAATAAAATTAAATTATATATATATATATATATACTATGTCGGTTTGGTTGGGGTTCAATTTTACTTTTTTTCTTTTAATACCAAACCAAACCAAGAGTGGTCGGTTTTTTTTTCAACCGCCAAACCAACCAAACCAAACCAAACCAAACCACAAATAGTTTTTTTTTTTTCGGTTTGATTTGGTTCGTCGGTTCGGTTTGACTTGTACACCCCTACGTAGAGGTTGTGGCAGCAGGGATTTTAAAATTGTTTGAGTTTGTTTAGGTGTTCTTGGCATGTAAAGAAAGGTAGGAACCATCTTTTATCAGTTTATGGATACCTTTGGTCTCGAATAGTAATTTACGATAGGAATCCATATCGATTGTCGAATTATCGTAGTAATTCTTGTCCTTAATTATTGATTGAGTTTACCTTTTTTTAGTGTTGTAGTGGTGCCGACAGAGGTATTATTCAGCATAAACCATAAAGGAAAAGGTATGTTAAGGTTATTCCCTTCGTTTGACATGTTTCCTTAAAGCTTGGGAGTGATATGGTAGGGTTGTTAATGTTGGTGATTGTTGCCCCCAAATCGCACACACAAGTGTACGTGGTCGTTCAAGTATTAAAGTGGCTCTTATAAAGGGCCGAATATCGTACCCACAGAGACTTACGATTAGAATAACTTGATTTTTCCAACACTTTCAGCTAAACATAAGTGTTATCAAGATTTCAAGAGTGATTTATTTTCTAATCTAAAATTTAACCAAAATTAAACAAGCGCGATTCAATTTCAAGGTTTTCAAACAATGATTGGGTAAAGTCCAGGGCTGCAGCTCTTATCAGGATTCATGCAACTTATATTATTTAAATGGGTGTTCATCAACTATTGAATCAATGATCACAGGGTTAAATGTATAATCATGGTCTCCTGACCTCTAATCACCTACGATAAATGACAATCTAACTACATCGTTGAGTGAAGATAAGTTGGACCAAGTATCGAGCATTACGATTTCTTCTTGTATAGTGACCAAGCATGGTTTCTAGGTATATCCCTATCCTAGATACAAATTATCCCTAATTATTAAGATAAAATCATGCTCCTTATTCCCCACGTTCTATCCTTTTATTCCTCTCCCGAGTTCAATTCGGACAATGTGTTTATTTCAATGGTGATCATGCACGAAATACAAAAAGCAAGAACATAAGAAAGATTCATATGATAATCGATATTAATCCAATGAAACTCAATAAATTACCATCATCCTATAGCCACAACCCTAGAACTAGGGTATTTAGCTACTCATAACAATAGTTTTGATCAATCAATGTTTAATTATCATACAAAGATCGAAAGTAAAAGAGTTTAGGAAATAACCCTAAAAAATGATGAAATAGCTCTCCAAGTCATCATTCTTCAAAACCCAGAAAAAGAATGTTTTAATAAATTAAAATATTAACCTATTTACACTAAAGTCGAAACAGCCAAATCTGGCACATAGGGGCGTGACGCGGAGGCGTATCTGAAATTTACTTTGTGACAAAATATGCTTCTCTGCAACGCAGTCACTCCACAGACCGTTCTGTCCCAAATTGCTTTTTTCGCAAACAAAAAGTAGAATCCCTCTCCGCGACACAGAGAGTACACGAAGCCTTCTATCTAGAAATTGTTTCACAAGACAGAATAAAATTCTTCTCTGCGACACGGAGAGGATACAAATATGCCTTGGAATTCATTTCTTCCTTTTTTTTCCTTGCTTATTTTCGACTCGGATCATTTATATTCCCCAATGTCCATTCCAATGCTCGTTTCTCCATTTAAGCTCATCTACACAACTAATCATGCTGGTTAGTACATACAAAATCAAACGGCTCTAAATGACTCTAATTTGCATGAAATGAGTCCAAACTTGGCCAAAAAGCAGGGTATGATTAGGTCCTTAGGCATATAAATACGCCTAAGATCACTACCCCACACTTAGAGCTTTGTTCGTCCTCAAACAACTTACTAACTAATCCTAGACCAAGACTCCCTATTATGGTATTTGTGCATCCGCTACTTTCTTCCAAGGATATGTGATCAGTTAACATAGGCATGATTTCATTCAAAATGGGCACGACTCCTGTACTTGACTTGACAACTTTTAGCAACCAACGCATTCAACAATGTGCACCATTACATATCACATATCTTTCATACAACAAGTGCCTCTCACTCCAAAGAATAGTTTGCACACTCAACTCAGCAAATTGAATATAGTTTAAGGACTTTGCAATTACGCTCTCACTCAACAAAAACATCATACATGCATGCATTGAGAACCATAAGCTTGCCCATTATGTACATCTCCACTAATAAAGTGTGTTATGCTCAAAATAAAATAGGACTTGTTCCGGTTGTAATGTAGGCTTGAGGTAATGGAGGATTCATTTAGATAAAATTAGTGACTTATCCTCCCTAATGCACCAGATTCAATTTCCATATTACATTCACAACTTTTTGTTTTCTTTTGCCCCCTCTCTCTACATAGTTTTCCACTAGTATTACCAACGTTGCCTTTATTTCTCACTCGCCCCTTTATTTCTATAACTTTTTTTTTACACTCAACAATAGCCACCCTTGACTTAGATATTTCTCTCGAGTTAAGGTGCACATTGTCCTTGTAAGGACCAGGGCCATTATTAAGATATACTCCAAGTTAGCCACCTTCAACTTAGGCTTTTAACCTTAGTCGAAGTGCACAATGTCCTAAGGACCAGGTCCAATCCCAGATTTGAACTTATGAGGCATCATTTTACTACATCTTTTCTCTCTTCCCCACAAACTAAACATTTCCACCCTATTTACTCTTTCCGCCGTTTTGGCTTTTCCTCTTAACATAGTGCATTAGGTATTAGGGATAAAAACTAACGGTATCAATAAAAGGGAATCGGCTTAATTACGTGGGTTAGAAAAAAATCAAGGATAAAAGGCTCAATGGGACTATACAAGGGATATTATTTCTAAAAAGGCTACTATTTAAGACAATTCAAAAAAAGCCTATTATCATCTTTTAAACAAGACACCACTTTTATTTCACTTCAATAACATGCCGGGGAGGTTCTAGACTCAGATGCTTTACATGAATAATACAAAAACTCACCGCTTATGGCACAAGTTCTACTCAAGAAAAGATCAATCACAACAACACAATCAGTTCATGCACAAGGTTCAATTTAAACTTAAGTTGTAATCATTAAAGTCAAATACACAAGTTTAAATGCAGCCATTCATACATCAACTTTAAATTATGCTTCCATATATTTTCCTTTTAGAATTTCACACTTCAGCACATACCAACCTAAGACTCAATGACGAAATTGCCCTTAAGACGGTCGTCATCCATCTATCATTGGGCAATGTGACTCAACTACGACTATTGACTCAATCATAAAAAGACAAAATCCTTTTGTATTTTGTATGGTTCAAAGGGACTTTCCTTGGCCAAAGAATCGAAAACATCCTCCAAGGAACCCAAAATCAAACAAAAAAATACAAAGAAGATTCTAACAATGTTCAACAATAAAAATATATACAGACCAGGTATGATTTTCACCCTCACCCCACACTTAAACAATAGCACTGTCCCCAGTGCTTCACAAAAATCAGAACAGTACATGAGGTAAGGTGAAAACACTCCCTGATCAATCCTTCATGGCATCACCCCCTTCGGCCTCATCACCGGCCTGAGCGGGGTCTACCTCCTCATCAGGATCAGACTCTACGTCCGAGCTAGTACACAGTCTCTCCTCATCAGTCGGAATGTAATCATCGATCGGCTCACAAAAAGCAGGACCAATGCTAAGTAGGGCCTTGGCGTGGGCATTCAGTGGATAACACCTCTCAACATCACTCAATTGCATGTCAGTAGAAACCAGGCAACCATTCTGGTGGTGAAGCACCTCGAGGCCATACATACTAGCCATGATAAGCTCATCCCTCCTATGGGGCTCTACAGTGGTGAGAGTTGGGCCAAACTCAGTGTCTGGCCCCTTAGTCATCGTGATGTCCATGAGTGCTGGGAATAACGGTGCCATGTAATCCACGTTCTCTTCCGGAACACCTGCAACACGACACATTCTGGTAATAAGGCCACTAAAAGCATACATGCGCCCTTTATGAACCCGGCCTTCCGCATCGCTGATTTTAAGACAACCCCAATGTTCAACTTTGTGGGCGTCATCAAAGCATAAACCAAACAGACCCTGTCCCGAGTGATGTCCGTATAATGGAGGCCCAGTATCAAGCAATTCATTACAACCTTCAGCCAGACTCGCGCCTCCCTCAATATGTGAGCATAGGGAAGAGATTGGTGATATCTCTTTCCGCTGTGCTTAGTCCATTGCACCATGGACTGAGGACCACACAGTGTATGTTAAATGGCTTTATAGGGTGGGCGTATGTTCAGCCTGATAAGCACTAGTGGATTAGTGTCCTGTGAAGTTCCCACTATGTCATTAATCACCACAGGAGTGAGAGGCACATCCACTCCCCACACAGTCACAAAGTGAGGTCTCGCGTCCAGCACCCAGTTGGCGTAAAACTCCCGTACCATGTGCAAGTTGCACTCTCCCGGCTTTGTGAAGATAAACTCCATATGAAACTCCCGAATCCGCCTCAATATCTGGGGAAACTCTCAAGGCAAGTTGTCCCTGTCAATGCAAACGTCAGAGAAATACGAAGTGTCGGTATGCTTTTTCCACCTTGTCTTCCCTTCCTTGGTCATATCTTTCACCCCGAATCGCCTGGTTTGGCCCTTGGGAACTGCAAGTGCGGGTGGAACATTACCTCCACTCCATACTCATTTCCTCTGGCTCGAAGTGGCAACTTCCTTACCGGGTCTTTGGGAGCTTGACATGATTTCCTGCAAACAAAATATAGTTCAGCCCACAACACATACACACCCAATGATTCAAGGGTGATGTGCACACATCACCCCCACACTTATGTCGTGCAATAATTCATCCTTAGTACTCAGACTTCCCAAAAATAAATGACAACACGCCAACTTGTTAATCATATTCACACAACCATATATGCACCACATTATTAGCCACAAACACTCAACCTCACACTTAGATTAAGACCCACACAACCCTTTCACAAAACAATAATCAGTTAGTGTTACTTAAGAATTCAGACCACATCAGCCCATGCAATCCTCACAGAATCAGAATACCAACATTTTCAAGCAACGATAATTTCTACTCAAAATTCGAAATACCCCATAGACTCGCTGAAATGCATGGCCTTAACCCACAAAATAAACCCGAAAGCTTTACCATAGCCTGTTCATTCCACCTTCAATTCACAAATAGCTATTTCTACTTAAGCTCACACAATACATATAGCCATCATAGTGGAATCGATTGTAGTACCCCAACAACAACCACATTAAACACAGTAGTATGTTTCAAAAAACTCAAGAATTCGAAAGTACCCATTCACAATATCGCCCATAGTAGTAACAAACACCACCAGTCAAGCCCACATACCCCTACAATAAAAAAACATCACTCATGGCAGCATATACTTAAACACGCCCATTATTTGCAAGAAAGAGATGAAAATACATACCTGGAGTAGTGGAGTTGCAGAAAATTGTAGTGCAGAAGGATTGAAGTGACTTTGCGTTACGGATTTAGTAGCAAAATTTGATCAAGGGAGAAAAGAGATGGGAAATATAATTGCAAATTTGGGAGTATAATGGGTTAGGAGACGGGAATTTGGGGTTAAAAAGGGGACCTAGGTCGTGTTATTTCAATTAAAAATGGGTAGAACCCATTTCATTTATTGAAAATAAAAAAAACTTACCTGGGGGTGCGACACAGAGAGGATACACACCACTCTGCCTCATTTTTGAAAATAAATTCCAGGCGAAGGACAGTTTTGGTGCCCGGATCCACGACGTGATGTTGTTACAGAACCTCTTTATCTTTGACAAAAATTATAATTCCCATCGAATCCCAAAAATTATGCCCTATTCGCGACGTTGGATGGTCACAAACCACTCTACCTTCTTTTGGAATATAAATTCTGAGTGAGGCAAATATTTCACACCCCTCCGCGATGCGGCCCAGTCACGTGCCTGCCTTACATTTAATGTAAAAGAAAATCTTCATCGAATCAAAATTTGGGGATCCTTCTACGATGCGGGACGGTCACAGACCGTTCTACCTCAACTTGGAAAATTAATTCCAAGTGAGGCAAAATTTCCACACACCTCCGCGACGCGAGATGGTTCTTCAATCCTGATTCCAACATTTTAAAGCTCAAAACCCATTAGTACAAACATGATGGGTTGCCTCCTATCCATTGCCTTAGTTTCGGTTGTGGCACGACTTATATTTTTATATTTTTCTTATTATATCTCTTTTTTTACTAATTCCTATGAAATGAAATAACAAAACAGAAAAATAGAAATCCTAACTATAACAAAGGGTCATGGGTTGCCTCCCGTGCAGTGCCTGATTTAATGTCGCAGCATGACCCATCTCATGACTCACTCGTCATTCAATGTGAGCGCTTCAAGCTCACGATCAACATCATTTCCAAAGTAATGCTTCACGCGTTGCCCATTCACAAGGAATGTAGAACTCTTATACTTGTTCCTTAGCTCCACCGCACCATGTTGGGTCATCCTCACAACTTCAAACGGACCACTCCACTTAGACCGAAGCTTTCCGGGGAATAACTTCAATCTTGAATTAAACAACAACACCAATTGACCAGGCTCAAAGATGCGTGACACAATATTCTTGTCATGCCACCTCTTGGTCTTTTCTTTGTAAAGCTTAGCTTTATCATAGGCGTGAAGCTTGAATTCTTCTAACTCATGCAACTACGTTATCATTTTCTTACCTGCTAACTCATCATCCAGATTCAACTTTTTGATCGCCCAGTATGCTTTATGCTCCAATTCAGCTGGGAGGTGACATGTTTTTCCAAACACCATTCGATAAGGAGAAGTCCCTATCGGTGTCTTGTATACAGTCTGGTATGCCCACAAAGCATCATCTAACTTGTCAGCCCAAACTTTCCTTTGGGCATTCACAGTTTGTTAGAGGATCTGCTTCACTTCTCTATTGGACACTTCCACTTGCCCACTAGTCTGGGGATGATAAGTTGTAGCTACCTTGTGTCTCACCCCATTTTTGACCAAAAAAATTCACTCTAAACTATTAATAAAGTGCGTACCTCCATCACTGATCATGGCTCTTAGAGTTTCGAACCTGGTGAAGATGTGCTTCCGGATGAATTTCACTACCACATTTGCATCATTAGATGGTAATGTAACTGCCTCCACCCACTTGGACACGTAGTCCACTGCCACTAAGATGTGTTGATTTCCACGGGACGGTGGGAATAGTCCCATGAAGTCTATCCCCCATACGTCAAAGATCTCAATTTCCAGTATATTGCTCAAAAGCATCTCATGCCTTCAAGAAATGGTGCCCATCATTTGACACTTATCACAGCCCTTAACAAACATAGCAACATCTTTAAATAGAGTAGGCCAAAAGAAACCATATTGCAATACCTTATTTACCGTGCATTCGCCCTCATGGTGTCCACCATATGGCAAAGAGTGACAACTCTCCAACACTTGTACCGCCTCCGATTCAGCTACACACCTTCGCCCCATCTGATCAGGTCCCTGCTTGAATAAGAAGGGTTCATCCCATATATAAAAGTGTGCATCATACTCAGCCTCTGTTTTTGATGTGTTGAGGCCCCAGGTGGAAATAAACCACTCACCAGAAAATTAACAATGTCAGCATACCAAGGCACTTGAGCAAGGTCCAAGGCAAGTAATTGTTCATCAGAGAACTCTTCGCGAATCTGTCCTTCATTATTCACATGAGATGAGTCCTCCATTCTGGACAGATGATCAGCTATCTGGTTTTCAGTTCCTTTCCTATCTTTTATCTCTAGATCAAACTCTTACAAGAGCAGAATTCACCTAATCAGCCTCGGCTTGACATCCTTCTTATTAAACAAATACCGGATTGCAACATGATCAGTGTAAACCACAACCTTGGTTCCTACCAAGTATGACCTGAACTTATCAAATGCAAACACTAATGCCAGCATCTCTTTTTTAGTGACAGTATAATTCGATTGAGCTGCATCAAGTGTCTTGCTAGCATAGTAGATGTAATGAAATATCTTACCATTTTGCTGCCCAATCACTGCCCCAACCGCTGTATCACTGGCACCACACATAAGCTCAAATGGAAACTCTCATTTAGGAGTAATCAGAATATGAGCTTCTATCAACTTATTTTTCGATAGCTCAAATGCCTGCAAATAGTTCTCATCAAATACAAACTTCACCTCTTTTTCTAATAGGCTGCACATGGGTCTTGCAGTCTTAGAAAAGTCCTTGATGAATCTCTTGTAGAACCCAGCATGTCCCAGAAAACTTCTAACTCCCTTCACTATGATGGGTGGTGGCAACTTCTCAATAACTTCCACTTTGGCTTTATCAACTTCCAGCCCATTCTTGGAAATTTTGTGCCCCAACACAATTCTCCCTTGAACTAGAAAGTGACACTTCTGCCAGTTTAACACAAGATTTGTTTCTTCACACCTAGCAAGGACCATGTCAAGATTAGTCAAACAAAGTTCAAAAGAATCACCAAACACCGAAAAGTCGTCCATAATCACCTCAACAAAATCCTCCATCATATCATGGAAGATTGCCATTATGCATCTCTGAAATATCATCGGTGCATTGCATAATCCGAATGGCATGCGCTTGAACGCATAGGTTCCATACAGATAAGTGAAGGTAGTCTTCTCCTGGTCCTCTGGTGCAATAACAATCTGATTATACCCTGAGTAGCCATCCAAGAAGCAGTAATATTCTTTCCCTTCCAATCTATCTAACATCTGATCAATAAAAGACACCATGTAATGGTCCTTTCTAGTGGCCTCGTTCAACTTCCAATAGTCCATGCAAATACGCCACCCAGTTATTGTCCTTATAGGGATCAGGTCATTCTTCTCATTGGTTACCATCGTCATTCCACCCTTTTGGGCACACATTATACTGGACTCACCCATTTGGTATCATATATGGGGTACACGATCCATGCATCTAACCACTTGATCACATCTTTTCTTACCACATCCTTCATCAATGGATTTAGTCTCCGTTGATGTTGTGCACTCGGCTTATGCCCTTCATCCATGTAAATTTTATGCATGCACAACGCGGGACTTATTCCATGGATGTTGGACATTTGCCAACCCAAGGTTGCTTTTCTCTTCCTCAAGATACTTAATGATGCTTCCACTTGTGCTTCAGACAATGCTGCAAACAAAATAACCTGTAAAGTTTTATCTTCACCCAAAAATGCATACTTGAGGTGGGCTGGCAATGCTTTTAACTCCAGCTTGGGTGCTTCCTTAATGGAAGGCTTGGGTGGAGGATCCAATGCCCTATTCAAAGTCTCCCATTGATCTTTTGATGTACATACAATTGCCACATCAAGAAATTGTACCATTTTCTATGCCTCATCATCCCCATAGATATCATCTCCTAGCACTCGCTCTAAAGGGTCCTTGGACGCAATATATCGAGCCTTTGTCTCAACATCTATAACAGTTATTGCAGACAACTCTTCATATACAGCTGGGAGCTTCAATGCCTTGTACACATCGACCACCTCCACTTTATCATGTGCCTGCATAGTGAGTTTCCCAACTACTACATCTATCATAGCACGCCCTGTAGCCAAGAAAGGTCTTCCCAAAATGAATGGGACCTCAGGATCTGGCTCAAAATTCAGCACTACAAAGTCTACTGGGAATATCAATGATCCCACTTGACCTAAGACATCCTCTATAACACCCCTAGGCCTAGCAACAGATCTATCAGCCAACTGTAAGATGATGGTATTAGGTTTAGGACTATCTAACCCTAGTTTTTATACAACAAAATTGGCATCAAATTTATACTAGCTTCTAGATCAAACAATCCTCGCACATGAATGCTCTGCCCTAAAGTGATCTGAATCGTAAAGCTACCCAGATCTTTCAGTTTGGTAGGCAACTTATTTTGGATTCGAGTGCTACACTCTTCAGTAAGTTCTACAGTCACATATTCAGTCAGCCTCCTTTTGTTTGCCACAATCTCTTCACATATTTAGCATACCTGGGTATACCCTGCAAAACATCTACCAATGGCAAATTAATATGAACTTGTTTCAAAAGAGAGAGAGAACTTACCAAAACATTCATCCTCCTTCTATTTCTTAAACTTTTGAGGGAATGAATGAGGTGATTTCACTATTGGTTGTACTCTTTATTCTTGTGGAACAACCTCACTCTCTTTAGGCTCATTCTCTTTACTCACATATTCAATGTGTATTTTCTTTGGAGCTAACTCCTCCAACTGCAAACCACTATGTGTACCTACCGCATTTACCTGCTTAGGATTTGGATCAGTGTTTCCCGGCAAACCTCCTTGCGGTCGTGAATTATGGGCACTAGCAAACTAATCAAATTATTTCTCCAAATTTTGTGTAGCTAGCTGATTATTTCTCACATCAGCAGCTAACTGAGATTGATCAGCCATGATCTTTTTCAACATCTCCTCCATGCTCATATTATTAGGCTGCTTACTTGGCTTCTCCCATTGGGCCTATTGTTGATACCTATATGCATTTCCCTGAGGTCTATATTAATTTTTGCCTTGGGCTTGATTCTGATTACCTCTCCAAGAAAAATTTAGATGGTTACGCCAACTAGGATTGTAAGAATTTCCATAGTTCAGCTTGTGCATTCCCTACAAAATTCACAGAATTCGGGTTTGCACCACGTACTTCTACACTATGATCACCACCAACGCAAATTTCACACCAAGTTGGTGGTTATTGGACTGCATTCACCTAAGCTGGCTGTTGTCCCAATGATAGATTGTTGAAGTGGGTGTTCATCATGTTTTGCATCGTAGCAATCTAGGCAGTTAAAGCAGTCAGTGCATATACTTCCAACATGCCTACAGTTTTTTGTATCACGAGTTTCGCTCCTCCTCTGATCCATTCGAGGTTACCCTATGAGATCCTGTTCAACAAGGTAAATAGCTCAGCATAAGTCTTCTACAAAGCCTGACCACCTGTAGCTGAATCAAGTAAAATTTTAGTGTTAGGCTCCAATCCTTCAATAAAGGTGTGGACCAACACCTCGTTAGCCTGATAATGATGTGGAGATCTCATCAACATCAATTTAAACCTGTCCTAAGCTTGGTACAAGTTCTCTCCTCCTTTCTGTCTGAAACTCAAGATGTTACTCCTTAACTTAGCTGTTTTCCCAGATGGGAAAAATCTTATAAGGAACTTTTGTGCAAGATCGTCCCAAGAGGTAATAGAGTTAGCGGGCTCAGAAGTAGCCATTTTTTTGCTTCCCCAAGTAGAGAAAAGGGGAATAGTGAGAATCACATAATCCACATTCACTCCAGATAGAGTGTAAGTATCACTGATCTCGATGAAATTATGTATATGGACTGTTGGAACCTCGTGCGACAGACCAGTGAACTACCCATTAGTGTGCAATAGTTGCACCATACTCTACTTCAGTTCAAACCTTCCACCAGCTTCGGGTTTCTGAATGCATGAAGTCATATTGGTGGTACATGGGATTGCCATGCCTCTTACCTTCATCTCAGCCATTACTACAGGTTCCTCTTGCTCAACTCTTGCTACTAGAGATGTTGGTTCACTAGTAACAAGAGGGACTTGGTAAGTGAGTCGTCAATGCCTTCTCCAGTAATGAATGAATCATTTCGGTTCAGCTAGAGGCTTTACCAAGTCCTGATCGTCGTCCAGTTTGGAATTTCAGTAATTGCCAAGATCAAGTTGTCAACACTTGGTTTTTAACTTCAGAAATCAGAAAAATCAAATACTACCTAATTCTAAATTTCCCGGCAGTGGCGCCAAACACTTGTTGCACCAAAATCGGACACGCAAGTGTACGTGGTCATTCAAGTATTAAAGTGGCTCTTATAAAGAGTCGGGTATCATAACCACAGAGACTTACGATTAGAATAACTTGGTTGTTCCAATACTTTCAGCTAAACACAAGTGTTATCAAGATTTCAAGAGTGATTTATTTTCTAATCTAAAATGTAACCAAAATAAAACAATCGCGATTCAATTTCAAGGTTTTCAAATAATGATTGGGTAAAGTCCAGGGTTGCAACTCTTATCAGGATTTATACAACTTAAATTATTTAAATGGGTGTTTATCAACTATCGAATCAATGATCGTTGGGTTAAATGTATGATCATGGTCTCCCGACCTCTAATCATCTATGGTAAATGAAAACCTAACTACATCATTGAGCGGGGATAGGTGGACCAAGTATCGAGCATAACGATTTCTTCTTGTATAGTGACCAATCATGGTTTCTAGGTATATCCCTATCCTAGATACAAATTAACGCTAATTATTAAGAGAAAATCATGCTCCTTATCCCCCACGTTCTATCCTATTATTCCTCTCCTGAGTTCAATTCGGACAATGTGTTTATTTCAATGGTGCCAAATTTGGCACATAGAGGTGCGACATGGAGACGTGTCTAAAATTTACTTTGTGACAAAATATGTTTCTCCGCGACGCAGTAACTCCACGGACCGTTCTATCCCAAATTGCTTTTTTTGAGAACAAAAAGTAGAATCCCTCTCTGCGACGCGGAGAGTACACAGAGCCTTGTGTCAGGAAATTATTTCACAAGCCAGAATAAAATTCCTCTCTGCGACGCGTAGAGGATACAGATATGCCTTGGAATTCATTTCTTCCTTTTGCTTCCTTGCTTCTTTTCAACTCGGATCTTTTGTATTCCCCAATGTCCATTCCAATGCTCGTTTCTCCATTTAAGCTCACCTAGATAACTAATCATGATGGTTAGTACATATAAAATCAAAGGACTCAAAATGACTCTAATTCACATGAAATGAGTCCAAACTTGGCCTAAAAGTAGGGTATTATTAGGTCGTTAGGCATATAAATACGCCTAAGATCAGTGATCTTGTAGATATAATTTTGAGTGGTTGGCTGATTGAGTGGTTATAAAACCTCATTTTAGGGACTCATAATCTGTTAAGAATGGACCTACGTTACGAACGACTTGGAGACTATTCATATATATTGTTTATAGCTAAATTACTCGCCTTCTGCCTATTGAATTGTTTGTTATCGCCCTTGGGGCTTTTATGGTTAGTTGTTGATCTATGAACTGCCTACGGGGGTTATGATGTTGGCTAAGTGGACTATGTTATTTCCTAAGAGGGCTATGTGTTGCCTACGGGGCTATATTGATACCAAAGAGTGTTATGTGTTGCCTACGAGACTATTTTGACGCCAAATAGGGCTATGTGTTGCCTACGGGGCTATGTTGATGCAAAAGAGGGCTATGTGCATCCTATAGAGCTATGTTATTGCCTAAAAGGGACATGTATTGCCTACGGGGCTATATCGTTGCCTAAAAAGGCAATGTGACTTCTTACAAAGACAAGGGGCTACCGATAGGGGTATGTAGATTGATTTGACACCTTCTAGGCTTATATGGGTCTAGGTAGGTGGTATGTTGTTTGTACCTGCCGAGCTTATGGGGGGCTTGGTTAGGTTGATGTTTGATTATTTTTGTTTGTTTAGATTGAGTAGTGGGCTAGCATGCTTATCTAAATTTTCATTTCCTTACCTGATTGCTTTTGGAATATTAAAGTACTTGCTCATTTAGTCTATCGCCTATCATACTCGGTACATTATTTTGTACTGACGTCCCATTGTCTGGGGGCACTGCATTCATGCCTGCAGGTCGTGACAGACTACTCAATAGGCCTCCCCAGCAACACAGTTCAGTTTCAGTAGGTTGGCTAGGCCCTTTCCTCCGGAGCTGCCAGAGTTTAAAGGTTTGTTGAATTTTGTTGTATATAGTTTTTGGGTATGTCAAGGCCCTGTCCCGACCAAGATTTACTATTTAGAGGTTTATAAACTAGTGTGTTAGGTTGTAGTGCAACGTTATTATCCATGTTGGCCTAGTTTATTGGTTGGCCAAAGTTTGGTGATGGTTTGGTTTATTGTCTTGATACATAGTATTTCTTCATTTATGTATAGAGATAATGGTGGCTTTGACAGCCCATATAGCGTTTACATTTCCCTAGATATCATGGAGTAGTTATATTCTTTATTGGGTTGTTGATAGGGGCTTTGCTGGCCAAGGGAATATTTTTAAGCCGAGATATACTTGTTTGTTTTCTTAACTATGTATGGCTTCTCCGTGCCATTACAAAATGGCTAAGCAGGGTCAGCTCAAGCCCAAGTTTTGGCATTAGGTGCCAGTTGCGTCCCTTGAGTTTGGGGCGTGACAAACATAGAATTGATCAGAGACCCTTACTTAGGCCAACTTTTTGATGCACACAATATACGGCTTGTATATCCTTCTAAGAAATATATATACCAACCGTATAACTCAACCTTAAGCTTTAAAATTTCAATAATTCTAAGAGTCGCCTACGAGACCTATCTACAATATGTACATAGGATGACGAGTCGGCCTAGTGAAATGTACAAAGGGTATTGGGACTTGTTTTGAAAAAAATAATTTCCCCCTTACTATGGGTACCACCTACGGCCCGTGGAAGCTTCTACGTTCCGTAGATAGGAACCGTAGACACAACCTGCAACCCAAAAAATTATTTTTCTCCTTTTCCAAATTTCGAGGTGTTACAACTTCAAACTATAATATCTCTATGTACATAATGAATTAGGTGGCCCATGACCTATGAACTTGAAGGTTTATGAATCCTCTTTCCAATGCCACCAAGTTTGCCTCATTTCAAGTTTGGAGTAAGAAGTTGTGACTGTTTTATTAGAGATCGACGGAGCAGAATTTTCTGAGTGTATGAACTATGAAACCCTTCTACAGGTCGTAGATTGTCTACAACTCGTATTGTCAAGTGGTGGAAAAACTTCAAAGAGTCTAATAGTGGGGTCCAATTCCTAGGGATCCATCTACAAGTTGTAGAACCTTCTACGGGCCGTAGTTTAGACCCGTAGAATGAATTTTTAGGCATTAAAATTCAATACAAATTCTACGAATTGGATCCAAGGTCCATAGAAACGTCTACAAGTCATAGTTTGGACTCGTAGAATAAAATTTTGACCCTTAAAATTTTATATAAATTCCACTAATGAAATCTACGGTGCGTAAATCAAACCACGCTCCGTAGATGGCCCCGTGGAAGGTCTTAGTCAGCTTTTAAGAGTGGTATTTCAGTCTTTTACCACCCCTTCTAAGCATTAATCATGATGTTTTTACACCTAATTAAGGTCTTAAATAATATAATCCACCCTATTACTCTCATTAATGCTTCTAGGTCTTAGAGCAAGGATCCAAGAGAACAAAACTAGGGTTTTCAAGTGTTCTTCCACACCAAGAACTTTGTTCTTTCAGGTATGTAAGGCTATCATAGTGATGGACTGAGTTATTTCTCATGCCCTACATCTATCTATATTCAGTAAACAATAATCTAGGATTTTATTCTGGATTTTGAGTATTCTTAAGATGAATAGTATCATTGAGTTTTGAGTTCTTGATTTTTGAGTATTGAATTTTTTATATTGTCATTGAGATCCTTGAGTTGACTTGTTCATGTCTATATTTAAGCATGAATCCCATTTTGAGTTATAATTTTGAGAATCTTTTAAAGCAAACATTTTTGTCTTAATTTGATTTTCTAAGAAAGCAAAGATGAGTTTTGAGAAAGAGTTTTAAACATGATTTGAGTAAGAGTATAAGGGAACTAAGTACTCCCAAATGTATTGCTTTTTACATTGAGAAAAGAGAAATTTTGATTTATAAATGAGTTAATGAGTTCAAATATATTTTAGAGAAATTACCTATTTTCAGAGGATATTATGAGCAATTCCCTCAAATTGAGAAATAGTGTGTTTTATATATATTTAAGAATGAGTATATATTTATTGGGAGTAGTATTGAGCACCAATATAGGTATGAGTTCAGACAAATAACATTCCTCATAAACCATTTAGCCAATATGAATAAAGGATCATACTTTTTAGACGACTGATTATTACTTTCGATCATAGCTTTAGTGAATTTACTTAGTTGAGATGTTTTATATCCCTGCATGGTATAAGAGAGTTCTGGCAGAGTGGGTGAGACGTTGTATCATCACGTTGCTCATAGTGATGGTTGTCGGTTATAGAATCTCCCAAATAGAGTTAAAATAGTATTTTTTTTCATATCGCTTAATAAATCAAGTTCAGAGATGAGTAAGTATTTTTTAAAGTTTAAATGATTTCACTCCTTTATTTCATTACATTCAATTGAGTATATATTTATATCATTTCAGTCCTTTCATTCAGTCATTTCACTTTGGCTATATTACATACTTGTATATTCAATGTATTGATATCATTCAACCAGCATCATTTTATGATGCAGATACGATCATCAATAGGCGCTTTGTTGAGATCACTTTGCACTTCCCATTTGAGAGTTTGGTGAGTTCTCATTACATTTCGTAGGGGCCCATTTTTATTTCAGTATTTGTTTGGGGCGTCGAGGGTCTTCTCCCGATGTCTATGTTGAACTTAGAGGCTTCATAGATAGCTAGAGTTGAGTTGTTTTCAGAAATTCTTTTTTTAAAGTGTTTTGCGGATATTATATTTTGCTTAAATGAGTATTTGAGACAATTGAGTTATGTTTTTTTCTTTTTAAAAATTTTAATTTGCTTGAGTCAAATCTTCCGCTAAGTAGTCAGTCAGACCGAGGGTTCGCTTGGGAGCCAACAGTGGTTTTCGAGTGCTGATCATGTTCGGGGGTATAGGCTTGGGGTGTGACAGTTAGATTCTAGATCCTAATTTATACTAGAAGAGCTTGTTGAATCGTAAGGAATACATCGGATGAAATATTCGTAAGGACGGTGCCAATAACATCCTTCAAACTATGAGATTTCCGTGATTTACAATATTTTCCAACATATTGTTGCTATAAGTATTAGTTTGGTGTTAATCTCTTCTATGCATTTTGATTTGACAGATCTTGTTGTGGAGCTATTTCCCTGGTATAGAGTTGGAGAAATGCATATCTTGCCCATTCTTCCTTTGATTCTTAATTTTCTATTAAGTGCTGAAATTTGGGTTCGAAAGTATTCAGGTGTCATGTAGAAGCGTATGATTTGTAGCAATAAATCAGATGACATAGAAACTATACTAAAAGACATAATATTATTATAGAATTTAGCCGATTTGACCTACATACGAAAAATTAATGTAAACGAAAATATCAAAACTGTTGAGAGAAAATCTCTTTATATATAAACAAAACTCTTTAAACAAATTCATTGTGGATGTTATTGTGTATTTTTTGGTATGAGAAGAGAGTCTTCAGTTTATAGAGTTTCAAACTTTTCTTTTAAAGAAAGAATAACCAAGTATGGAAGAGATTTATATTTTCCTTTCAACAAAAGTAAAATAAATTATGGTAATACTTTGACTTTTTTTATGAGAAAAGTAAAACTCAAATATTATAAGAAAATCAGGACAAAACTCTAATAGTATGGGGCTAGAGAAATCATATCTTGCTCATTATTAAGTGCTGAAATTTCTGGTCTAATCTAATGTTTTGTGTAGTCCATCTTCATAAAAGTTGTCGTTACCTACAGATCAACATATTTTGATTTTATCTTATGTATAACGTCAAGTGTGGAATGAACTTTCTAGATGAAATAAGCCCTCTCAAAGTTGTTAACTTATCTATAGGGCTCGCAAATGTTGACGACGAAGTATCAAGTTTGCCTACTTTAATATAATTTATATTCATTTGGTGTGAGGGATAGGAATAAATAGTTTTGAGATAAAAAAAAATAGTTCTGGGATAAATTTTTATCATCTTGTTTGGTTGTCATGTTTGGGATAACTTATCCCACCATTTATACCATATTGATGAGATAAGTTATCACATATACATGGTGGGATAATTTATCCCAGAATAACTAATCTAGGATAATTAATCATGGGATAACTTGTTCCCAACCAAACGACAAATTTAGCCGGTGAATGACTAGGTTAAACCATTTCCTTGAGTGATTAGTATGATTCAAATTACTTATCGTTAATTGCATATCTTAAATTATAGCCCATTGATTCCGAATTGCTTCTATCATCTGTATGCCTAGATGGTTATTCTAACTATTATTAGAAAATTCATTTGTCCAATTAACACGTTGCCTAATTTTACTAACTGATAGATAATAGGAAACCATGCAATTTTATTGTCTAATTTAGGGTTGTTCAAAACTGAATCGAAACCGATAACTCGAACCAAAAAAAAGTTATTGGTTTATCAGTATTGGGTTATTGGCTTAGCGGTTTTGATAACGGTTTTGATTTTTTATCTTATCGGGTTATCGGTTCTTAATGGTTTGAAGGTTTTTCTTAACGGGTTAACCGATAACCCGATAGTAAATTAAATAATTATATTTATGCCATTTGTATATAAAGTCCTCGACTTATAGTTTAGTTTCCTACTTTTATTTTTGGTTGTCTCAAAAACTTGGTTATTCTACAATGTAAAGATATTTGCTTTTGAGCAAGATGTAACTTGAGAAGTCATGTGCATGGTTCATTTGGTTTGTCACCTTATTTCTAAGTGATTTTCAATGTTTTTTTTGTGTCAAATCTTAACGGTTAAACCGATAACCGAACCGATAACGATCAAAAACCGATAAACCAATAATCGATAAGCCAATATCTTAATGGTTCGATAACGGTTTAGCATCTCTGCAAATCGATAACCAATAAGCCAAGCCGATAAATTTCAAAACCGAACCGAACTGACCGATACGCAGTCCTAGTCTAATTGATTAATGATTGATAAGTGTGTTGCTAACTATATCACTTTCCTTTGTGTAAATTTGCTTAGTTTAACTAGTTTCTAGTATTTCAATTAGTCATCTTTGTATAAAAGAATTGGTTCCTCTTTTCATTTTTGTTTCCTAGTGTTAAAGTTTCAAATGTTAACTAGTGTTTACTTAGTTGTTCTAGTCAATATATATGTGGAGTATTTTCTTCAAATTTTAATTGACAAAAAAATATATTTGTTACCATAAACATGTTCTATTCTTTATATACATAGCATCATTCTTTTCATTTTAATTAAGGGAAGATGCATTTTTATAGTAGTAACTAGATAAATGTCGTAAGGCTCTCAAATCCTCATCTCCTCTTTTTTTTTTCATCGTGAGAAACTCCCCCAAGTAATCGAGTTCCACCCATGTTGCATCCTCGACCATCAAATCCATTCACCATCATATTGACTTATTAATAAGACTTCATCTTCTTTATTTCCATGTGTGCATAAATATTGTCTAGACAATGAATTTCAAGTCAAGAAAATAATAATCAAGACTGAAAAATATCACAACAATTGTATTTATTAATTTCAAAATATGAGTGTTACAATCTCTATGATTTCTCTTATTCGTCTTTTCGAATATAAATTCAAGGACTTTTGAGCTTAATCTTGAATCTTAACTTGTTCTTGGATTCCAGGCCTTTTTGGCTTGTTCTTGAATCTTGATGAACTTGATTTTGACTTGTACGTTGGATTCAACGGTTTTTGGACTTGTTCTTGAATCTTGATAAACTTTGATCTTGATCTTGACTTGTACTTGAATTTAAGGGATTTTGAGCATGTTCTTGAATCTAGTGGTCTTGATCTTGGATTCTTATATTTGTAGCTTGTAGATAAATTTGTGGCGTTTGATCCACAAGCGCTTCTTGTTAAAATTTTGTTATGATTTTTGAATTATGAGGACCCATATTTATAGTTGTATAATGGAGAAGTTATGATGAGAACAAATTTTCCTTCGGCCAATCAGATTTAAGTGTCATGACATATTGGGTTTTAGTAAAGTGGGATCATCTTTTATTGCCTAAATCGATGAATTTGGACTTTTAATTAAATCCATATTTATTATACTTAAATAATTAACTCAATTATATTAATCTACAATATTTATTTGGACTAATATATCTTGAATTTAATTTAAATTATTACAAATGTCTCATGCTTCAAGTCTTGTCGAGATGCACATTTGTTGTAATCGAGACAATAGTTGAAGTATTTAGCAAAGACATATATTTGTTATGGGTTGTCACTTATATTTGACTAGATCGGTGATGGCCCATGCTTAGCACAGACCCAACATTCTGAAATTTTGATGTAATTGTTTTACAGTCATAATACAACATCAACAATTAATTATATTATTGATTTTCTCGTATCATAACAGTACAACATTAGTTTACAAAGAAAATTAAAGGAGCTACAACATTATCATATTATTATTGTTTTCAGATTTATGATGTTTTTCATTGGGAGTTTACTTAGTACTGATTGGACCTAGGAATGAAGGTTCACCCATTAGTAGAGGCATGAGCCCTTTAGCAGCTTTGTCCCAGAACTACATATCACTGTAGGATTTGGTCTCAGATATACATTAGCTAGCGGATCCACCTTAGCTCAGATTTCATGGCCCTTACCTTGGAAAGTAGGGCATTCTCTTTTCGGTGTGGGAGCAGTACACAGAACTCCATGTTATAGCATACATGTTTTATGTCGGTTAATGATATCTCCCACATTATGATATGATTTTTAGACATTGCATGACCTCATACTATGCTTTCAGATCAGAATGTCAGCTTTCATGATTATGTTTACTTGGTCATTGCATCAACATGTTTTACAATCTTATCATGTTCAGTTATCACGTTTTATGCATTTTCCCATACTCAGTAAATTTCAAGTACTAACGCCATACTTTTGTGCCTATATTGTTTCATAATATAGGTTCTGACGCTCATCCTTCAGGTCGCGGTTAGTACATGATCCTCTCAACTTGCACACCTTTTGGTAACTCTCATGTTCGAGGACATACCTTTTATGCTTATCTTCAGTAATATTCAGACAGTTTAGAGTTAGCTAGGGACTTTTCCTAGCAACTCACTATGATTAGAGGCTTTTTCAGACAGTTAGTTATTTTGTGTATGTTGTCATTATAGCAGATTCTCTTTATGGTATGATAGCTATTGAAACTTAATCCCACTTTTTTATTTACTCTATCTATGGGTGTTATCTCGGTGTCATGTGGTTAGATTGGGATCATTCGTGGCTCTATGCACCATGTCACGTCTAGGCGTAGTCTTGGGTCGTGACAAGAGCGTTCATTATCGTCATCCCTAACCTAAGTTCCACAACCCTAGTTATGAATTTAGCTACTCATAACTAGTGTAGAATAACAACTATGATAATAAACAACTGGAAAACATGATTGTAAAAGAGAATAAGCGAACCTTTGATTAGTGTAATTTAAAAAAGAAAATAATAGCTACCTAATGGATTTCTACAAATTATAAATCCCTAAACTACACTCCTCGGTAATGGCCCTAGAATTTTGATGTAGCCCAAAATACACCTTTTTATGGGGTTAAAACGGTCAATGAAAAATATAGTAACTTAACTAGATTGAGGTTGAATCTCATAGAGAACGTACTAGAGTTTGCTTATAATTTTATGTTGAGATTCAAGAAAGTAACTATTATTGGAGAATTGGGGGTTTGTAATTATAATATACTAAGTACTTTATCTTCTTGGTTTTTATCAATACAGAAGACGAACTAGAGTTACAGTTCTTAGATATCGGAAATCTAATAAATACATTACTATCTATTCATTCAAAGGTATTCATTGTGCAAAACTAACGAATCTATAAGTCTTTTAAAGACTCTCGATCCAATTAAGATAATATCACCCTAAATCATTCTCAAGTACTAGAGTGTCAAATTAATGTGGTCATTTATCAAAACTCTCAAGTTAACTGCCTTCTCTCGATCTTAAGTTAGTATATGGTGGTTGATAGCACCAAATTCTTATTAATGATTTTTTTTTCTAATTCATACCTCTATGGTCAAGAAGATCAGAATACGGGTGAATTTCTTTATTAATGATTGTCAGTCATCTGTAAAGAAAGCATTAAGTATGCAAGGAATTTAATACACAATTATCACCCCTTTATGAATGGATATTTTATTATAGAGGATTCACTATCGTAATCATGTAAAATTCTAAAGTAAACCCTAGAAAAAAAACAATAATTTCTAATTTCTAATTATATGTCCTGATAACAATTCTGATATTCACCCCCCCCCCCCCCTCCCTTAAAACATCATCAAAAGACATACATATAATAGTAGGGTCAAAATTCTAATCTCATTTGGAATCTACATTAATTGGACCAAATTATGTTTGACAAACAAGAGGATCACGGTACGAGGGGCATCATGAGCGTAACTACCTGATGGCGCAAGGCCCACCTCACATTTGGTCTCTGTTTGTTGAGTCTCTAAATTTTAATTTTTAGACAAGTGCAACGTGAGGCTTATTTGATGATTCTTCCTAGAGCTATCTTTCTTTTGTTTTATCGTGGATATCTGCTTTGTGTTTCAAGCTATCATATGGGTCTTTTCTTGTTTTTTGTCCTAAAATCAACGTAGTCATGTCCATTAGATCATCACAACGTATTATCAATAAATACAATGATATTCACAAGATTATACTCAGAATTAAGTTAAAATACGGGTAAAATATGATGCGTGAATGCGTAAATAGTTCAAACACCTTTCTTAGTTCCTTCACAAAACACCAAAATCACTCGTAGTAATTGAAAGTAGAAATATAAAAAGGAAGAATAGGTTTGGCACGGTCATCCGTCGAAAATCAATCCATTTTATCAAGATGAAGCCCCAGTTACTCTCTTGGGTAATAACAAAGTTAAGAATCGTCCATGCCCAAGATTTGATGTCAATATCGATAGTAGCAGGAATTCATGATCAGGATGATAAAAAAAAACAAGTTCAACGTGATGAATCCAAACTAGAAATATAAAGGATACAAATGGAGGAAAACTTACATTTACAGTTCCACTTCTTCAGAAGGTTAATACCCTGAAGGAAATATTCTGTGCAAAAGAAGATGAATTTTTCGATTTGCAACTGACCGTTTTTATTAAGACAAGAGAGAAACATGAGATCACGAGTAGTTTTTCCCAAACAAGGGGAAAAAGTATGATGAAGGGAATAAGGGAAAAGGCTAACTGTCAACTTATGTTTTGATGATGAAATCCATGGAAGTTATTCTTTCATATAAGAGACTAGAGAAGAGAAATGTGTGTAGAGAAGAAAAGGAATATTATTTCATTATCAAAATGAATGTACAATGAAAAAGGCATTCCTCCTTTTATAGATGGATCATTCTAGAATGTGTGATTAGTGAGTCCTAACTAACTCATTGATCACTGTAAATATTTACAACAAACTTTTAACAATTAACTTTAACTAACCACACACCTACTTAAATATTATTATTCAATACGCCCCCTCAAGCTTTAGTTTGAATATTCCTTGAAGACTCCAAGCTTGGATAGTAACATATGATGAGAAGCTACACCTAGACCTTTTGTAAGAAGATCAACAGGTTGTTGTGTGGTGTTAACATAGGTAGGTAGTATCAATCCACTTTTGATTTTTTCCCTCACAAAGTGGCAATCTATTTCAATATGCTTTGTCCTTTCATGAAAGATAGGATTATTGTCAAACTGTATTGCTGCTTTGCTATCACAATGCAACTTCACAGGTGTTGTAACATTCACATTCAGCTCCTTTAATATTCCTAGTACCCGAATAATTTCTGCAACAGCTCCAGCCATACTTCTATACCAGCTTCAGCAAAGCTTTTACTCACTGTATGTGCTTTTTTTACTTCCAAGATATAAGAGAGTCTCCTAACTTGATCATGTATCCAGTTACTGACCTTCTGGTTGTTGGGGCATGATGCTCAATCAGAATCACAAAAAGCTTCCAACTCCAAACTTAGTTTACTGCTCAGCAGTAGTCCTTGACCAGGACAACCTTTGATGTATCTGACCAATGGGCTGCTTCCCAGTGTGACATTTTAGGCAGCTGCATGAAATGTGAAAGCACTTGAACATCAAAGCTAACATCAGGTCTGATGATAGTCAACTATATCAATCTTCCAATTAATCGTTGATAGCATGTTATGTCTTTGAATAAAGGATCATCATTGAGTCTTGTCAGTTCATCATACTGCACTATGGTGAGTTTGGTGTTTGCTTCCAAAGGTGTGGTCTCTGGTTTAGCACCACTAAGACTAGTGTCAGAGATCAACTCAAGGGAATACTTCCTTTGGTTGAGCAAAATTCCAGCTTTAGACCTCATAATCTCAATTCCTAGAAAGTACTTGAGATCACCAAGATCTTTCATCTTGAATTTACTATGAAGAGATTCCTTCAGTTGTTGTATTAACTTGCTATTGTTGCCTTTCAAGAGTAAATCATCCACATAAATGAGGATAACAGCTATGTCTTGGCCATCCCTCTTTGTGAAAATGGAGTGGTCATAGGGACTCTGTGAATAACTAGTAGATAGTAGGACCTCAGTCAACTTTAGATTCCACTGCCTGGAGGATTGTTTGAGGCCATAAAGAGACTTGAGCATCTTACGCACCTTATACTCCCCCTGGCTCTGAAAACCATGAGGCATGTCCATGTAGATATCCTTAAGAAGATCACCCTATAGAAAGGCACTATGGACATCCATTTGGTAAAGACGCCAAGAGTGTGATGCAGCTACACTGATTACAGTTCTTACCCTAACCATTTTGGCAACTGGGAGAAGGTCTCATTATAATCTAGACCCTCTTGCTGATTATAACCCTTTGCAACAAGCCTAGATTTATACCTTTCAACCTCATCATTAGCTTGAAGCTTGATTTTGTATACCCATTTAGAGCCAATAGCCTTCTTCCCGGGGGAAAGGTCCACCACTTTCCAGGTTTTATTTTGCTCTAAGGCTGCAATCTCATCTTGCATAGCAGCAACCCACTCTTTACTACTGGAGGCTTCCTTAAAAGTGGTTGACTCAGAAGAGTTAGAAAGAGCAATTAAAAAAGACTTATAAGAGCAACTCAGCTTGGAGTAGGCTACATAGTCCCCAATAGGATAAAGACATGTTGAATGAGCTTGCTTTTGAGGTTTGGACACAACATAGTCTTGGTGCCAAATAGGAGGCTTAACAAACCTATTTGATCTTATAATAGGAGGTGCAATACCCTCCATAACAGGTGTGGAGGTAGTAGTCTCAACAGCTGGTATAGGAACTTCACTAGGAGGAGACACATTAGTAGTTGTTCTTGGAGGAGTTGAAACCTCATTTGCACATTCAACATGCACTCCAGGACCTGTGTCAAATGGAGCAGGAGTGGATGCCTGTGATAAATGAGTTAAAAAGGGTTCCACGAGATCATGCAGGGCCCTAGGAGAGAAGTCAAACTGGAAAGGGAACTCATGTTCTACAAAGGTGACATCCCTACTAACATGAGAGGAATGCAACTCAAGATCAAACACTCTTTACCCCTTTTGAATTTTTACAAAGCCCATGAAGACACCATTCTTTGCTCTAGGAGCAAATTTATCTGATCTAGGTAGGACAGAGGTGAAACAAAGGCAACAAAAAACCCTTAGATGATTTAGGTGTGGTGGAGCACCATACAATAATTCATAGGGGATTTCCTTTGCAAACCAGTTGTGGGAAGTTTATTGATTAAGTAAATTGTTGCCTTGACACAATGGCCCCAATAAGAGATAGGAATGGAGCTTGAAATCTTAATGCTCTGGGAGTATTGAGTATGTGTCTGTTCTTTCTTTCCACCACTCCATTTTGTTGGGGTGTATAAGCACAAGAACTTTGATGCACAATCCCAAGAGAAGCAAACAAATCTTTACAGTTTGAATTCATGAACTCTATGCCATTATCACTTCTGAACACTTTCACTTTAGTGTCAAATTGAGTGTTTACCATTAACAAAAAAAATTTAATACAGAATAGACTTCAGTTTTGGAATGAATCAGACAAAGCCAAGTGAATCTACTGTAATCATCAACTATGGTTACAAAATATTGCTTCTTGTCATAAGTTGGAGTCTTATAGGGACCCCATACATCTATATGAATCAACTGGAATATGACACTAGATTTGTGCAAACTAGGGAAAAACTAGGTTTACTTTGCTTAGCTTGAGGGCAGATATGACAGTAAGGAAGACTAGATAAGTTGGCAGTCAAGGATGGAATATGTTGCATAGCTGTGAGAGAAGGATGAACAAGCCTCAAGTGCCACAATGTGGTGAAGTTGTCAGCCTTTATCACAGTAGTAGTCACTGCCTTGATGGTGTCTTTTAATAGGTACAAGCCTCTAACTTCTCTACCAATCCCAATCACCTTCCCACTATAAAGAGCCTGCAAAACACAAAAATTAGGGAAGAAACTGACACTACACACTAGATCTTTAGTCAACTTGGCAACTTACAACAATTTAAACTTGAAATCAGGAACATGCAAGATATTCTTCAGTGTGTGATCACCCAAGATAGTAGAGCAACCTATGTGTAACACCCCGTAATCTAGCAAGTTGAACTAGTGAGTTCTAGAGCCTTTGGTAAGAATTTTGGAGTGTCGTACGAGGGTTAAAACTTGTAAAAATGGTTCCCGTACTTAGAATAGGGGTTTTAGGGGTTAAACATCTGGGTACAACTCCCCAAGGGGTCCTTGAGGAGGACCCCAAAACTGTCCAACTTTGGTGAACCACGAATTGCAAACCACACCCCATGGAGGTGGTTGACGGCCAGTAGACCCATCCACGGTCCATGGATGGGTGGGCGTGAATGCTGCCAGTTTTTCAGCTTTTTTAGTTTAGTTAGGTGTTTAGGAATTAAGTTAGTTAATTAATGAGGGGTTAAGGGAGGTCGGTTAGTTAGTTAATTAATCACTATATAAGCTAATAAGACCCTAAAATAAGTCATTAATTCATTATAACCCTAGACCCTATATCAAAACCCAACTCATCTTCCCTCTAAAAGTCTTCTCTCTAGAACTCCATTGAAGATCAAGAAAGAGATCAACTAGGGCTTAAATATGGGAGATTTTCAATAAGAATTTGGGGGGATTCTACACCTAAGGTATGGGAGTTTTCATCCTTGTCTAAGTTCCATTCAAGGAGCCCTCTCAAAATATGTTTTCAAGTTTCCAATTTTCCCCAAATCTAGGGATTTTCAATCTAGTCATGGGTCTCTTTCCAAAATGAATTCAATTGTTTAATTAAGGTTTATTATGATTGATTTATGATTGGATTAATGGAGTATTGATGGATTTTGATGAAAATCTCCCTTGGACCCATGATTTCCCCTTCTTCCTAAATTGTGAACTAAGGTGTGACTTGGTTGATCATGGAAGCTTAACAATCGATTATGTTTATGTTTATTATGTTGTTGAATCATGATATCCCTATATATAGTATGGTAATTCTAGAGGTTAGGGTTGATCTTGATAATTAGCCTTGAAAGGCAATTTGCTAGGGTTGTATATGTTGATGAAGATTGTATATGAACTTGTTGATCCACTTGAGGTGGAGGTGTTTAATTATGATGTATTTACTTGATGTTAGTATAATTCTACATATATTCTTGATTAACCTAAGATTCTAGGGTTATTGTAACATCCGACAATTTAAAATGAATATGAAGAAGCTTGAAATTGGAAGTAGTCATTTTTGGAAAAAAATTCAGAATCTGGAAATTCGGCCAAGTGTGGAAATCAGTGAGTTTTTGGCCAACTTTGAACAGTCATAACTCCTAGCTCAGGATGATCCAGGAGTATTTCCAGTTATGTTTGGAAAGCCCTTGGAACGATCTTTCCAAAGCCACCGAGTTTGCTCGATTCTGAGTTCGTATGAGCGAGTTATGCCCTTTGAAAGTTGGGCAGTTGGCAGGGAGTCCGTCCGGAAATTTAAGGGCATTTTGGTCTTTTCACAAATCATTTCTTTTGAGGTTATATTGTTGTGTTAGACTGATTGTGGATCATTTTTGTTCCATTTTAAAAGAGTAAGAGTTAGGGTTCTTGAGTGAAGAAGAGAAGAAGAGAGAAAGAAGAGAAGAAGAAGAAGAAGTGGGAGCTAGGGTTGTGGATGCAAGACGTTTTCTTCATCAAATTTCTTGGGAAATCTTAGTAAAGGTATGGGAGTTCTTTATCTAGGGCAAGCTATCACCCTAGAGCCAATTTCAAATGGTTTTCAACTTTTCCAAAGTTTGTGAAAAAGCCTAATTTCTACTCAAACTCATGGGTTCTTGCATGAAACGATTTCAAATGATAAGTTATGATATTATTGATGTTTATTTTATGTTTTAAGATGAAAAACTCCATGAATCCTTGTATTCTACAAAACCCCAAAATGTGTTTATGAAGTGGGTCTATTTCTATAAATTCAAAGTTGATGGAATTATGTGTAAAGTGAATTGTATTGATATCTCTTGTGTTGTTTAATGTTTATTCATGATTAATTGTTGATAATGGGTGAATTAAGGGTGGTAAGCCTTATGAGTGAAGTATTGGTGATTGCTTGGATTTTTGGTGATTTTGGCTATGGCTTTGAATTATGGTAAGAAAGCTTGAACTCTCTTTATTGAATTAATTGTTGTTGGTAGGTTGAATCCACATTTGGTGGAAGTGTTATATCTTGTTCTTGTGTGGTATTATTGTGAATTGTAGCCATGAAGGCATTGGGGAAGTTGTTGCATAATGTTGGAATATTGTATTATTGTGAATTGAGGCCATGAAGGGCATTATACGAGTGTTATTGTATTGTTATATTATTATACATGAATGAGGCTATATGTAAAGTCCTATATGAAGCTATATGTAAAGTTTTATGTGAAGCTATATGTGAAGGTATGATGTGAATGAGTTTTATGTGAAGCTATGATGTGAATGAGTTTTATGTGAAGCTATATGTGAAGGTATGATGTGAATGAGTTTTATATGAAGCTATATGTGAAGGTATGATGTGAATGAGTTTTATGTGAAGTTATATGTGAAGGTATGATGTGAATGAGTTTTATATGAAGCTATATGTGAAGGTATGATGTGAATGAGTTTTATGTGATCTTGTGATGATCCTATGTAAAGTGGATAGCATTGTGAGTTAAAGTATGATTTCTCATGATGTATATATGAAATGATGTTGGATTATGAAGTATCCTTAAATGAAAATGTTGTGACTTGGTTGGTAGACTAAAGTGTCCCTCCTTGTTACTTAAAGTCTTGAATGCATGAATGTGTGAAATGGGCAGAACTAAGAAATGGTGCCCTTTCTATAAATGCTAAAAGAGGAATTCTAGGCCAAGACTTGAATCGGCAAAACTAAGAAATGGTGCCCTTTCATAAGTCTAGCTTTCCTAAGTAAATGTAAAACCATGAAATCGATAGACCTAATGGTGGTAGCCCTTCTCATGTGTGAAATGATGAACCTTGGACCGGCAGGCTTAAGGCACCCTTAATGAAAAATCGGTAGGCCTAAGGCACCCTTCCAGGGGGATTTAATGAGCTATCCTTATGAACCTTGATTGGCCATGACTAAGAAATGGGGCCTTTCTTGGGAAGAGGTACTATGAGTTGGTTGAACTAGAAAAGGAACCTTCTCTAAGTACATATGTGATTGAATACTCTATGGGAAACAAGGCTAGCACCGAGTGGATGTGGTTAGGAAGGTGGCCTAGTTGAGTATGAGATTAGGCACAATGAACTTCCTTGGACATCCCCTAAATCATGTGCCTACATGGGTTGCTTACTAGTTCTACCTTTGGCAAGTAGAACAACCTCCACGGAGTAGGATAGACTCTGGATTCCATACCTAGCTAGTATGGTCTATGTCGGTTATGCATATTCCCATCATGTGGGATGCGCACTCTAGTTATTGGATAGGTTCTACAACGTGTAGGTAGTAGTATGGGATGCTATCTACACATGGCACGAGTAGACTTTGAAGATACTAAAGTGAGTTCCCTAAGTCTAACGACTATTATGTGAAAGTCCCCTTATATGCTTGAATGTCTCCAAAAATGGTTTCTTAAAGAATGTTGGTCTATTGATGTTATATTGTAATGGTAAATTTCCTTATCTATGGTAACCCTTAGGAACACTTAGGTGTATATGAAGAGATTGTATGGGCGGTCACTTCATGTTTCACTTAAGTGTGGCTTTGGGTAACTTGAGATAGAGGTCAAGAAATGATGAAAAGGCTTACTTGTCAATTATGTTCATGTGTTGTACATTGGTACTAGTTGTGCATGATGGCTTGTGATATGAAGCATGATAAGTGGTAAGATCACATTTGGTGGCCTTAGGATGATGCTTTAGTGTGGATGGTGGTATGAGACGCTATACATACATTGCACAAAGTGTTGTCCAAGGGTTACTTGAGGTGGATGGTTTAAGGTGAAGGAATGGGTTATGTGTGGAGTATGTGCTAAAGTGGTTAATGACTTGTATGTTGGTTATGGTTGGTTATTGTGACTCTTATACTTGTATTTTTTTTCATGAAGTTTTACCAAATGGCATAAAAGCATGTTTCTCCAATAAACGTCCCTTTTAGCATGTTTTTGCATGGCTTCCATACTTAGTACTTAATTGTGCTAACCCCTTTCTTTCCCTTTTTGACTAAAGTGTAGGGATTAGGAGATGGTGACATGTCATGGCTATTTGATAGGTTTCTAAGTGTTGAAGATGAAGACTTGGTGAGTCCTCATATATTCGAGGACAATACCCCATATGTTCTTTTATGTCTTTTTAGTATTGTTTAAGTTGTGTATGGGATTGGTCCCGAATTTTGTACTCTAAAGTATTAGATGGTTTTGAGACTTCATGTATAAAGTCTAGAAAGTCTTCCGCTTGCTATTGTTTTTTTTTATGAAATGTCTTCTTTGTAAAGAAAGTTTTTAATTCATTATGGTTTTTAGTTTTATGCGATGAATGAATGCTAAGAGGCTTGTATTAGACCTCCGAAAGGTCGAGTACGCCGGTTACGACTAGGGGGTGCTCTCGGGTCGTGACAGTTATGTCATGAAAGAGGCAAATTGAGGTTTAGATGTGACCTTTTATAATTGATGAACATCTTGATGAATTGCCTTAGATTAGATCACCTAGACATGAATCACTTATTATAAAAGCTTGTAGACATGAACTAACTTGATTAGGTCTTAGATGATGAATCATGGTTAAAGTGGTATTGAGTTTTAGTTACTTGATGTTATATGTCTATAATTGATCAAGAATGAAGCATGTGGTTAGTTTATCTTGATAGTTAGGTTTACATGATGACCATGTGAGGTATTTCTTGAGAGAGTAATGCTTGAAGTATGAATATGACTTCTAGGGCTTTAAGAGTAAAGGCTAAAATGAATGAACTATGAATGTAGAGGATTTAAGAATGAAGCTATTATGCATGTCAAATTGTATAATGTACCATTGTGGAAGGCCCACATAACCTACAATGTGAGTATATGAGATTATACATGCAAATGAATGAACTATTAGAGTTATGATTATATACATGTCTATTATGACAAATGCTAGCTAGATGTGTTGATTTACATGGTCTATGATCCTTGAATGAAATATATGTGAATGATGCATGATTGTGATATTATGTACATACTTATGAACACTTTGAGAGGGAAGTGTCTATGATGATAATATTGTTGTCGTGTCATTGCAAGGACAATTATACACACACTCCATGCATAAACATGATCATGATGTATCAATGGTGTTAATTGAAAGTATAGTTCTCATATGCACCTTTACACATTATTATGCATGAAATGTACATGACCATGATGATCCTATTGTGTTGATTGAAAGTCCATTCTCATGAGAACACATGATCTAGGTGTGAAATTTATTCTCACATACTAATGATGATTCTAAGGTTGAAAGTCCAATTCTCACTTTAATGAATCTATGAGCTATTTAATGAATTGTATTGAATGAAGGGTAGAGCACTCCTTCACACATGTAAATATAATTCAAGACTAATGATGTCTAATTTGGGAAATAATGTTTAGTACCGAGTGGATATGCTTCCGCCAATGCAATAGTGAGGGTCATCCAAAGTGAACTCATGAGATGGAAGCCCCACCGCCAATGCAATAGGGCGGGTTTCTAAAAGCAATCTCCCTATCCCCTAACTATGTGCCAACATAGGACTTAGCTAGTGGATCCACCTAGATGCTAACACATTTAGTTCTACCTTAGGCAAGTAGAACACCTTCTTTCGGTATGGTGTTACATGACACCGGATTCCATGTAGCTCACATGGTCTATGTCGGTTATTTCTACTTTCCCTATATAATAAAGATAATGAATGAGACATGAACTATACTATGACTTCTTAATGAGTTTTACTTATTAGGAGTGAGGGTATGGGACTTCACTTCCACATTGCACAAGTAGACTTAGTAGGATGTCATGGGATGGTTCCTTTATATTATGATGAGAATAGAATGTATGCATGTATATTAAATAGATAGTTGTTATGAATAATAATTCAAGTAATGTACATGGCTATTTCCTTATTTGTGATTATTGCTTATGATGAGGTCTAAAGATGAAATGCATGACTAAAGTAGCTTCAAAAGAGTACTTAGTAGAGTTGGTATTATGGGATGACAACCATACATTGCACAAGTGTTTCTTAGGGGTTTCTTATGTGATTACTTAATGATGAGATAATCTTGGTATTTGACTTCTTATTGTGTTATGATTGGAGGCTATGTATTGTGAAGATTGGGATATGTATTGTGTTGATGTTAGGTACTATGTTTGTTATTATAATAATATCTCTCATGTTATAATGAAATGTATGTGTGTTGCCTTATTTGTTGCATACTCCAACTATTTCAAAGATGATGTTCAAAAATGGCATATAGCATGATTTCAAATGAAATGTCCCTTTTATGCATGTTTTAATGGTTTTGTGCATGGCTTCCATACTTAGTACTTTTTGTGCTAACCCCATCTTTTTACATTTTCTATAAGTGTAGGCTTTGGAGATATTGAATTCCATCCTCGTGGCTAGGTTCATAGGAGGTCAAGAAGAAAAAGATCGGTGAGTCCTCATTGTATTCGAGGGCTCAACCATATGTCCTTTATTGTCTTTACTTTTATGTTTTAGACTCTTTGTAAGGGTCGTGTCCCTAAAGTTGTACTCAAATTCAATGTTATAGATGGTTTGAGACATAGTGTCATAGATTCTCTTTCATTTTTTAAAGAGACTTCGATTGTAAAGAAAAGTACTAAAATTCCGCACTATTTTCCTATGCTTTCATGTTCATGTATGCTATGAGGCTTGTATGAGACCCCTTCAGGGTCAAGTATGCCGGTCACATCTAGGGGGTGCTCTCAGGGCGTGACACTATGCCTGCAATATTAGCCTTGTTGCCTGTGGACAATTGAACAGTATTTGATCCTTGATTACCAAGACACATTGAATGTGATAACATGTCCTTACAATAAGTAACATGATGAGTAGCCCCAAAGTCAATGATCCACTCATGTTCACAAATATTAGGTGTGAGTGATACATTACATGTTAAATTTGCTTTATGATCACCTTCATTTGTATGACCTGAATTGTGTCTAAGGTTTTGCACATAATTATATTATTCTTCTCTAAGTGTAAGAGCATGTCCCTGGCCTGTAGGAGTAGCATAGTTAGCAGAGGATTTGAAACCAGCAGAATCCTGTTGAAAACCACAAGTGGATCTGTAATTACGGGATGCATCTGGCTTTCTCTTGCTTCTGAAGTCAGCTGGATATCCAATGACTCTGTAACAATTCTTACTCAAATGGTTCCTATAACCACAGTGCACACATGGATTGTCCAGTAATTTTTTGCCTCTGAATCCTAGCTTTCGATTAGCCAGCATACTGAGAGGTTCCTTATGAATCTCCACAACACTCAGCAATCTTTAACTCTCCTCTTGAACTGTTTTGGCATACGCCTGATTAACATTAGGCATAATAGTTTTAAACAGTAAATCACTTCTAATATGGCTATAGGACTCATTTAAGCCCATTAGAAATATCAATAACCTCTGCTGATTAAGATGTTCTATGTAAGGTTTGGATTCAGCACAACCACATAATGAAGCAGGTACTAATACATCTATTTCATCCCACAGATCTCTCAATTTAGAATAGTAAGTGATGATAGAATCACTACCTTGTTTCAAAGAGGATACCTCTGTCCATAGATGATACACTCTTGTAAGATTGGATTTATCGAACCTTTCCTTGAAGTCATCCCAGACTCATTTTGCATTTGACACGTATACAATAGTAGTAAGTAATTCAAAAGCTATTGTACTGCTGATCCATGATAGTACAACAACATTGCACCTTTCCTATTGAGCTGCTAAATCTCTTGTGTATGAGCTTTTTAGGCAAGTTCCATCAACAAAACAAAGCTTGTTCTTCACCAATAAAGCAAGCCTGAACGATCTGCTCTAGAGGCCATAATTTTCTGGACATGTGAGCTTAGTCGTAATTAGAGCTACACCTGGTGCATCTGAAACCTGTAGATATAGAGGATGATTGTGTGGAAGAGTAGCAATTGTCAACTATGCCATTACAGAGTTGCAGTTTATGAGTATAGAGCTAAAAATCAATTCAAAATGCAGCTGGCCAATTGATCCCAGTATCGTTGCTCTGATACCATGTCAAGTTATGCTTTGATGATGAAATTCATGGAAGTTATTCTTCCATGGAAGAGAATAGAGAAGAGAAATGAGTGTAGAGAAGAAAAGGAATATTATTTCATTATCAGAATGAATGTACAATGAAGAAGGCATTCCTCCTTTTATAGATGGATCATTCTAGAATGTGTGATTAGTGAGTCTTAACTAACTCACTGATCACTGTAAACAGTTACAACAAACTTTTAACAACTAACTTTAACTAACCACACACCTACTTAACTATTATTATTCAATACTAACCCTAACCTATTGGCGAGGACCAAGAGGTAGGAGGCTACTCTCCAGAACGTAGAGCCACCTTCCCAAGAAAAATCCCATATTTCAAACAGAACGAATGGGAAAATAATTACACGATTGAACCCCGTTGAGAATGGGATGGTATAAATCCCGATGTAACTGATTAATGGGCCAAGAAATCTTTAGAGGGATGAGGAGAAAGAGCATCAAAATCTTTGGGTTGTCCATAATTAACCTTAATTGTAGAGATATTGTCCATGCAAATCGCAGAAACTAAATGGTGAATGGATTGAAGTCTTGTGTCCTGAGTATTGTCACAAAATTCACTCAGTACAATAATCAATCTTTTCAAAATTAAGTTTTTTCGAGGGGACCACAAATTGACCAGAGCGGTTCATTCTTCAACATTTGCTTTCAAAGGAGGGTTAAAGAACCCACACATTAAAAGAGCACAAAAAGCAGCTTCCACATCTTCAAAAAGAGGGAATTCCATAGATGTATTTTAAGCAAGGATATAATAGAAGAAGAAAGGAAACGGAATATGAAAAAGGACTTTCTAAAGACTTGAAAGCTGAAAAATAAATTGAATGGGAAATAAGGATTCTTAAAGAATAAAGAAATCGTCAAAAATATATAAAGGAGGCGACAATTTAGATTTGTCACAATTTCCTCGACAGCACGCATAAGAGACACTTGTACAAAACATAAAATGAGATAGGATAGACAGTGTGGAAGGCAAAGTTTCTCGACAGCATTTTCGTTGAAAGATTAAAAGTTTTTTCCTCTTCCTAGAAGAAAGGAATAAAAAAAAAATTCATCTTCCCATGGGCAATTGGCTTCAACCCCAAAAAGTGGAAGGACTATCTGTATGGGTCTAAGTTGGTCAAGGCCACGTGGCCAGATAATAAGCAAAAATGGGTGAGGAAACTCGACAGGAAAGTAAGATCTCGACAGTTGCTTCTCTCGGGAGGCACCTTGAGAGGAGTACCACCTAAGATCATACCATCCTTGGTAACATGGAGAAAAAGAGAGAGGAAACAAGACTTTCAAGGACGTGGACGAGCATGTACAAGCCCGAGTACAATAGGAATATCAATTGGCACTACCAACGACTTTGACACATGGCACAAAGCCATTGGCTTGAGTACCTTAGAACTCTAGTGGAACTTTCTTGTTGGCTAAGGCCCATTTGTTGTAGCTTATAAATAGTGGATCCCTCAGTTTAAATCCATTCTGAATCTGAGAAATACAATAAGTAGCTTTATACAGAGTTTATCTTGTTAACTGTCTCTTTGTTCCACAAATTTCTCTCGCAGACTCAACAGTTGCTTTCGGAATGCTTGTGTGCGCACAAAGATCCATTCTCACTCTTCTTTACTTTTTTTATTTTTATCTCCATTTCTTGCACTTTTAACATCTAGAAAGATAATTAAACCTCTAGTAAATTGATCTTAAAAGTGTTAAAATAAGATGTGTAATCTTGACGTCCCATAAATTCAACTATACCAATTTTAGATAAACAATACTAATATATTTATTCTGAGAGCTGTCAATATAGGTTACTCTTCATTCATTATCATAAAAGTGGCTTATACAAGATGCATAGTGGATTAGACCATTAGTGATTGGAGTTAAAAAATATATATATTATTCTGTCATTCTGTGTCAGTTGTTCCGTCGTGATAACGGTTGACATCAGAATAAACCTTACTATAATAAATTAAATATATGGTTTAATCCAACACCTCTATAGAAAAAACCAAGAGCAAACATCACTTTACCAGATAAAGGAGTAATAATAATTAAAGTTGGTCCCTTTATGTATAACCCTCTCTTTGTCACCTTTGACCAAAACTCATCATTTCACCAAACAGATGACCCTTTTTATCTTGGCGTGCCCTCATTGAATGACCACAAACCAACATCAGTGATGGGTAAGAGAAAATATGCAAAGACTGGTTGCATGAAAGATGCCAAGACCACAATGATGTATCGAGGCGGAGCCAGGATTTGGAATTTGAAGGTTCTAAATTTACTTTGAAAAAAATAAAGGAACTTTTTGTTGATAGTGGAAAGAAAAAATCCAAGAGTTAATATACATATATATTTATTTAATAAAACGAAGTACTTACACTAGCGTGGAAAGCATTTCCACAATTCTATCCTTACCACTAAACTTTCAATCAGTTTTGTTAGGGGTTCACAAGTTAACATACATATATATTTAATTAATTTTCTAGTATAAATACAAAATCTATGAAAAAGCTACTGGGTTCGTCCGAACCCACGAACCCCACCTAACTCTGCCTCTGATTCATGTATAATGGTATGCATGTGGACCTACTTCAACTCAATAATGACAGCTACCCTGTGTTTTATTTATAGAAAAATCTAAAGCATCTCATCTATGCCTACAGATACAGATTTAACCTGCTGAGTAATCAATTCCAATCTTTAGTCTTCCCCAATCATCCCTCCAAATACACAAGTTATTATGATTATTTCAGCCAAGTACTTTAACCAAGAATATCTAAGTTGCAAACAGTAATTACTACTAAAAGGTTAATACAATAAACAAAAATGTGGATATGAATGATACATCAGTGTAGTAACATGACAGTTCCCAAATAACCGAAACTTGGAGCTAAGCATATCAATCCCAGAACGACAAGCATAGCCAAATCCTCCCTTCTAAATACAGTTTGCTTCAGAATTTACGTATGATCATCCTTAAGGTACTCGTGTTTGTACTAAATAAAAATCCATGTAACCTTAACTGGACTCCCTCCCTTCCTGTAGGACCTAAACAGAAAAAGATTGGACCCATATGAATCTTGGGAAGAATACTACAGTGAGTGGAAAAAGAGCTTGAATGCAGTGAGTAAAATATATCGCAAGCAGTAATATTAGACTGTGGGGAAGACTTCTCTCCAGTAACGGAAGAATCTCAACCAATGACCAATTCATCTCCGAGATGATTCCCATAGTTTTTGTTCAATGGCCAATTTCCTTAGCTCCATCAGACCTTGCTCAACTAAAATATCAACCGCAGGAAATGTTAGAAAATGAACTCACGTCACAAGAGATAGTAACTAATAATATCACCATAGTAAGACAATTGTACCAAAGAAAAGTATATAGTAAGACAATCCAAAAACTAATCTTGAATAGTGTGTATGTGTATTATATTCAGGATTTATTATGCATTGAATAGCTTATCTTATGTTGATAATGATAAAGATCACAAAGTTTACGCAAGATACTATATTACAAAGATAAGATTTGATATTTCAAAGTCCAATACAGGGTGTTCACCACTACTTATGTTGCAAGCTATATTATGTGTGGTGTGTGTATGCATGCATCACACATAGACAAACTTTTTTTTGGGAGGGATATAGGCACAAACTTATAAGTCAAATCTTGTTTTGTCTTGACTTTGCTACAAGAATATTATACACCAACTTGCTTATTTACCAACTTGTGTACAATACAGAACACATGGTGGTTTAACCAATTAAGTACCTCTAGACATGGTTTATTAAAAAAAGAAAACAGGGTAATAGACTGAAAAGGTATGGAATGTACCATCAACAGCATCATGAGAAGTTGGTGAGTGCCCACTGCGACTACTCCAAAATTGAAGCCTTTTATTGGCTTTTTCCTCCTGTATGCCATGGGCTTTGGCTCTCCTCCAAAAGTAAGTTAGCCATGCCTGGTAAAATTTTGAAGGTAAACTTGACGTAGAAAAAAGGAGGAGACAAGTTTGCACTAATTGAAAGAGGTCATTATACAGGCTGTCCTGATAAGAACACATTTAAGCTGGATATTGGAAGACTGTTATCATAGGGTGATAAGATACAGACTCTTATATAAGAGAGAGAAATTGTAGTCTTGTTGTTCATCTTTGAAATTGATAATTTTAATTAAGAATATAATTAAACTGTTTTTAAATTTATCACAGTTTGGGGAGAAGGAAGCAGATTTCTGGAGAAAAAAAAAAAAAGTACTTATTGAACAAATGGCAAAGGATCACATTCCCTAGATGTGTTATAGCAGGAATTAGAAAGGTAAATGTAACTGTTGGATGGATTCAATACCTCCTTGAAAAGAACATCCTCAGACTCCTCGGGGCTGAGTTCTGAAAAAATTGAAAAATTCAAATAATTCTCTCTAAAAGGAGTTCAGGAGACATTACAAGATCAAGGCATTGGAAAACACTTAAATTAGACAAGACCAACGATTTGTCCAAGCAAGTTCAAGATAGGCACACCCTTATTTTGCCATGTCTAAGGTCTCATTTGTTTTCATTAAGATTAAGACCTCTGAATCTAAATACATATTTGAATATTAAGATGTACATCAAGATTCAGATGTAAGAATTTGAATACATATCTAAATATTAAGATTTGAATACTAATTAATTAAGACTGCTTGTTTTTTTAACACCTAAAAGTATAAAATGTCTTTATTTAAAAATTAATAAATATAATTTTCAATACAATACTAAGTTAATCTAATACTATCAATGAAAAAATAAATAAATAAATAAAATATATATATACATATATGGTTTTGTTTTTTAAACACCTTGAATGTATAAAAGTTGTCTTTATTTTAAAAATTAGTAAATATAAATTTCATAAAATACTAAGTTAATCTAATTCAATTTATCAAACAAAATATTTTTTTAAAATCATATGGTGGCGATGGCTAGCAGTGATGGTTGTGGATGTTGACGGGGATGGTGTAGGTAGTAGTTAATGGTGATTGTAGTTGGCAATAGATGTTGATGGTGGTAGTTGGTGTAATAGTTATGGTGGATGATAGTGATAGTTTATGGTGGTGGTGAATAATGTTGTTGGTAATATATAACATGGTGGTGATTTTGGTGATTTTTTTGTGGTAATGGTGGTGGATGGTGATAATTGTAAATGATGACTAGTTTTAACAATTGATGGTAGTGATTGACACAATTCCACAAGGCCATTCACTATGAGCCGAGCCAAGAAGCTACACATACTACAAGCTATTTTCTGGAAGGAGGCCTTGGAGACCCTTGAGGAACAACAAAGGAAGGTCCACAACATGTGGATGATCAAGGGGGAGGAAGAAGAGGATGACCAAGTGTTATGCGACGCTGCAACAACTCATGCGATGCTGCAACTAGGCCATGCAACCGCATCCAGCGTCGCAACTCGAAACAGATCACTCCTCAATTCTGTCAAGGACGCGGCAGCAAACTCCTTGTTGCGGTCGCAACTAGGAGCGCAAACTTTGAAGAAGTGTGACATTTTGGGTTTATTTTGCATTGTCTTGCAGCGTCACTTTTGGACCTAAAATGTAATCAAGCCTAAGCTATAAATAGGGGCTTCCTAGTCTAGAATAGCGTAGGTTGAATTGATGAGAGATTACACTTTTAGCTTAACCTTTTAGTTCTTGTCTAGCTAGCTAGTGTAGTGTCAATTCCTTAGTTGATCTATAACTTCTTGGCTTGATTTTCACTTGAGATTACTCATTTATGGATTCAAATTGAGCTTTCTTCGTTTGTGGAATCATTTATAGTATTGGTGCTATGATTGAATTCGATTGGGAGGTATCGATAACCAATCCAATGTTTCCCATAAACTCATTATTAATAGTCTTGCTTCGCCGTTTTGATTTTTCCTTTTCCTTGTCGTTTTCTGTAGAGTTTCCTACTCAGGATCCTATCATTTGGTATCAGAGTTTACGCTAAAGAGTTGTTTCTACAATTCTTAATCCTTATTCCTTAGCTTGTTAATTAGAAAATTCAAAAAAAAAAAAAGTTCTTGTTTCCGAAAATTAAAAGCCTAGTTTGATTCGTGTTTGAATTGTATTTTGAACATAAGATCTGAATTCTCTAGTGTTAATGAGTCTAAGATCTAAGATTTAATCTTGTATGGAGTAGAATTGAAGTTTTCACCATTGTTGGGTTGGAGACCTTGAAGAACAAGCAAGTGGGACTGAAGATCTGGATTAAATTGAAGGTTCAATTGCATTAGGGTTTTCTTCCCTATCACAAGGAGTTCGAATCTCAAATTTGGTGGGTCAGAGTTGAAATTGGAAAGGTCAAGTTTTTGAAGTTCATAGTTGTTATTGGTGATCTTCATAACTTGAAGGAGGTTCAAAGAGTGGTCTTTGATCCAAAAGGGGAAGTGAAGGAAAAGTGTGCATGTGTTAGTACAAAAGGAACATTGCCAAAAAGGCAAATTCTAGAAGGGAATAAAGTACAAAAGTCAAAAAGTGCACAAAATAGGAGTCCAAAATCGCAACAAAAAGCTGACAGCTCGCGTCAACTTTGCGAGTCGCACATTTTACTTTGCTACCACATCAAGGACCGCAGACTCTAGGCAAAAGCTTGCCAAAAGTGTGGAGTTTGTGGAGGAGGGTTGCGCTCGCAGCAACCCCTTGCGGCACCAGCCAGACCGCATCACAGCCTCTACCCCATGAAAACTTCATCTACTCTGACAAATCTCAAATTTAACGCTCATAGTTTCTTTTATTTCAATTTCAATCCACTTCCTTGATCCTTATAGCTAATCAACACTAGTAATTGGCCTTACTTGGTTGCTGATTAGTTCCTTGTGTTCAAATTCTAATTTTGTGCTAATCCCTTCTAGCTTTGATCGTTTTAACTCATTGATCATTTCTTGGATCCTTCTATTGGTTTTGATTGAGTCGCCCGTTGTTCGATTAACAAGAATCTATTCCACATATACTTGCGTCCCTTCGGTCGAGAGCGCTGCATCTTTTATTTGATGCAGACTCAGGTACACCGACACGTGATCAAATCACTTGCTAGGCCCCATATCTTCTACTATTGGAGAGCCCCTCTCTATTTTCATGGGCTTTAGTTTAAAGTTTTCTAGTACTTTATGATTATGTGTTTAACGTACGTCGAGGGCCTTGTCCCAGTAGACCTTGCTCAGTTATGTTTAGAGACTTCAAAGACACATTTAATCATGCTCTAGTTTGGACCTTCATGTCCTTTGTCAGCGATTTCAGTACTATAACTTACATTTTATGCAAAGTGGTTATTTTACAAGACTTTTCTCTTCAAATACTTTTAAACTATGTTTTCACTCATGTCTAATATCATATCATAGGTACGCTCGGGCTAGCATGGCATCGAGTGCCCGTCCCGCCCAAGGTCTAAGCTGGGGGCATGGCACTTCTAGCCCTAGTTTAGCTAGCTAGTGGAGTACTCATTCGGTCATTCCTTAGTTGATCTTTAACTTCCTATCTTGATTTTCACTTGAGATTGCTCATTTGTGGATTCAAATTGAGCTTCTTCGTTTGTGGAATCATTTATAGTATTGGTGCTTTGATTGAGTTCAATTGGGAAGTGTTTGTAACCAATTAAATGCCTTGCCTCTATGTTTTGATTATTTCTTTCCCTTATCGTTTCTTTAGAATTTTCTACTTAGGATTCTATTAGTGATAGTCCGCAATGGTGGTTGTGTCTATGGGTGGGTGGTGGGTGGTACGTAGTTGATAATGGTGAGCCTCAATGGCGATAGTTGCTAAAGGTGGACAATGGCGGTAGCGGTGAATAGATGGAATAAGTGATACCAATTCTGTAGAAATCTTTAAATAAACATTTTGATGATATTAAGACATCATTACAAATCTTAATCCATTTAGATCTCCATTAGACCCATTATGTGGTTGAAACATTAGAAAAAATGCATTTAATGATTAAGATTCAGACCTAAAAAAACAAATGCACTTGATGGGTGAGATTTGAATGATCAAAATTAAGACTTTCATGAAGTGCAAACCAATGATGCCTAGCCAATAACCAATATGTAAATCAATAGACAAGTTTAGATGGGTATCTGATTGTTTTCCATGTTTAATCCAACCAGCACAATGTAAAAAATAGAAGGGATAAATATAGGCAAGAAAACTGAGGAAGTTCAACACATTAGCTGGTTGTTTATTTCCAACTAGTTAAATATGAGTCTGAGTGGGACAATATTTGATGGTCATAAAGGAAATCTAACAACCTGAATGCATAAAGTTGAATCCTCACTAGAATGACAGATCAGATGGACTTACCAAATGCCTCCATATACTTCGGATCACTTGGTGATTTGATGTCTGCAACAGACAATAAAACACAATAAATCTAGAAGGATCATACTCCTATTGTTAAACAAGAAGATGACTTTGAGTTGTAGAACAAATGGACGCAATTAATAGAAGGAAAAAACAAACAGAGAACGCCAACTGCATTTAAGATCAGCTGACAGGTTTGCATATGCCACAACATTGAAGATAGTCAGATTCTTATTCAGAAGGCAAACTTAGATGTGCTATGGATTTATAAATAAGATAAACTCCACTTGACTTCTATGACAATGGTCTTTCCCAACTGACCAACACTCCAGCAGAAAAAACCTTATTAGTCAATCTATGTTAAGTCAACAGTGGTTGTTAGAATAGGAATAGGAACAAAATTAGTATATACAATCCTACTTAGAATAGGAATAGAAATAGTATATAGAATCCTACTTGAAAAAGGATTGTAATGTAATGTTAGTTGGAAAAGGAGTCTAATATAGTGTCTATAAATAGAGTCTAAATGTAATAATATAGATACACAATTCAATAATGTTCTTAATATTTCTCACATGGTATCAAAGCCTCCACGATTTTGGTAGAGAATCAAAGAGCTTCCGCGGCTGGCAGATGGCTATTACATATAATTGCCACCCATCTGGCCAATAATTATGTTAACAAAAGTAGGGCCAATGATATATGCATGAACCCCATATTCAGGGGAAGAAAACTCAGTCAGACAGATCACCGTACGTCAATTTTTGGTGACTTTCTAGGAAAAAATCTACTTGCTGCAAGTTTTTTTTAAAAAAAAATAAAATCCTCATTTCTATTATATTCGGTACGCAAGTAGAAAAAAATTCTTTCCTAAAAACATATAAACATATCTAACACAAAACGAGAAAAATGCTAACAAAAAAAAGAGAGCGGAGGGTTCAATGGGGTCGGGTAGAATATTAAAAAAAAAAAATATCTAAATTTTCTTGGAAGGAGTGGGTGGTTTGGGGTTGAAGTAAGATTTTTTAAAAGACTTTTATAAAAGAAATTTTTAAAAAATGGGGTTGAGGGGGAGGTGGTGGAGTGGGGAAAGAAAAATGTTTTAAATTTTATTTTTAAAAAGTCAATTTCTTTTTTTGGGGAGAGTGATACTTTAATCTTAACTTTTAATTAATACTAATACTTTATTTAATTTTTGTCCAGGTGGAATGTTTTATCCATGCGATACGCCATGTGACAAGGTTTTTTTTTAAAAAAAAAAGGTGTATTACATGTATCACTAAGGTATATTTCCCAAACTAATGAGTGATTGTTTAGGTATGAAAGATAGTTTAGATATGAAACTCATACTTTTAAATATCTTGGTGTAATTGTAGACATTGAAATTTTGTGAGACTCTACAAGACATGCTCAATTTGAGTCCCACTGGGCGTGCCAAATTTGTTTGCAACAAATTTTATAGTAACAGAAAATAAACTACAATCACAATTCGAGTCCCACAGGGCGTGCCAAAATTGTTTAATAAATAGTGCGGGTACAATTTGGTTTCTCCCTTGATCCTTCTCTCATAAAAGATTTCTCCATATTCAAGGGTCTTTAGTAACGTATTTCTCGAATTAAAATAATTTGGATTTGATCTCTCTATGAATATTTCATGAATTTGCGGAATATTCGAGATATCTTTTCAAGGAAATATAGTACCCTTTATATAGGTATGAACTAGGGTTTAAGATTGAGTAGCCTCCAAGAATCCTAATTGAAATTGAACACATCTTGTAGAGTCCCAACTCGAATTGAACACGTCTTATAGAGTCCCACAAAATTTCAATGTCTATAAAATTATATTTAATAAATTTTAGACAATAAAATTTGCGCCGGGAAAACAATAATTAAGAACGGAAAAGTATCGCAACAATCGTATTTATTGATTTCAAAGTGCGAGTGTTATAATCTCTATTATTCCTTTGATTCATCTTTTCAAATATAAATTCAAGGGTTCTTGAGCTTGATCTTAAATTTGTCTTGAACTTGATCTTGGATTCAAGGGCTTTGGAGGTTGTTCTTGAATCTTCAATGAACTTGAATTTGAACTTTATTTTGATCTTGACTGTTATTTGAATTCAAGGGCTTCGAGCTTGTTCTTGATCGTTCTTGAATGTGAATTCTTAAACTTGTAGTTTATAGAGAAATCTATGACATTTGATCCACGAGCTTTCTCTAACTTCTTGTTTAGAATTTACGGTCTGTTTTCTAAATTATGAGGACCCCTATTTATAGTTGTGGAATAGAGGAGTTGTGATAGGAACAGGTATCCTTTAGGCCAATCAGATTTAAGTGACATGGCATATGAGCTTTATGGAGCGAGCCTGTCATTTTGACACATGACATGATTCTATTGGCTTCTTTGTTGACTTGGCATGACAAGTGGCACCAAACTGGACCTCCCGGATGAGATGTCATTAGGCTTAGCTAATTAGGTTCATCTATTGTAGCTCAAATCAATTAATTTAGATTTTAATTAAATCCATATTTTTGGACTTAAATAATTAACTCAATTATATTAATCCGTAATTTATTTGGACTAATATATTCATGAATTTAATAAAATTCGAATCATTTTATAAATTTTAAATGATTACAAATGCCCTCTACTTCAAGACTTGTCGAGATATTTTATCTTTTGAAGACTAGGCTTTAAGTATTATCTAGAAAAAAATTGCACGACATTAATATTGAGATGCACAATAATTGCACCACTCCAACATAATTAGAGTGAAGAAGAAAATTGTCAGTAATTACTCCATGCGGCCACTTTCCAATTAGAATAGGAAAACTAGCATATATGTTTTGTTTCTATTAGGGCTCGGAAAGGCTCCCATTTTAAAAAAAAAATCAATTCCAATTATAAGAATTGTAATCCCACTCAATTTCATATACATATATTTTTCTATCGCCTTAACCAAAAAGGAATTGTAATTGAACTAGGGGAATGATTTTATTCTCATCACATGACATCTATAAATAAATGTTCTTCCATTTTATTTCATTATCAACATCATTACTTTTGGAGCTTCTCCTCCCTGTTTTTTCCTGATTTTCGTCACTTTTTATAGTTTGACATATCTGTCGCAGAAAATTCATATCTTATTGTAGAAACGTCGAAATCACGAACGATTTGATTTTTCAAAAACTAGACTTCTTGATCTATAACATATCCAAAATTAAATACCTTCATAATCATTTTATATGATTTTTTGAAGTTAGCTCTAAATTTTGTCATGCTGAAAATTTCAGATTTATGTGGCTTTATTACAATGCTCGTATCTTGATGTAGGAATGATGAAATCACAATCTGCTTGATTATTTCAAATTTCATAAAGGTCTACAATATATATGAAATCCAAAATTTACTACATGCGAAATTACTTTAGATATTATTATGAAGTCAGTTTTAGATTTTGGAGCACCAATAATTTTAGATTTGCGCGATGACACCAAACAAATTGTATCTCGAGGTAGAAGTATCGAAATTACAATGCACTTGATTCTACTGAAAGCAATAATGAATGGCTACAACATATCCGAAATTTGGATTGAAACTCATTTAATATCGTTCTAGACAATTTTTTGAAGTTAACTTTAAATTATGTAAGGTGATTTCAGATTTTCGTTGCATCTTGATGTTGGAAGTCATCACCAAAAAGGGTTGTGATCGCCAAAAACTATACTTCAAAGGTTTCATTATAACCAAGAAAGTATTGTCTCAAGTATAACCTAGTTAGCTTAGCATTGCTTCCAAGTCTCGAACGTCTTGGCAGGTAACAACCTCTCCTTTACTTGTGTTTTCTTGTGTTATCTTCTTTTTTTTTGTTTTTTTAACAACATTTATATTTTGCAGAGGCTACGCAACAAAGAGTTTTATCATAACAAAATTCAATCTTAAGGTGCAAAATGATGTGTTTAAAGTCCCCGCCTTGAGATCACTAATTTGTGTCTTTATCAAATCTCGAATACTTAAGTATAAAGTATGAAGGGATGTGTTTAACGTCCCCGCCTTAAGATCACAAATTTGAGGCTTTATAAGATCACGAATACTTGAGCATAACATGTGAAATAGTGTGTTTAACATGCCCGCCTTAAGATCAGTAATTTGAGGCTTTATGAGACCCTGATTACTTGAGCATAATGTGTGAAGGGATGTGTTTAACGTCCCCGCCTTGAGATTACTAATTTGAAACTTTATAAGTTCCTGAATACTTGAGCATAAGGTGTGAAGGGATGTGTTAACGTCCCTGCCTTGAGATCATTAATTTGAGGTCTTATAAGATCCTGAATACTTAAGCATAAGGTGTGAAGGGATGTGTTTAGTCTCAACCTTGAGATCACTAATTTGAGGCTTCATGTGATCCCGAATATTTAAGCATAAGGTGTGAAGGGATGTGTTTAACGTCCTCGCCATGAAATCACTAATTTAAGGCTTTATGAGATCCTGAATACTTAAGCATAAGGTGTAAAAGGATGTGTTTAACGTCCCCACCTTGAGATCACTAAGTTGAAGCTTTATAAGATCTCAAATACTTAAGCATAAGGTGTAAAGGGTTGTGATTAACGTCCCCGCCTTGAGATCACTAATTTGTGGCCTTTTGAGATCCCAAATACTTAAGGATAAGGTGTGGAAGGTCAAATTTTATCCACCTTAAGGTATGAAAATTTAAGATCCTTTTAAGGATAAATTCATGAAAAGGATAGGTTAAGGACAAATCTTGTCTACCTTAAGGCATGAGAATTTAAATATCCATTTAAGGATAAATTCGTGAAAAGGCCAACTTGAGGTGCAAAGGGATGAATCTTGTTCACCTTAAGACATGGGAATTAAAAGATCCATTTAAGGATAAATCTATGAAAATATCAGCTAAGGTGCAAACGGACAATTTTGCCCACCTTAAGGCATGGGAATTTAAAGATCCCTTTAAGGATAAATGTGTGAAAAGGCCAGCTTAAGGTGCAAAAGGACAAATCTTGTCCACCTTAAAGCATAGGATTTTAAAGATCCTTTTAAGGATAAATCTGTGAAAAGGTCAGCTTAAACTGCAAAGGGACAATTTTGTCCACCCTAAGGCATGGAAATTTAACACCTTGCATGTTTAGAGGATTTGAAGACTTCAACTAGCACACTTGACAAATTTGAAGACTTCAACTAGCACACTTGACAAATTTGAAGACTTCAACTTGCATACTTGGAGGATTTGAAGACATCAACTTGCATACTTGGAGGATTTGAAGACTTCAACTTGTATACTTGGAGGATTTGAAGACTTCAACTTGTTTACTTGGAGGATTTGAAGACTTCAACTTGCATACTTGGAGGATTTATAGACTTCTACCGGCAAACTATTAAGGCACATAGGTATTGCGCCTTCCTCCACAAAACTCACGGCATTACCCTCCCGTCCAAAAGTATCCTTTTTGGTTTCAACCTTATTTTTTTATGCCCTTTTGGAATTTTAATTCAATTTTGTTACCCTTTTGGCTCTAGACTCCAAATAAAGAGTGTTAAAACGGATTGAAATTGGAGACTAAATTCGACTCAATTGACAATTCTCTTTAAATGAGTTAAGACTTGAATGGGTTGAGATTGAACCCAATCCAAATTATCTTGTGCCCAACCCTTCAAATTCTGGGTGGGTTACTTATAGTTGGGCTCATTTACGACACCTCTAGTTTTAACTTCAAGTTTGCAAGTTGAAGTCTTCAAATCCTCCTAGTATCCAAGTTGAAGTTATCAAATTCTTCAAGTTTGCAAGTTGAAGTCTTCAAATCCACCAAAAATACAAGTTGAAAACGTCAAATCCTCCAACTATGCAAGTTGAAGTCTTCAAATTTTTCAAAGTTGCAAGTAGAAGTCTTTAAATCCTCCAAGTATCCAAGTTGAAGTTTTCAAATCCTCCAAGTATACAAGTTGAAGTCTTCAAATCCTCCAAGTATAAAAGTTAAAGTCTTCAAATCCTCCAAGTATACAAGTTGAAGTCTTCAAATCCTCCAAGTATATAAGTTGAAGTCTTCAAATCCTCCAAGTATGCAAGTTGAAGTCTTTAAATTTGTCAAGTTTGTAAGTTGAAGTCTTCAAATCCTCCACATACGCAAGTTGTTAAATTTTCATGCCTTAAGGAGGACAAAATTGTCTCTTTGCACCTTAAGCTAGCCTTTTCATGGATTTATTCTTAAAATGATCTTTAAATTCTCATGTCTGAAGGTGGACAAGACTTGTCCTTTTGCACCTTAAGCTGGCATTTTCACGAATTTATCCTTAAAAGGATCTTTAAACTCTCATGCCTTAAGGTGGACAAGATTTGTCCCTTTGCACCTTAAGTTGGCCTTTTCACAGATTTATCCTTAAAGGATCTTTAAATTCTCATGCCTTAACATGGAAAAAATTGTCCCTTTGGACCTTAAGCTGGTCTTTTCACGGATTTATCCTTAGACGGATCTTTAAATTCTCATGTCTTAAGGTGGACAAGATTTGTCCCTTTGCACCACAAGCTGGACTTTTCACGGATTATCCTTAAAAGGATCTCCAAATTTTCATGTCTTAAGGTGGACAAGATTTGTCCCTTTGCACCTTAAGCTGGCCTTTCCACGAATTTCTCCTTAAAAGAATCTTAAATTTTAATACCTTAAGGTGGATAAAATTTGACCTTCCACACTTTATGCTTAAGTATTCGGGATCTCAAAATGCCACAAATTAGTGATCTCAAGGAGGAGATGTTAAACACATCCCTTCACACCTTATGCTTAAGTATTTGGGATCTTATAAAGCTTCAACTTAATGATCTCAAGGCGGGGACATTAACACATCCTTTCACACCGTATGCTTAAGTATTTGGGATCTCATAAAGCCTCAAATTAGTGATCTCAAGGCGGGGAGGTTAAACACATCCCTTCACACCTTTTGCTTGAGTATTCGAGATCTCATAAAGCCTCCAATTAGTGATCTCAAGGCGAGGATGTTAAAGAAATCATTTCACACCTTATGCTTAAGTATTCGGGATCTTATAAGGCCTCAAATCAATGATCTCAAGCCAGGGACGTAAACACAACACCTTATGATCAAATATTCAGGATCTTATTAAGTTTCAAATCAGTGATCTCAAGGCGGGGACGTTAAGCACATCCCTTCACACATTATGCTCAAGTATTCAGAATCTCATAAAGCCTCAAATTAGTGATCTTAAGGTGGGGACGTTAAACACATCTTTTCAAACCTTATGCTTAAATATTTGGGATCTTATAAAGTCTCAAATTAGTGATCTTAAGGCGGGGACGTTAAACACATCCTTTCACACCTTATGCTTAAGTATTTGGGATCTCATTAACGCACAAATTTCAAGATTGAATTTTGTTATGATAAAACTCTCTATTGCGTAGCCTCTACAAAATATAAATATTATTTCAATCGATCAACAAAAAAAAGACAACACAAAGAAAATACAAGTAAAGGAGAGGTTGTTTCATGTCAAGACGTTTGAGACTTGGAAGCCAAGTTAGATAACTAGGTTAAACTTGAGACAATATTTTCTTGGTGATAATGAAACTCTTGAAGTATAGTTTCCGGCAATCACAGCCCTTTTTGGTGATGACGTTCCTACATCAAGATATAAAATATTTTGAGGTAACGAAAATCTGAAATCATCTATGTGACAGAATTTAAAGTTAACTTCAAAAAATTGTCTAGAACGATATTTAACGAGTTTCAATCCAAATTTCGGATATGGTGTAGCCAATCATATTTATTTTCTGTAGAATCAAGAGGATTGTAATTTTGATACTTCTACCTTGAGATACAATTTCTTTGGTGTCGCACAAATCTGAAACTGTTGGTGCGCCAAAATCTAAAACTAACTTCATAATAATATCTAAAGTAATCCTGAATGTAGTAAATTTTGGATTTTGGATATATTGTAGACCTTTATGTCTAAATTTGAAATAATCAAGCGGCTTGTGATTTCGTCATTCCTACATCAAGATACGAGCATTGTAATAAAGCCACATAAATTTGAAATTTTCAACATGACAAAATTTAGAGCTAACTTCAAAAAATCATATAGAATGATTATTAAGGTATTTAATTTTGGATATGTTATAGATCAATAAGTCTAGTTTTTGAAAAATCAAATTGTTCATGATTTCGACGTTTCTACGATAAGATATTAATTTTCTACGACAAACATGTCAAGCTGTAAAAAAGTGACGAAAATCAAGAAAAAAAAGAGAGGAGAAACTCCAAAAGTGGTGATGTTGATAAATGAAATAAAACGGAAGAGGAACATCTATGTATAGATGTCATGTGATGAGAATAAAATCCTTCTCCTAGTTCAATTACAATTCCTTTTTGGCTAAGGCTGTAGAAAAACATGTAAATATGAAATTGAGTTTAATTACAATTCTTTCTTTTTTTAATTGGAATTGAAAAAAAATTAAATAAAGGAACATTTCTGTGTCCTAATGGATTCAAAACATATATGTTAGTTTTCCTATTACAATTGGAAGTGGCCGCATGGCGTAATTACTGCAATCTTCTTCTTCACTCCAATTATGTTGGAGCGGTTCAATTATTGTGCATCTCAATATTAATGTTGTGCAATTTTTGTCTAGATAATACTTCAAGCCTAGTCTTCAAAAGATAAAATATCTCGACAAGTCTTGAAGCTCAGGGCATTTGTAATCATTTAAAATTTATTAAATATAAATTTATAAAATGATTCGGATTATATTAAATTAATGAATATTTAGTCCAAATAAATTATAGATTAGTATAATTGGGTTAATTATTAAGTCCAAAAAGTATAGATTTAATTGAAATCCAAATTAATTGATTTGGGCTACAATAGAGGAGCCAAGTTTGCTAAGTCCAATAACATTTCATCCTAGAGGCCCAGTTCGGTGCCACGCGGCAAATGACGTGGCATGTTAAGTCAAACAAAGAAGCCAATAGGATCATGTCATGTGTCAAAATAACAAGCCTGCTCCATAAAACCCATATGTCATGTCACTTAAATCTGATTGGGTGAAGGGAAACTTGTTCCCATCGCAACTCTTCTATTCTAAAAACTATAAATAGGGGTCCTCACAAACGCCATAGATTTCTATATAAACTACAAGTTTAAGAATTCAAGTTCAAGAACGATCAAGATAAAGACCATCGGATTCAAGAACAAGCTTGAAGTCAAGATCAAGATAAAATTCAAGTTCGTCGAAGATTCAAGAAACAAGCTTCAAATCCCTTGAATCCAAGATCAAGTTCAAGACAAATTCAAAATCAAGCTCAAGAGTCCTTGAATTTATATTTGAAAAGACAAATCAAAGGAACAATAGAGATTGTAACACTCGCACTTTGAAATCAATAAATACGATTGTTACGATACTTTTTCGTTCTTGATTATTGTTTTCTCGACGTAAATTTTATTGTCTACAAAATCTGGTACTTCTAGTGGGACCAAATTTGTCCTTCATCTCTTCTCTCATAAATCAAAAAATCGGAAGCCGCAAAGGTGGAAGTATGATCAGTACTTCAAGTCTCATCTTTGAGTCATCAAGTCCACACTCCGACAAACCTTGAAGCATGAGGCATTTGTATACATTGAAATTTTGTGGGACTCTACAAGATGTGTTCAATTCGAGTTGAGACTCTACAAGGTGTGTTCAATTCCAATTAGGATTCTTGGGAGCTACTCAATCCAAAACCTAGTTCATGCCTATATAAAGGGTAGTATATTTCCTTGAAAAAGCATCTCGAATATTCTGCAAATTCATGGAATATTCATAAGGAGATCAAATTCACATCATCCTAGTTCGAGAAATACGCCACTAACGGCTCTCGAATCATGGATAAATATTTTATGAAAGAAGAATCAAGGGAGAAACAGAATTATACATGCACTATTTATCAATAAAGTTATGTTTCTTCATATTTTATTGTGATTGCAATTTATTTTCTATCACTTTAAAATTTATTGCAAACATTAATATCTTGGTGTAATAACATGTGTACATTACAAAAATTGTAGAAGTTAATTCAAATATCTTGGTGTAATAACATGTGTACATTACAAAAAACAGTGACCGACCCTTCGGGTGGCCCAGTGGTTTGGGCTTGGGACTTCTATGTTGGAGGTCTCAAGTTCGAAACCCCAAAGCAAGGGGTTTGCCTTCTGGGTCGAGCTCGTCGCACTGGGCTTGCCTAGTGTAGGTTACCTCTCCTATGTGGTTTGCGAGCTATTGCATAGGAGCGGGGGTTTTACCCTGTGCGCACCCAAAGGGTAGCGGCTGCGGGTTTCCTTGTCATCAAAAAAAACAAAAACAAAAAACAGTGACCAAGCAATAAATTATGGAGAGAAAAGAAAAAGTAAAACACTTCAAAGAAAATTTAAGATGCAATGTTCTATGGTGTATAGTGCTAACAACCCAAAACATGAAAGATGCAACCCTCAATCTATTGGGGTATTAACCACATTAGACTTTTGTCCTTGTAATCGTTCCAAGGAATTTAGGGTCTGTCTCATGTAAGGAGAGCCACGAGGTGAGTCTCAGAGATTCCTAACTCTGCCTTTCAAAATGATGGTTATTAAGAGGAGACCTTAATTTATTGCTCAATGTTACCGTGACAACATGGAGGTCGCCAATCACCATTCTATTTGTTACCAACTTACCATCCAAAAAGGGAAAAATTGCATGTGAAACTGTATGCAAGTTTCTGCATTACATAACATGCTGTAACATTTGCTTCCTAAATATAGACGTCTATATTTCGGAAGGACATAACCGTACAGGTAGGTATGTATATTATGGTACAGGTGTAAGCAGCCTTGAATTTTATATTCAGATTTATGAGGTAGAACATCTGTTTTTTTCGAAACGGTGGTGTTCAGACCAACTAACGCTCAACTTCACTATCCGGTACCTGCTATCTCCTGCCAGCACAGGTATAAAGTAACTCTTCCCACCAAGACTTAGATAGATGAGAAGATAGGTGTATTTTTGTCTCTATAGGGAATTTGGGATTCGAACACTGGCCTCCAAGGTTTACACCCACTTCATTGACCACTAGGCTACACCCTTGGCTTATGAGGTAGAACATCTTCAAGCATCAAACCACAATCCTTGACCTTAGCTTAGAGTCTATAACGAGTATCATCTCATTGGCAGATATATAACTAAGCAAACAATGACTGCTGATCAGAGCATGTAAAAACATATATATTTATTTACAAGTAGGGTTTACGGTTTTGGAGATCAAAAAACAAGCATATGAACATACCAGTAGTTAACTAGCAATATTTAAACAACAAACAAGAGACAAACCTGAAATCGATGTTCGAGCAGAGTTTGGACGCCGTTGTTGAGCCAGTGCAAGCACTATGGCATCCTCAACCTAGATCAGGAATATCAGTAAATGGTAAAGTAGTTCCCTATTCTTCCAACTAAAAGGAGAACAAAAGAATACCCTGGTGGACATGCAAGAGATATTATATATTCTTTTGAAATGGGTAACTTTACATGCAAGAGATTATTTACACCCCAAACTATTCTAGAGGAAAATAGGAAAAGAATGGATTAAAGTAGTTGATATCATCCTTTCAATATGAACTTGGTGTTCCAAATCCGGAGACTGGCCTGATATTGGCCTGTGCCCAATCCCTCGGCTGAACACCATAAGTATCATAATTTTTTTTCAAGCAAAAACCAATTATTTTCACCTTCTGTAATAATCATTATGATACATATTCAGTAAGTCCCTTCTAATTTTACCAAAATTTTGCCTAAGAACAACTTAAGGCATAACAAATTCATAATATCAATCTAAACTGATCATATTCTTTTTTAACTGCAATGTAGAAATTATAATGCTTAAATTGATAAGTGGCTTTTTTGATGAAGAAATGAATGAGCATTGGAATCTTTAATTTGAACAAAGAAAAATGATTTGCGATGCTAGTGATAACAGAATTAATAACCTTCTTAATAAACACCATGAGAAGTACTTAAAAGCTTAAGTTTAGAAACAGGTTAAGCACTGCATGTTCTACCTAGTTCAAGGAACTAAAGAAAAATACAGGAACAAGAACAACATAATGACTCTAGTTATTAGAGTAACCTTCAAAGAAACAAGTTCATTCAAGCCCATTTCAACAGAAAGCATGCTTTCTATATTTCCTTCTCCAGTGAGATCATTCAAATCCTGAACAAACTTTCCCCTCTCTGGATTGTCATCACCTGCAAAAGAGAACATTGATTATGCCCATTCAAAATATTTACCATGTGATAAACCCATAGCTAGGTAATCCACAAAATCAAATAGAAAACCCATAAATAAATCATGCTTGCCTTTTTCCAAACATTCTTCCTTTGCCTTTTGGCCAGCAGAGATAACCAATTCAAAAGGAAGAGGTGCGAAGGATGACCAGTACTCGTGTTTTGAAGCAGCAATATCTGCACAAATGCCTGAAAGGAAAAGCAGAGCAACATTAACTTGAGACTCAAGAGTTCAAACCGGTAACATTTCTTACATATCTAAAGCAATGAAACAAGAGCATAGGACACATGGGGTCAAAACTTAACAAAAAGTAAAGCATTGGGTGGATAAGAATGCAATTAGACAAGTACAGAACAGTAGACACCATTCATGCTCTGGAAATAGCAAAAAAAATCTTCTCTGCCCAATTTATGTGATAGTATTTGACTAGGCACAGAGTTTAAGCATGACAAGAAGACGTTTAAACTTGTGGTCTCAAATTAGCATATTTGTGTGGCTATAAGTCATCTCATTAAGAGCAAAATGAGAAGTTTAACATCAAATTATTACAAAATATAGAAAGGTATCATTCTCTTAGAAACTGACCTAAAAGGAAAGAGTGTCATAAAAATTGGGAAAGGAGGTAATTTAAATTTTATTTGTTTTGATAAGTGTGGTGTCCAGGCCAGCTTGCGCGCACCTCGACTAATTCCATCGGGGTACCTACCTCCCACCAACACAAATACTAGGTAACTCCACTGCCATGGGTTGGATAAATGAGAAGAAATTGTTAAGATATCCCACATCGGTAGAGGGATGGGAATTTGGTCTCCTTATATGGACTTGGACAAACCTCCCTTCATGAGCTAGCTTTTGGGGTTGAGTTAGGCCCAAGATCCATCTTTACATGGTATCAGAGCCAGACCCATCCCAATTTGTTGTTCACCGATGATGAGCCCCCATTTAGAAGTGTTCACGCTCCAGTTGAGGTCTGGGCGTGCAGGGGAGTGTTAAGATATCCCACATCGGTAGAGGGATGGGAATTTGGTCTCCTTATATGGACTTGGACAAACCTCCCCTCATGAGCTAGCTTTTGGGGTTGAGTTAGGCCCAAGATCCATCTTTACAGAAATCACCTAGTGTTTTTGCCTAGGACACTGTGGGGATTTGAACCGGAGACCTAATGGTTTCCAATACACTTCATTGACTAGTAAGCAACACCCTGGGTGCATTTAATTGATGCAATCCGTTACGAAAAGTTAATCTCTTTTGGTATAGTTGTAAAACAATGTAATCATAGTTAATTTGCAAGTAATCATAGTTTGCTTGAGCCGAGGGTCTACCAGAAACAACATCTCTACCTTGTAGGGGTAAGGTTTGTGTACACAGTGCCCTCCCAAGACCCCACTTGTGGGATTTCGCTGGGTATGATGTTGTTGCTGTAAGTTTTCTAGGTGAATAGTACTGCCACTACTACAAGTTCCTTCTTTGTAACACTAGAGGAGTAAAGGCACCTGCTTTCAATCTAGCTATTTTTCAAATGTGCAATTACAATGTTTCATTCTTCTTTCTTGATTCACTATCTTATGTGCCCTTTTGTCTTTTTCCTTTTTTCTTATGGGTGCGCGTGATGGAAGGGCTTCAGGTACTTCATATGATAAAACAATCGGAAAATCAAATACAATAGTTACATTGACATAACATGGGTGACTTCATAAAACTATTTCAAATCTATAGCTAATGATAAAAGGTCAGTGTAACTAGCGGCAGTATACAGGAAACCAAAAATTAATGATGAACCATTAAAGGAAAAAGAAAAGAATAGAAGTCAAGAAAAAAGATTTTCTAATTTAGAAAAGAATAGAGATCATGTTCCTTCTCAAAAACAAAGAACAGAGATCATGTTCCTTCTCAAAACAAAGAATAGAGATCATGTGTGTGACTAGGAAAAAGACAAAACTCTGATTCATTACTTACCAAACTGAGTTGCTAAACCCCAATAACGTGCAAGCCAGCATCGTTTAAGAACAACATCTTCCTACAATATAGTATGCGAGGAATTTATTTCTATGATGAAAAATTTTGCATATGAAGAAAGCAGCATCAGAAGGTGCAGCTAGATACCATCTCATTCTGGGTTAAAATCATCCTTTGTGTCATAGAGCGTAGAGCTTTAACCTCAGATTCAGTCCCCTGAAGTTGATCTACAGCAGCAGCTGCGTCATCTTTCGCTTTCTATGTCAAATGTAGTAAAAAAGAATTAGATAGAAAACCAGACATTGCTGTAGCAAATGGTGGTGATGTTTACCTGAACATTAGAGTGGAGACTTGCAAGTTCCACAGCTATCCCATTCTTTGCTTGTTTTGCATCTTTCAGTGCAGCCTGCACCAGTTAATCTTTAGTTGCTTTTGAGGTGTAAAACATTATTTGAAACTGAAGCACACTTGAAGGCAGTTACAAGGAGACAAGACAATGCTATTGTAACATGTCGGCATGGTATTTTGAAGAAAACTTTAGACAGTTTAACATATATAGTTTTTCACTTTTTTGAGCAGGTAGCATATGTATTATAAACAAAGAACTACTCCAAATAATTAGTCCACACATAATCTAAGTTGCTCGGACTCGGGTGCGGATATCCGACGTGGATGCGAATCCGAGAGTCATATTCAGTAAAATCTAAATTTTAAGATTCGGGGGTACGGATTAGGAGGTATTACCTATGGTTTAAATTCCTTTTTCAGAACTGACATTTCAATAACTGCTGCGATCCTTATTCTTCTTCTCCTGTAGCATACTTTGTGTTGTGGTAATGTGGTTCTCTTTTTCTGTTCTTTTGATTTACAGTTTAGTGCGAATTCTTGATCGCTGTTTCTGATCTGCAATGTAGTTCAATTCATTGATTACTTGCTTGCTTCTGATTTACAGTATAGTTCAGACTTATTGCCTGCTATCTTGCGTTTCAGATTATACATTTGAACTAGTTTTCCTTAGTATTTGCCTTTGTATTTTACACCTTCTTTGGTGGCTTTGGTGAAAGATGATAGACTAGGGCCATGTCTTAGGTCGAGGGTGAGGGGTAGGAGTGGTAAGTTCCCCTAGGCTGAGGGTAACATCTTGGAATACAGGGTCTTTGACGGGGAAGTCCATAAAGCTAGTGAAAATTCTAAAAAAGAGGAAGATTAATATAGTGTGTTCAGGGAACAAATGGGTAGGTACCAAGGCTTGGGATGTGAACAGGTTTAAGTTGGGGTACTTGGGAGGCTCAAGGGATAGGAATGGAGTAGGCATTTTCGTAGACAGGGACCATAGGGAGCAAGTGGTGGAAGTTAGGAAGTTCAATGATGAGATAATGACAATTAAGCTAGTTGTTGAAGGACTTACTTTGAACATTATTAGTGCTTTTACGCGCCACAAGTAGGTTTGCACGAGGAGATCAAGAAGCACTTTTGGGAGGACTTGGATGAGGTGGTGAGGGGTAGACTAAACACCTAAGAGATATTCATTGGCGTAGATTTCCAATGGCCACATTGGGGCAACTTCCAAATCTAACTTCCAATGGATTTGACAATGTGCATGGAGGCTTTGGTTTTGGAAATAGAAATGGAGGTGGAACTTTGCTCCTTGATTATAATAGAGCTTTTGAGTTGGTGATACCTAACTCATGTTTTCCGAAGAAGGAAGGCCACTTGGTTACCTTCCATAGCGTGGTGGCTAAAACTCTGACATATTACTTTTTCTTGAGGAAAGGCAATATAGGCATTTGTAAGGACTGCAAGGTTATCCTGAGTGAGAATTTTTCTACCCAACATAAGTTTTAGGTGATGGACTAGGAGATTGAGCAAGGGAGGAGGCAGAAGAATTCATGACTGACCAAGGATTAAATGGTGTGGCTTGACCCCTGCCCTCTCTCAGAATATGGCTGAGAAGTTAACGGTGATGGGGGCTTGGAAGAGTATTGAGGATGTGGAAAGCATACAGCTAATTGCATTAGAAAAGCAGCTAGAGAGGTGGCCAAGGGTTTCGAGGGGTAACATTGGTGGTCACCGAGGGGAATGGTGGTGGAATGGAGAAGTTCAAGGAAAAGTGGAAGCAAAGAAGCCAGTTTATGCAAAGTTGGTGGAAGAATGCAAGGATGAGGAGGAGAAGCAGACAATAAGAAAATTTATAAGGCAGCAAAGATGGAGGCTAAATTAGCGGTTACAACAGCAAAGACGACTGTCTTTGAACGACTGTAAACTAAGCTAAGGGGCAAAGGTGAAGATAAGAAATTGTACAGGCTTGCAAAGGCGAGAGAGAGAAGAATGTCGAAGACCTGGATCAAGTGAAGTACATCAAGGATAAGGACGACAAGGTGTTGGCGGAAGAGACCCTAATTAAGAAAAGATGGCAAACTTACTTCCATAAGCTTTTGAACAAATAAAGGGACCGAGACATTCTGCTAGGTGATTTGGAGCACTCTGAGAGACATCGGGATTTTGGGTACTGTACGTGTATTAAGGTTGAGGTTAAGTGCACAATTAGTAGGATGAGGAGGGGAAGAGTGATAGAACCGGATGAGATTCTGTAGGAATTTTGAAAGGCATGTATGCAGTGGTTAATTGGCTTGTTTAATGTCATTTTAAGATGGCTAAAATGTCAAACCAATTTGGATTCATGTCAAGGCAATCGACTACTAAAGCCATCAATCTTATAGGAGACTGGTGGAGAAATACCGAGAAAGGAAGAGCGACTTACATATGGTGTTCATTGAACTTGAAAAGTCCTACAACAAAGTCCGCAGGAAGTCCTTTGGAGATGCCAAGAGGCTAAAAGTGTATCGGTGGCTTACATCAGGGCAATTAAGCACACGTATGATGGAGCTAAAATGCGGGTTAGAACGGTGCGAGGAGATTTAGAGCACTTCTTCGTGGAGATGAGGTTGCACTGGGGATCAGCTCTTAGCCCGTTCCTATTTGCCCTAGTAATGGATGAATTGATATGGTCCATCTTAAATGAGGTGCCTTGGTGTATGTTATTTGCGGACGAAATAGTATTGATTGATAAGATGCGCAACGGAGTTAGTGCCAGGTTGGAGATGTGGAGACAAGCTCTAGAGTCTAAAGGGTTCAGGTTAAGCAGGATCAAAACAAAGTATTTGGAGTCCGAATGCAGTGATGCAACATGAGGCAGTTGTGGAAGTGAGGCTTGACACATAGGCTATCCCCAAGAGAGATAGTTTCATGTATCTTGGGTCTATAATCCAAAGAAATGGGGACATCAACAATGAAATCACACATCGTATTGATGCGAAGTGGATGAAGTGGTGGCTTGCATCCGAAGTCTCGTGTGATAAAAGAGTACTAGGTTTTATGAAGTGGTGGTTAGACCAACTTTCTTGTATAGGGCAGAGAGTTGATCAGTTAAAACTCCCATGTTTAGAAGATGCTTGTTGCGGAAATGAGAATGTTGAGGTGAATGTGTAGGCATACAAGGAACAATAAGATTAGGAATGAGGATATTCGAGATAACGTGGGAGTGGACTCTGTGGTGAATAAAATGAGGAAGCGAGATTGAGATGATTTGGACATGTGAAGAGGAGATGCATAGGCGCCCTAGTGAGAAATGAGAGAGGTTGGTTATAGTAGGTATGAGGAAAGGCAGAGGTAGGCCGAAGAAGTATTGGGAGAGTTGATTAAACAGGACATGGAAAAACTCAGGTTATCGAGGATATAACCTTAGATAGGAGGGTGTGGAGTACGTGTATTATGGTATAGGGTTACACTAAGTAGTGGAGTGTTGTCTTTCTTTTCGAGTATTTAAGCTTGTTGGTGTTTGTTGTTGTACTAGCCGTATTATTGTAGTTCTTGCTATTGATATCTACCATCGTCTGTTGTTTATTGTGTTTCAATTATCACACTATTTTGTTATTCTTGTTCTTTTCTTGTAGACTTTGCACTGCTTCTCTTGTTAGTTGTCATGTTTTCTCCTTTTTTGTACTTGAATTTGCTATTCTTGTTCTTCTTGAATAACACTATTTTGTTATTCTTGTTCTTTTCTTGTAGACTTAGCACTGCTTCTCTTGTTAGTTGTTATGTTTTCTCCATAGTTTTCTCCTTTTATGTACTTGAATTTGCTACACTTGAGACAAGGATCTTCCGAAAACGATCTCTCTACCTCCACGAGGTAGTGGTAAGGTCCGCATACACTCTACCCTCCTCATACCCCACTTGTGGGATTCCACTGGGTATTATGTTGTTGTTGATGATAATGATGTTGTTCGGGTACGGATCCACGTATGGATACGGATGGTAAAATTTGGCTAAAAAATCCAATTGATGAATAGAATTATAAAGATCTTCTAGGTTTTCTTCCCCAAGACCCCAACTTTTTCTTTCAAGCTCTCTAGTTCTTCCCCTCAAAAAAAGAAAAAGAAAGTTATTTGAGGCCTTCCACCAACTTTCCTTACCGATCGTTGCTATTGTCTACTAGAAATCAGAACAAAACTACTTCAATTCTTAGTTTCTCTCTGTCTGAAATATGAAGCAGCGAATATTTACCAAGAGGAAAAGCTAAAAAGGAGATAAAAGGACTATAATATTGAAGTTATGCCATTTCTTCTGTCTTTAAATCCTATGTTGCTCGGACTCTTAAAAAATGTAACGGGTGCATATCGTGTCCTCCAAAAGTAGTGTATTTTTGGAGAATCTGACATGGGTGCGGCATCGAAAGTGAAGAGTCTGCCCAACTTAGCTTAAATCTATTATATCTTCTATTTTGAGAAATCAAAATCTCAACTTTCCCCCAAATTTGTCCATGGACTTTGGTCAAAGTATCCAATGTGGTTGACTGAATCCCATATGTATCCCGCACCGGCAACCGTCTCGTGTTGACACAGGTGCAGCAGCAAAAATGAAGAGTCTGCGCAACTTAGGTAATTATTACAAGTACAGTTGAACATACAATTAATAACATAATTTCAAACTTGAATATGAAAGTTTAGTGAGAATAAGCAGGAAAATTAACATACTCTACCAACTATCATGTAGCATACTAGAAATAATAGAATGGTCCATGCTACTCTAACCATGTTTGTGTGTGTGTTTTCCTCAATATGTGGAGTCATGTCTAGCCACACAGGCCTAGATAAACTTTTTCATTTACATTCTGTTATTAGTTGGATAAAGAATGACTTCTAATATTTTATGCTTTTTAAGTAAACATCCTCTCACACAAAAGACCAAAGGAATGTAACCAAATTAATCTGCAATTAACTCAAATATCCAAACTGACCTCCCTTTGGCGCAAAGAGGCTTCCTTCCTGCAATTGATAAGATATCATGATATTACAATACATGCATATCCACCAAAAAGGTTTGCATAAATACAAATTCAGTGGTAAGAGAAAGATGTGGAAGACTTTTGCCTGCTTAACAACTTTGCTTCTAAAGATACTCCTTCTCCAAGTGCTGCAACCTGATGCATAAGAAATGCCTTTCAACTGTCAAAAGAACTTGAAGTTTAAATTAAAACATGTGGAGCATAAATCACAAAATGAGAATTAATAACATTTATCCCAGCAAAATTTCAAAATAAGGTGTCCATTATCATTATCATCTTATGACTTCTTTTTCGGATAAACGAGGTGTTCATCAAAGAATGACACGCTGACTATAATCAAGTTTTTCCTCTCTTATTTTATCAAAAGACCAGACAAAACATAAGTTTATTCCTTTCATCCTCTTTCAGGTAAACCAGTAAATTATGAAGCACTGAGGCTCTTATACACAACAGGAAAAAGCAAATGAATGTACAAGTATTTAAGAGTAACAAAAAGAAAGGATTTGTGCACAGTTTGGGAATAGTAATGGCATAACCTGTTTCTCAAGCTCCTTCACTCTAGCTTCTGATTCCTCGTAACTCGTTTCGGCAACTCTAAGCTGCACAGAATTTCTCAAATTCAGTATAAACACATTCAGAGATGCATGTCTTAATGCAAGTAAAGCAGAGGAAAAGAACTGGTGAACGTGCACCTTTCCAAGAAGATTTTCATTTTCTTCTTGTAGCATATCAAACTGCCCAAAAAAATTTAAGGATCAGAGCAGAAAGGGCACTGAAGTTAAGTGATATATCCAAGTAATTACATGTATATAGAGACACAACAGACACTTTACGTGTCTAATGACTGAATACTATGCATGTAAGAATAGAGAATTGCAATTTGATAGCACAATGAACATACTTCATCACGAAGCGCAGAAGCAGCACGGTGATCTCCTGTATCTTTCAAGTTAACTTGTCTTAAATCTGGAGAGAATCTGCATTGTGCATTAGATGATGAATGCAGAGAAAAGGAACTGAATCATGCTAAAGCACCTAGTGCATATATATGAAGGAAGCTCATGTGCCTGAAGACACACTTGGACTGCTTCATTGTTGCACAATAACAGAACTACGCAGATGTACAGATGATTAAGCTAGTTCAACATCTTTTTGAAACGTCATAGAAATAGAATACAATCATAAAGCGAATATTGTGGGATCTAAACGTTGATTAAATGACACGATTACAAGAACTTGGCAACTATGGAATACATGACAAGTAACAGATACAACCTACAAATGAAAAGCAAAAGTACATCGTTTAGACCCTTTGCTCTAGCTGCTTGTTTGTAGGAGTGTCAGACTGAAAAGGAAAAAGGAAAGATCAGAAAAGAGGTTTTCACTATTAGTACCTTTTCTCTCTCAGCTTGTTGGTTGGAGGATCGATTGGTGGTATAGGTGAAGGAGTCTTCACAGGCTGTTGGGTACTTGGTATTGACGGCGGAGGACGAGATGGGACAGTTGGTCTTCCTGCTGATGTTGAACGAAGAGACGGCAATTCCTCAACAAAATTCGTAGCTAGCTACTCATAGAAGTAGGAAATGGAAACAATTACCATACAGAGGTAATCAGAGCCAAGAAAAATAATGTGCTAATGCTTATGCTCTTTTAGATTAAATTTGTCCAACTATATCCCTTCTGTACTTTATATTACAACTTTTACAACAAACCCAGGAACTAAATCCTAAGAGATTTAACAACTATTCAGTGTCTTGAGCTATAGTCACTTTCTGAACAGAAGATTCAATCTTTTTACCTTACGGTTGACAACAGACTTATATAACTGAAATTACGTAAAAATGCAGTTGAATTTGAACACATTCATACTGGATTGTACTTGATTATCTAGGTAGAATTCCAGAGGCGGTCAATATTTCAGAACTCTCCATCAAGTGAACAATAAAACTGACAAAAAGTAGCACAGTAAAATACTGGATAGATCGAGGTCTTGAAATTACCGCAGGTGAAGATGATCTGGTATTTAACTTAGCCGACTGAATAGCAGGGTTGATAGCATTGCTATCACTAGAGCTATTGGCAGCAGTGCTGACCTTGGACCTGGAAAAAGTGGGAGGTGGAGGAGCGGCAAATCGGAATCCAAGATCATCATCGCCATCTTCATCGTCATCATTGCCAGTGGCTGCTTGAGAGGCCATGACTTGAGCAAGGCGCTGGGCAGCAGCTTTGGCAGCAACATTCTGAGTGCGCTTAATGTTAGACATTCCGGAGATAGAGGAAGAGCGGCCATGTCTTGGAGATGAAGAGCCAACAGTAAGAGCGGCCATGGGAGCTCCGGATTCGCTGCTCCATTTCCTTAACTGCCTCGGACTTGCAGTTCGAGCTCGATCCATTAGTACTTGAGTTCAGTACAAAATCATCAACTTAGAAAAGAAAAGCAAAGATGAGCGACAATGTAGTGGCCTAGATTTGGGAGTTCATTTTCGAGCGCTACAGCAGCTTGTCTGCCGGAGAGATAGACGGAGACAGATATTTCCCGTCTAGTTGGACCGGAAAATTGGTTGGAGTCTTTTCTTTTTCTTTTCTTTTCTTTTCCGTCACTACCTTAACACCTTGTTTGGATAGTTGTTAGTTGTTACCTGTTGTATTGTATTGTCTTAGTTTAAGTATGTTGTTTGTTTTAATTGTTACTTAAATTTTATTATATCGTATTATTAAAATTTATCGTTAGGCAATAACGAAAAGACTCATTTTACGCAAGGACTAATTTGGTGTGATCACGTCGTTATCTTAGTATTTTCTTTTTATTTTATCTTTATTTATTATTTAAATAATTATATTTCATCTTTTATTCTACCTTTTCATACTATCTCTACCTCATACCCTACTTTTCTTGTAGGTTTATCATCCAAAATTATGAATGTGTCATTATGTAACGACGGAATTCGATACAATCTATCCAAACATTGTATTCATTAAAATAATACAATGTGACACAATACAATACAACACAATACGATTCATTATGATACATTATAAAACAATGTGTAACAACCATCCAAACAAAGTGTTAGTAGCAATTCCCAAGCCCAGAATTACGTGCCACTGTATCTCAATAAGATATTAGGCAGTATATCCACATTAGCTCAGATATCATGGTCCTTGCCTTGACAAGTTGGACACTCTCTTTTCGGTGTGGGAGCAGTACCCTGAACTTCATTTAGTAGCTCACATAGTTTATGTTGGTTTTAGTATCTCCCACAAACCAGTATGTTTAATATATTGCATGACATTGTATATATGTATTTAAAATCAATATAACTCAGTTTTCATGTTATTTTACTTGGACATTGTATCCGCATGTGTTTACAAACTTATTATGTTCAGATCTCATGTTTATTATGCATTTCTTCATACTCAATACATTTCAAACTGTCGTTCCATATCCAGTCTGTGGTTAGTACAAATTTTGATCAGCTTGCAGTTCTTTTGGTGAGTCCTCATCTCCTCGAGGACGCCACTTATGTCCCTTTTTAGACATTACTTTCAGTTTCCAGATTTGTAAGAGTTAGCTCTAGGCTTGCCCTTGACTTGCTCTTTTGCCTTCATTGCTGCAAAATAAACACTTTAACATAAGTTTTAGAGCATAAAGTAGGCATTGAGGACAATAAAACTATGAAAATAAATCCCCAAATGAGTCGAAATCTCCGACTCATCAACACCCCCCCGACTTAAACTTTTGCTTGTCCTCAAGTAAAACACAAGATTAATCAGTTCAACAGAGATGTCTACATACAGTGCTACTTAAGACTCAACATGAATGCACATGAGGTTCAATCTACCCATGCAATGTTCAATTATGCACTACAAGTTTCAAATTGTGACTAGCCATCATCAAATAGAATTCAAGTTCACAATGTTATTTTCAAATGCAAGTTCAAGCTCAACAAGAGTATTTGAATGCCCTCACATCAAGAATGATTCCATGCTCACACTAAGTTCATCAAAATTTCAGAATTCCGAAATCAAAAGCAACTCTCATTCCCTCAAAGATAAACACATGAATGATTTTCTCCATGCTTGCCCGTATTTTCCAATCAACATGATATTAAGCTCAATCATGATCACAAAGGTCTTTCAAGGCTTGTAACAGGGCTGAGGGTAAAGGTATGATCATTTTGGCTTAGTGCCTTCTACCTTCAAAAAACATGGCCTGCATTTCATTCTTTTTCCTTTTCTTACTCTTTTCAATGTTCACAATCCATCCTACGTCTTTTTAAGCATAATTCATTGGATAACCCTTCAATTTTGCTCATTGCATACACTTTATTTCAACAATTCTTTTCTTTTTCGATCTTTTTCTTCTTTCACTTTTCTCTTTTTTTTATATGGAGGGGTTCCATCTTTTTCAACATGATCCTTCAAGGGGGAATTTCTCAAACTGCTTGACTTTCCTTCTTTTTCACTACACCCCCAACTTAGACTTTTGGCCTAAGTTGCCTATTAAAAATAACCAATGCTTCATAAAGATTTTAGGTGGGAAAGAAAGAGGTCAAATGTGTTCAAGTTTCATCCAAAGAAAATGATAGGCTCAAACGGTGCCAATCAAGGTTCACACTCTCACAAGGTGGTCACAAAGAGGTATAATGACTATTTTGGTTCACTCTCTACAAATGGTGCCTAGGATCATCTCTATCAATCGCCTACATTAGTCGATTGGACAAACGGGGCATGTTCTAGGTATACATTTCAAGACAATCTCACCACACACGACATTCAACACAATCATCAAACAAGACTCTACAATTTTAGCTAGCGTGCAACAATCATCACAAGATTCATTTCAACAACCGGCCAGTTAAAATGAGATGCTAAGAGTTCACACATGACTTATGCAACTCAAATTTGCCTCATCGGAATTGCACACTCATATTGTTCAATTAAGAGCACTATTCAAGTCATTGGTATTGATTGCACCCGATACTCAAATTTGCAAGAGAACAACCACATTTACAAATATCAAGAGGTGGCAAAACCAACATTAATATTTACACCAATGGCTCAATATTAACACAACCCAATGGATCAAAAGCTATTATATACCAAAAAAATCCAGCATTCACAAAAAACACCAAAACAACAATAAAATCCATAAAACATCCCAAAAAGGTAGGTATAAATGTACCTCACCCCACCAAACAAAACAAGTAATTGTCCTCATATACGAAAGAAATAAAAATGTCTTAACAGAAAACTAAGAAAGAGTCAAAATGCCCCTGTCAGGCTAGGCCTGAGGTGAACTCTGCATGTCAGTGACTCCCTTAGTCTGGGCATCAGTGCCCGGCTCAACATCATCCTTAGCTCCACTAGAGCCCACCATTGATGTATCCCTCAAAGACGCCTCTACAGTTGTATGTACCTTAGCCCACTCGAGGTCCTTTAGAACATCATATACAGCTTCATCTCAAACACCCAGCTCCTCCTCATCGGTCTCGACCTCTGACTCAGCGTCCACATTATCCCTAGCAATATCTCTAGTCGTAGTAGCCGGAGGAATCTCATAATTGGCCGGGAAATTTTCACTCTGAACCTCAGGGAGGTCCACTGTGACCAATAGCATCGAGAGATCTATGGATTTCAGCTCATCCACATCGCGCTTCAACCTCATTATATCGTCCTTCAAGGCCGTCCATCATCATACTGCATCATGCCCTACTCACAAGCCTCCACTCTTATCGTGAGGGCATCCAATGCAAGTCTACATCATTTGTAGACAATCTCTTCTCCTCCAGCATAGTCCTCAGTCCTGCGGCCTTCAGTCTGCTTAACGACCAGGGAGAAGGATCCTGAACTGGTGGTACCTGCTTTTCTACCTGTACTGGAGGTGGAGGAGGCGTAGGAGGCATCAGAATCCGAGCTGAATCATGTAAAGATTTGGTGTGTAGCTCCACTTTCCTAATTTGGAGGGTCTGATCATCCTCTTGCTCAGATGTTGAGGATGGAGATTTAGCACCCGAGTTGCCCTCACTTTCAGAAGTAGTGAGGTGGGTAGCATAGATGTTCATGTAGTCGGATCTCTCCTCCGTTGGTGTGGGCACACCTAGCCCCTTGCCCTTTCCTTTCCCCAGTCGGAGGGATTTTGGCATGTGTTGTCCGAGAGGGTGCAACCTCCTCATTAATAATAATACCCTTAGCATGCTTTCAGGGTGGTTAAATCCTTCCATGTGCCTTGGGTCTAGCCATTCCTGCAAAACAACATTGAATTTGTTAGACTTAGTTCGAAAAATATCAAAGTTGAAAAATTTGTGCAAGAAATCTCGCTGAATCATTCGACGAGTCACCGAACCCATTCGGCGAGCCTAGTCGGGCTCGTCGAATGTTCTAGACTAAAAAAATACCAGAATCATCTGGTCTACGATGTTCAGGGCCTTTCGGCGAACTAAAGGTAGATCGCTGAATGTTATAGAATATTTTTCAAAATTAAGGGCTTAGAAAGGCAATCTAAGGGACATTCAGCGAGTCATCGAGTGAACTCGACGAGCTCAAGCATATCGCTGAATGTTACAGAAACATTTCACCCATTTTTAAGGATTAAAAAGGCAATCCAATGGTATTTGGGCGAACCGCCAAACCATTCAATGAGCTCGACCCAGCTCACCGAACAGTCCATCGTGCCAGATGTTGACCCCAACCTCTAATTTCTAACCTACAGCTCATGAGAACAAAATTAAACACCTATTCTACGTAATTAAAACCAAACACATACTACCCATGATCTCGGGGTACTCAGACTTTCCCCGATTTGACCAAAATTGACCAATTGATGTCTTTTGCCCTTAAGAATGACGTCACCCACTCTATCATTGGGCAAAATCAGTCGATCACTGCACTTGGGGTTACTCAGACTTCACCCACGCTAGAACCAACAATAAAACACCACAACCCATAATTTTAATCATGCAAACACAGGTGATTTCACAAATATTGGCCAACAAACACAAATCGGGACCTCATAGGCATAAATTAATTACAATCATTCCAAAAAAACATTGATATTACACAAACAACACAATAGGAATACGATTATGCATTCGAGGCTACAAAAATTTAATTGCGGGGTTCGAAAAACTAACCTCAAGAGTAGATAACTGACACTAGGCTAGAAAATCAACACGCAAAAAGCACAAACTCTTTCCCCGAGCAATTGATCCCATGCAAAACAATAAGATTATAAATCTAAAATATAATTATGAAAGTGCAAAAGTCGAAAAATAGGAAATGAAGGGAGTTTTTGAATTTTAAAACAATTTACGCCTTTTGACCCTTCGGTTCGCTCGCCAGTCGGCGACACTCACTTATGTCGCTGACCATTCCGTGATGCGCCAAACTGCTCTTTTGTTCACCGAAGTTTACAGAACCTCCAGCCATTCAGTTGGTCCAAAAGGTGATCCAGATCGGGCTCGCCGACCTATTCGGTAAGTCTTCGATCGGTGCCTAGGCTCGCCTAATTACTTCTTTTCCTAAAATTTTGAATTTTCAACCTGCACATTCAACACTCATTATTCAAACAACAGTATTAAAACATAAAAGCTTGGATCTCCTTCTAAGATGCGCCTTATTTAATGTCGTGGCATGACGAGGATAGTCATTCACAAATCATTCTTTGGGTTAACAAAGGTATTACTTGGTAGCCCTTCTTTTTTTCCTTCGGTTTAAATGGGACGAGATTTGGCCCATCTGCGTTTCTAGCTACTTAATGGATATCGAGTGGGAAATAATCGTCTGGTTCAGAGATGAGACGTCGTCTTTCATTTCTTTTAGCACCTTGTCTGAGCCTTCCACTTTGTTGAGAATACGTGCTAGCATATCCTCCGTGCGGAAATTTTTAGGATCATCCCTTTGCTCTTTTGGCTTTTGACGCTCATGCGGGGGTACATAGTGATCGTTGTCGCCATCCCGCTCCTTCCAGTTAGTCCCACGGTCACACCACTACCTATCACGGTCTTTCCAATGTTCATCATGCTCTCTATTCCAACCTTGGTTCCTGCCCGGCCTTGGATAGTTCGGACGGAAACCTCTTCCTTGATTTGCTAGAAAATGCACTTCCTCATTATATAAAGCCTCAAAGTGTACATCATCGGGGTTCACCCCACTAACTCCAACCGCATTCACATCTTTAGAACCACTACCCATGACATGTTTTGACAATACATCCATTTGGGTCATCATCTTAGCCATGTTTTCATCCCGTTCTTGGCCCTTTTCAATTCGCTCCTTTGTCATCCTGAAATTCAAAGAAGACACTTGATCTACCCTAGTGTATCAAGCACGGTTGATCTTTGCCATTCCATCAAGGATAGTAGATATGATTTCAAAAGGTTGTTGCATAATTCCTCCTTGGACAAGTTGATCAGCCACACCTTTGTTGACTGAATCTAGACTCCAGTAGAAATGTTGTAACAGCATGTTGTTCGGGAGTCTATGAGTTGGACATTGGAGTATCAACTTATGGAACTGCAACCATGTCTCATGAATTGGCTCACCATCCAATCTTTTGAAGCCTTGAATATTATCTCTCAATGCCATCATCCTCGAAGGAGGGAAAAACCTTGTGTAGAACGCTTCAGTGAGCTCTTCCCAAGAGGTAATTGAGTCCCTAGGTAGGTCGGCTAACCATTTGGTTGCCTCTCCCACTAGAGAAAAAGGGAACAATCAAAGTTAAACTTACTCTTGGGTGAAAGAAAATGGACCACAAACGTCCACAAAATTTCGGATGTGGTCATGGGGATCCTCGTAAGCTAGACCGCCAAACAAACCCTCCATTTACAACAGCTGCAACATCGTGCTAGTCACATGAAAACCGCATTTCACACGACCGGAGGCAACCGGATAACACGAACACTACCTAACTGAGCTTAATTTACATCGTTCAAGTTGACGATGTCATCATTGTGTCCAAGCTGGCTAGCGTTCCTCCGTTGACACTCATCTTATCACTTGTTCAAAGGAAACAAACAACAAACAAAGATAAATTGGTTCAACTACAACACAATAAGATCACAACCAAACTTCACTAAAAGAATTCTAAACACCACTCCCAGACAGCGGCGCCATTTTTTATAATTCTCAACTACATTTCATCAAATTCTAAGTGTAGGCGGTCGCAATCAAGTATAAACCCAACAAAGAGTTGGGGTCGATCCCATAGGGAGTGGTATGGAATATAGTTCAGTTACGAAGTAAAGAAAGTATTCTAGTCGTTTGTAGAAGTAAACATTATCGAAACACATTAAAGTAAATTTCAGGGGTTGACAATAAATGTCAGATGGGGGGTTTGGAGTGAGCAATTAACAACTACAAAAATAGAGTAGTAATCAAGTAGGGAGGGATTATTGGGGATGTGATTGATTAAATGTTAATTTTGCTATATGAATGATTATAATTTACTAAAAGATGTTGACTCTTAGCGGGTAGGCTAGGCTTTAAGTGTGATAGCCATCTCTCGATCAACTACCACAAATCAGGCGAGTTCTCTCGAACCTCGACAAGCTTAACAATATGAGCAGCCCAAAACCTCAATTAATCTACTCTCTCGAGCTAGATTGGTAAGATTGAATTCAGATTTACTCTCTCAAGCTGAATCAATGATAACCCAATCACTACAGTCATCAATTGATAGTCTTAATTCTAAAACCTTTTTCTCAAGCAAGACTAGAATACTAAATTAGAATTGCATTTGCAACTACAATTTATGGATTAAAACACAACTATCAATCAAACCCACTTCAAATCAACATTGAAATCAATAAATACTAACATTCATAAGCTAATTAGAACATTTAATCACATAATCACACCCCAAGAAAGGGGGTTTTAGCCACACATTATAAAAAGCAAGAAAGTATTACCAACTATATTCTCCATCTGCTAGGTAACAAAATTCAAGTCTTCACAATTCTTGGAATCATTTTAAAATCAAAATCCAATTTGAATTCTACTAAAAAACTATTAAAAATAGTGTTTGGATTAAAAAAAACAGAGTTAGAATGTGTCTCCACTTTCGTAAATTCCAACTCTCTTAAAAAACTCTATTAAAAATCACATTTATACTCTTCCAAATTTTCACCCTTTGGACCAATCGGCAGAGTAAGTTGTCTATCGCCGACCAGGTCGGCAATGTGCCAAGTATCCTCTTCAGTATCCTTCTTGAAATAACTCTTCACCATTCACCTTCTATAATTTTAGGCAATCAGGATCTCCTTCGCCGAGCTGCACCTTCCATCGCCGAGTTGGATTTCTCCCAGGGCTGGCCTTCTAGAACATTTGTCGAGCTGAATGACCACTCGGCGGTTCACCAAGTGATCTTGACGATCATCAGATTGTCCTTCTTTAGCTTTTTTGCTTTTTTATTTTTTGGTAATGTCCTTGCCTTGCTCTTTTGCTTTCATTGTTGCAAATAAACACGTTAACATTAGTTTTAGAGAATAAAGTAGGCATCAAGGACAATAATACTATGAAAATAAAGCCTCAAATGAGTCGAAATCCCCAACTCAACATGGACCATTCTGAATAATAACTCCACCATTTACTGAATCACAAGATGAAATCCCAAATGAGCAAGCATGTGAATATCACGAACTAACTCATTCTTCTCCTCCTTAATGTAAACAATACTATTCATAGACAACCTGTTGAGAGCATCTACCACTACATTGATTTTATCTGGATGGTATAAAACATTCATGTCATAGTCTTTCCACAATTCAAGCCATCTTCCGTAATGAAGCTTAACTTCTTCTAATTGACTACATACTGAAGACTCTTATGGTTTGTAAACAAGTCCATATGAACACCATACAAATAGTGCTTCCAAATCTTTAAGGCAAATACTATTGTTGCTAAGTCGTGTAGTTCTTCTCATGAACCTTGAGCTGCCTTGAAGCATGAAGTTTGCATAATCAAGACAAAACTTCTGATTCAAGTGTCTACGATAGTACAATAGTAATATAACCCAACCGAATGAGTTGGGGTCGAGTCCCAAGGGAGCGGTTTCTGAGAATCAAGAGTTAAGTGCGAATATGCTAGAGTCAACCATAGCTAAACACATTATCGAGTAAAAACATGATAAATTAAGGGGTTGACACGAATGTCAATTATCAATAGGGGGTTTGTATTCAATTAATGAACAAAAACAGTGAAAACACAATGATGTGAATATAGGAGACGGGATTCTTAGGATGTGATAGGAATACAAGATAAACTACACAATCGGGTAATTGCTATTAATAATCAAGTGCTGAACATTTGTAACTAGGCTAGACTTTATTGGGTAAATTCTCTCTCGAGCAACTTACCCCGAATCAACTTGGTTTCTCTCGAACACCGAGTTACCGCTTTTAAGCACAGCGTCCGCCTTAGCCCATTCACTCTCTCGAGCTGAATACGTGGGAAAAGCCTAGGATTCACTCTCTCGAGTTGAACCGATAACGACCCAATAACCACTGGCTATCGATTTAGTAGTCTTAGTTTTAAAACCTCTCTCTCTCGCAAGCCAAAAACACTAAGATGAAATCGTATTTGCAACTACAATCCCATTAAGTTCAAACACAACTACTAAACGAAATCACATTTAAACAACAAATAGACTAACAATAAGTAATAACCAACAGGAAATTTAACCCATATTCACAAAATCACACTCCAAGAATTGAGGTTTTAGCTAGACATAAAAAAAAGGAAGAAAATGATACCAAATCGAAGTAACATCAACTAGTATGATTTATATTCACTTAAATCGAGTCTAAGATGAAAAATCGTCAACACTCACTTCCAATTTCTTGGAATTGGAAGTCTTCAAGTCTCCCAAAGCTAAGCAAAAATATTCTCTACTTGAAAACTTAGAAAATAAAATTGTTGTATCTGAAATTGCATACTAAGATAAAAATTCAAACTAGTATTTATAGTTGTCAAAAAATGTGCTGCGAAGGATCACTTGGCGCAGTTAGTCGGGATCGTCGATGCACTCGACGATCCGCCCTTTGGTCTGTTTTATTGCCTTTTAGCTCTTGCCTTCAGCATCTTCGCATTCTGGATCATTGGACGATATAGTACTGCCTTGCGGAAATGTTCGGCGCAGGCTGACTGCTTTTTTCATCGCCGACTTGATCTTTTCCTTTAGGGCTCAGCACATTGGAAATTTGGGCGAGGTAAAGGCCATTCGGTGACTCGCCGAATGCATTAGGCGATCCTCAGGCCTTCTTTTCTTCGTCTTTTCAATCGTTTTGTTCCTTTTTGCCAAGTAGTGTCCATGCTTTGCCTCAAACTCCAAATACTTGAAACTTAAGGATTTACATCAGTTATTGAGACAAAATATGCATTTAAGGACACTAAATCTATTAAAATGATGCCCTAAATGAGTCCAAATTATGGACTCATCAACACCCCCAACTTAAACTTTTGCTTGTCCTCAAGTAAATCTCAAGTTCGACATATGTCTCAATTAATGCTACACAAGACTCAACCATGAATGCACACACAAGACTCAATTTACTCACACAAAAATCAAATGTGCACTCAAAGTTTCAAATTGTGACTCACCATTATCAAAGAATCTCACTATACTTTCTTCAAATGCAAGTTCAAGCTCAACAAAGGAAATCAAATGCCCTCACAAAAAAGATGATTCCATATTCACACAATGGTTCAACAATTTAAAGTTCAGAAATACAATGCAACGCTCACACTCACTAAGAAGAACACAATGCATGCTTTCACCCATAGGTTTGTTCGCATTTTCCAATAGACAATTGTTTCAGCTCACTCATGATAAAAAATGTCTTTCCAAGGCTTGTAATAGGGTTGAGTGCAAATGTATGGTCATTTAGGCTCAGTGACTTTCATCCTCATGAAATGTGGTGCTCACAACACTTCCTTTCCTCTTCTTTCATCATTTTCTTTAGTGCTCATAAGTCATCCCATTATTCACTTTCCATGAATTGTTCGGAAACCCCATTTCTTTTGTACTTTATTCCACAACTTTTTCATTCTTTTTTCTTTTTCTTTCCCTTATATTTTTTTTATATGGAGGGGTTCCATTTTTCTCTAAACCATAGGTTAAATGAGACTTTTCTTGCACTTCTTGGCTTGCCTTCTCTTTTCACCACACCCCCAACTTAGGCTTTTGGCCTAAGTTGGCTATTCAATCAATTCACAAATCAAGAGGATTATAGGTAGTGGATTAAGGGAGGTCATGTTTTCATCAAGTTTCTTCCAAAGAAAGGTAAGGTACAAGGGGTGTTCAAAAGAGGTTCACACTCTTTGAAGTTGCCTAAGATCATATCAAGAGATAGCCTTACTTAGTCGCCGGACCAACAGGGCAAATTCTAGGTGTTATCATGCATGGTTCACAGTAAGCTCATCACACAAGGCATCGACACCAAAGTCAAACAAGACTCCACACTTTCGCTAGTGTGCATTGTTCATCACAAGAGACTCAATTTAATAATTGGCTAGTCACATCGAGATGCAAAGAGTTCACATATTGTCTATGCAAATTCATTTGGCCTCATCGTAGCCGCATATTCATGTTTGTTTGATTATGAGAACTATTCAAGTCATCGATATTAATCAGGATCGATACTCAAATTTGCGAGAGAACAACCACATTCAACACATACAAGAGGTGGCAATTTTTTTCCGAAAGGGTCAAAAATCATTTTCAATTAGAAGCAAGGAGCCACACGCTTAAACCTTCCACAAAAAGCAGTGTCAACACAATTTAAGCACAAAAACCCAATATATAAACAAAACAGGAATCATAATCAGCACACAAAGGTGGGCCTCACCCCACCACAAATAAAATATTTGTCTTCAAATGCAAATAAAAATTATCCAACAGTGAAATAAAGCAAAACAAAGAATGAGGTAAAGAGGGGGTCATGTCTATACAGTCGCTCCGTCTGTCTGGGCATCAGTGCCTGATGCCTCACCCTGAGCCTGAGCATCAGTGCCCGAAGTCACCTTAGGAGGAACAGTAATACCAGATTCACCAAGTTCTGTTGAGTGTGAGTCCGCTAGAAAGACATGCACCGCTCTGCAGAATCCCCGAGCCCATGAAGGAATATTAGGGTCTAGGGTAATGGTCTTCCTGGCAGAAGTGGGCTTCTTACCCTTGCCTTTTCCAATAGTTGTGGGTAGTTTTGTAGCTTTGCCTTTTGACGTAGTTGCATCCTCATTTATCGCAATCCCTTTTGCCTTCTCTTGGGCTGGTGTTATTCTTTCAGCAACTTTTGATTTAGTCATGTTTGCAAAGTCTCGAAGAGAAGTTAGAAAAACTTAAACAAAAGCACAACAGAACAATTTCAGACAGATTCGCCAAACTAGAGGGCGAATCGCTAAATTTCTTGCGTGAGCTAGATCGAGCTCACCGAAGGAATTAGCTCTAAACACTGTAGCAAGTAGGCGATTGGGGAACCACTCGACGTGACGCCGATAGCTTTCAACGAACAAGGACATGCCGCCGAAAGTTCCCGTGCACAAAGGCTCAGGGGTGCAGACAAATGGCGAATGAGAAGCCTTTCGGCAAGTTGCCAAGTGCTTTTGGCGACATCAAGCTTCTCGCCAAAAGTTATAGTATCGATCATCAAATAAAGCATGAAATCAAAGGCGAGATGGGGACATTAGGCGAACCACCAAATAGTTTGACGAGCTAAGGTCCAACATGCCTATTTTCAACCCAACTTCTCGAATTTAACCCCGCAACCCCCTAAAACAAAATTAAATCATGCACTAGTCAAATTAAGGTAGGACCCATAACACCCAAACACAACCCCTCAAATTTTAATCCAGTTTAAGGCATACCATTACGGGAATTCAACAGTCACAACTACTCGAGCAAGATTATCAAATTAAATCATGCATGTAAACAATCTAATCCTATCAGGCAGGATCAAAACACTTCAACATGATCAGGCTATTGCAAATAATGAGTATAATTTTTGATAAAATAAACTCGGAGAATAGAAAACCAACCTTTTGTGTCGATAAAGAGAAGATTGAAATGCTAAGCAACAATGTAATCCAACTCCGAGCACAAATCAACACTAGAAATGCAAAAATATAGGAACTAGCGTGCGGGTGTGAGTTTGGGAAGATAAAAAGTGAGGGAGTGTGAAAGAATTAGCAGTCTTAAACCTTTGGCCTATTTAAAACCGTTCAGTTATAGTCCATTCGGCGACATTAGTTGTGCTCGCCGATCTACTTGGCGACATACCGAATGGTCACTTACCCCACCGAGTTTTATAGGATCTTCAGTCAAAGTGAGGGTCAAAACGGCGGTCTACATTGGGATCACCAACCTCCTCAGCGATTTGCCAAGTTGCTCCTGGGCTCGCTGAGTTTTACAGGCTCCAAGTTGAAATTGTGTTGAGCCAAATGGCAGATCAACTCGGTCACGCTGACCTCTTTGGCGATACACACTAGATCATTTGTTCGCCAATCCTGCATTTTTCAAACGCGTTCCACACTCAAACCTACAAAATCAACACACCATTATTTACAAAAACAAAACTAAAGTATTTAAGGGGTTTTGAGTTGCCTCCCAAACAACGCCTTAGTTAACGTCTTGGCACGACGCAAGTCAACACTCAAATTCCAATTTTGGGGCTAGCCATAGTATCACTAGGCAACCCCCTATTTTTCTGCGAGTAGAGGTGAGGCAACGCATGACCCATAAGGGTTTCGAACAGTTGGATAGATCTGGAATGGGAACCAATCATCTTTTTCATTACTTTGACGCTCTCATTCATCTCGTCCAGTACTCCATCATGCTCAGTTACCTTGTGGAGAATGATTGAGAGCATTCCTTTGACACGTTTGTTCTCGTTGTCCTTAGGCCTTCTTCGCTTATGAGGAGGGATGTTTTTATCCTTCCTTTTGCATAGGACTTCGATTTCCACTATCTTTTTGGCCAACTCATCCATCTGAGTCATCAGCATGGCCAACATGAAGTCCTTCTCTACTTCTTGGTTCTTTTCGGCCATGTGATCAAGTAGTTGGACTGCTATCACATATAGCTATTTTGCAATGCCACCCGGAATGAGTTGATCTATCAACACCTTGTTTCCGGGACCAAGACTTCTGTAGAAACAGTCAAGAAGGACTATATCGGGAATTTCATGAGTTGGGCATTGGGTTATCAGTTCTTTAAACCTTACCCATGTCTCATGGATCTGTTCACATTCCAATTGTTTGAAGGTTAGGATGTGATTCCTGAACATCATTACTTTTAATGGAGGGAACTCCATTTGATCGCGAGTTATGCTCAATAGACTCACCTCTTCTGCTGTAAAGCACACACAAGCAAAACACAAAACTAAAAGTTAAGTAATTAAACTACAACTAACAAAAGCAAAATTCGACTCTACTAATAATTCTCAAGTAACACCACTCCCCGGCAACGGCGCCAATTTGATGTTTGCGTAATCAAGACACAACTTCCTATTCAAGTGTCTACGATCGTACAATAGTAATATAACCTAACCGAATGGGTTGGGGTCGAGTCCCAATGGAGCGGTTTCTGAGAATTAAGAGTTAAGTGTGAATATGCTAGAGTCAACCATAGCTAAAAATATTATCGAGTAAAAACATGATAAATTAAGGGGTTGACAAGAATGTCAATTATCAATGGGGGGTTTGTATTCAATTAATGAACAAAAACAGTGAAAACACAAAGATGTGAATATAGGAGATGAGATTCTTGAGATGTGATAGGAATACGGGATAAACTAAATAAAAGGGTAATTGATATTGATAATAAATTGCTGAACATTTGTAACTAGACTAGACTTTAGTGGGGGTAAATTCTCTCTCTCTCGTAATTTACCCCGAATCAACTTGGTTTCTCTCGAACACCGAGTTGCCGCTTTTAAGCACAACCTCCGCCTTAGCCCATTCACTCTCTCGAGCTAAATGTGTGGGAAACGACCTAGGATTCACTCTCTCGAGCTGAACCCATGACGACCTAATAACCACCGGCTATCGATTTAGTAGTCTTAGTTTTAAAACCTTTCTCTCTCGAGCAAGCCAAAAACACTAAGATGAAATCGTATTTGCAACTACAATCCCATTAAGTTCAAACACAACTACTAAACGAAATCACATTTAAACAACAAATAGACTAACAATAAGCAATACCCAACATGAAATTTAACCCATATTCACAAAACCACACCCCAAGAATTGGGGTTTTAGCTAGACATAGAAAAAAAAAAGAAAATGATACCAAATCGAAGTAACATCAACTGAGTATGATTTATATTCACTTAAATCGAGTCTAAGATGAAGAATCTTCAACACTCACTTCCAATTTTTTGGAATTAGAAGTCTTCAAGTCTCCAAAAGCTAAGCAAAAATATTCTCTACTTGAAAACTTAGAAAATAAAATTGTTGTATCTGAAATTGCATACTAAGATAAAAATTCAAACTAGTATTTATAGTTGTCAAAAAATGTGCTGCGAAGGATCACTCGGCGCAGTTAGTTGGGATCGTCGATGCACTCGGCGATCCGCCCTTTGGTCTGCTTCATCGGCTTTCAGCTCTTGCCTTCAGCATCTTCGCATTTTGGATCATTGGGCGATATAGTACTGCCTTACGGAACTGTTCGACGACATGCCGACTTCTCCTTTTCATCACTGACTTGATCTTTTCCTTCAGGGCTCAACACACTGGAAATTTGGGCGAGGTAAAGGCCATTCGGTGACTCGTCGAATGCATTAGGCGATCCTCAGGCCTTCTTTTCTTTGTCTTTTCAACCGTTTTGTTCCTTTTTGCCAAGTAGTGTCCATGCTTTGCCTCAAACTCCAAATACATGAAACTTAAGGATTTACATCAGTTATTGAGACAAAATATGCATTTAAGGACACTAAATCTATTCAAATGATGCCCTAAATGAGTCCAAATTGTGGACTCATCAAAGCATAAGTGATGACCTTATCATGTTGCATTAATCCACAACCAAGGTCAATTCAAGAAGTATCACTGTAAATTACAAACTCATATGAATCCTTTGGTAGTGTAAAAATTGGAGCTGAAATAAGTCGAGTCTTCAACCCTTGAAAACTCTTCTCTCAAGTTTCGGACCACTGAAATTTGACCTTCTTCTCTGTTGGTTTAGACAAAGGAAAAGTAATAGAGGAAAACTCTTTGAAAAATTTCTTGTAGTTGTTGACACCCAATATTAACCCTATGCAATTCAAGTAAATTATCGAGCTTTTTCACTTTTAAGTAATTTGAAATATTCATCTACGAAAAAGTAAATAAATATGTTTAATCTTTCTCTAAATAGTTTTGTTAGTTTTCAGAAATAGTTATATTTGTCTATATATTGATTTATATATAATCTTCATCGACTATATAAATATTAAATAAATAGCCTAAAAATAATGTTTCATATAAATACATACTTATTTCTTTTAAATTAGCTAATTTTATAATTATGTATAATTAATCCTCTATTTTAAGCAATTAACTTATGTCTTAATAATTATATTGTCTTGTTTGAATTAGGCCTAACCCATCGGTGGCCCCTTAAAGTTGGCACGATATTTCACTTAGACACCTTAAATGGACAATGTTCAATTTAAACACCTTATGTAGGGTTCCGCTATGTCATTTTGATACTTTTTTCTAATATCAACAAAAATATATAATGTGTGTATGTTACACCCGCAAATGACATGTAAAGTGACAAACTAAACGACGGCATTTGTCATTTATGCTAAAAGTAATTTTTAAATAATTAATTTTGAGTTTGAAATAAAAACTGACCAATGAATTAATGACACATCATATTTTCTCCAAATAATAACAAAATAAAACAAATAAAAGAAAGCTCCCCCGAATTGTTTTCTCCACAGCCCGCCCCGATCGTCTTCTCCAAAGCCCCCACCCACCCCACAAAATAATACCAAAATATCCCTCTTGCTAGTCTTCTCCAAATACCCATCCACCCCCACTCCAAATACCCTACCTCTATTTTGTGCACCATTTCATTACCCAAGAAAAATCCTCCAAATACTCCCTCCCGTTCTTGTCTTCTCCAAATGCCTCTACCCCTTTTGCAGAAAAAAATTACTTGAAAATAGATTTGAATTAAAAACTCGACCTCCATTGAAGGATTTTAAGCTTGAAAAAAATGGTGGGGGTGGTGGCTCGAAAAATGGAGGAGGAGAAGAAGAAAAAAGTAAAATAAAAAATGGCTAAATTAAGCCTTTCACACGCTATTGCTGTGTGTATCACACTCACTTTGACATGTCAAAAAAAAGTGTTGAAATGACACAACGGGACTCTACATGAGGTGTCTAAAATGAATATCGTCCAATTGAGATGCCTAAGTGAAATTTGGTGCCAATTTTAGGGGGTCACCGATGGATTTGTCCTTTGAATTAAGAACCTCCAATAATTAATCAATAATTATCCATTTCATTTTAATTTTAGTCAAATTTAGTTAATTGACTCAATTTGGTTATACCTATGTCCAATCCGGTTAGAATAGCAACTCAAGTGGCCAAAATTTAAATAATATGGGTCATCCTCTTAATTCTTACACACCTGCACAGAGTGCACACATACACTTATAATTACACACTCTCCCACACTTTCCTCTCTCTTTTCCTTTTCCAACCCTAATGCTCGTCCCTCTCTATTTTGAAGAACAAAATACTCTCTCTTCCCATTTACCATTCTGTTCATCTTTACCAACAAAAACAATCCATAACCTAGCAATCCTAGTTGCATGGCGCCGACCCCCCATCACATGACTTCCCTTTTCCCCTCTATTTGGCATCCAACCCATAAACCTAGACATTCTAGTTGTGCGGTGTCGACCCCCATCACATGACTTTTCCTTTTCCCTCTTTTAGACATCCAAAGCTGCCAAAGCAGTGTTCACTGTTCAACCTCGAAAACCGCTAGATTCAAGCTTAATCTGTTGAATTCTCGTACACTCAGCCGGCCTCATCTCTTGACCTCTCCAAATAGAATTTCAAAAACTCAAACTTCACTCATCCCCCCTCCCCCCAATTTAACTCTATAAACCCCCCTCTTATCTTCTGATTTGGATACGATGGAGAGTCGATAAATTAAGTTAAGAACAATGCGTTCCTCACAATATTTGAACTATCAAAAGGTCTGCATCTAGTTTTCGAATCTCTTCTTGTTCTTCAGAGTTTCTTTGTGGTTGGTGAAGTCCTCTTACTCATCATCTCAATCCACTGCTCCAAAAAAGGTAAGTTACGAATCTCTTTTCATGTGTGTTCTTTAGGCATTCTGGGATATAAGCTTAGGTATTACAGTTCTATTATGATTAAGTATTTATTTCAATGTAGTGTTTTTTTCTTATTTTCTAAGCTTGATATTTTGGCTCTTAGATATGGAATCTAGTTCATATATTTAATGTCTTTTCGATTCTACTTCAACTCTTTATTACCTGTTTAACCTAGTTTAATTCGTATATTTATGTCTAGAACTCATGTTATGACTTCATTTTTCTTCAAATAAAGGCTGAGGTTTAAAGTTTTAATTTGTTGATCCTTTCAAAATTTGAATCTAGTTTAGCTTAAAAGCTTAAAATTTGGTTAGTTTTTTTTTGTTGTGGAAGTGGTAAGTATAGCTACTATGATGGTCATCTTTTGAATTGATTCCTTTCCTTGCTTATTATTATATGATATGATGTTGTGACTCTATTCACGTTTGAGACATGCTTGGTTCGATTCTGAAAAATGGGGTGTTGTTTATCAGTTTGAGATTAGCATCAAGAAGCAAAGGAACATATCATTATGTCATGACCCACCACATCATCATCTTACTTAAGCATAACGTGGCATAAATTTGTCCATATAGAAGGCTTACATTGGAAGAACAATAGTACTTGGTGGAATATTCTAGAAATATAGGGAGAATTTCATTGGAAGACCTTAGAATTTCATGGATATACAAGGAAAGTCCTTACAACATTCTAGTTGTGTATAGTATTCTATAATGAGGACTTATTTGTAAATATGTAGGGACTCATATAATAATTATTATTTACGTATTAGCCCCTAAATTAGTACTATAATTAGAGGGAAAAACATTTGTAAATTTATCAAGCAAGAATCAAGCAATCTTCCTAGAAATATAAAAATATTCTTATAAATTATCTTATGTCTTTATTCATTCTCTTAGAAATTGAGTATTAAAAGGCTTACTTAAGCTTGCAAGATCGTGAAAGATTTATGAGCGAGTTCTCAAGTGTCGCACGGTGTGCTTAGTAGAAGTCTAAGGCCATGAAAACTTGGTATCAGAGTAGAGGTTGATACTAGGGGAATGACAAATGAGGGAGACATCAATGTTACTAGTACCACCAATGTTAGATGGTAGAAAGAAGAACCAAAAAGGGAGGAAGTATCTTAAGAAGAATGAGGAATTGTTGTCTGACCCTATAGTAAGCAATGCTCTAACATCCCATTCACATTCAACCACTATGGCAAGTAATAATGAACGTAAAGAGCAGCCCGTAGACGCTACGCCTGGAATATAGTAGATTGTGAGGGTTGACACGACAACGCAAGCTGTGGATATTTTAGGCAGACACTTGAATAGGGTCAATGACAAGTTCAAGACTTTTGAGGAGAATGACAACATTCGCAAAGAGTTGGAGGCACGTAAGCATGCGAAATATGAGATGAAGGAAATCATCACTTCCTTGGAGTGTCGGCTCATGGATGCTTAAGTACAATTGAAACCATGATGGTCGAGATGGAATCGCTCAAGGGATGAACTGAAGCTGGAGGATCTGCGATGTCCAATGGAGATAGAGAGGCCAAGATTCAGGCTCCCAAGACACCGATGTTCAAAGGCACTCGTTACGTGTAAGAAGTGGAGAATTTTCTTTTGCACTTGGATAATTACTTCAAGTATAACAGAGTGAAGAGGGACGAGAAAAAAATCAACACTATCATGTTGTACCTTTCGAAGATGGTCATGCTCTAGTGGAAGGAAAAGAAGTTTGAGATAAGGAAGGGGTTTTGCACCATAAACACATAGGATCATGTCAAGACCCAAACTACATTCTAAATGTGACATGGTGAATAAAGTGTTGAGAGACCCTATAAAATCCACTTGACATAAGTAATACTAAGAATTGAGAGAAAACAAGATAATTGTCTCAATCAACATCATTTATACCAAAGAAACAATGTAACTCATAAGTGTGACATAAGCCTCTAAAATCATAGTACGTGGCTAGGACAAACCCCTAACTCACAAGGAATTTGAAAACTACAATGACATGAAAATAAAGTAACATATGTGGCATGAACCTCAGAAGATGAGGACTCACCAATCTTTAATGCAGAATCAATCCACTAGCTATGTGCGTGTGAAGGAATATTCGACTCTATATTATAAAGCAATATAGGCACACAAAATGGTATACGTTAGTACATTGAATGTACCGAGTATAAGGAAAATGCATAAACATAAATGTGACAATATAATGGACTTAAAACAGAAGAATGCATGACCAAGTAAAGCGTAATAAATCTTATCAAACCAAAATCATGAATCATGAAAATAAAGTCAATGCAACATTTGAAGGGTCAAAAGAAAGCTTAAGTCAACTCATTTAGGAAGTCATCAAAACCTTTGAAGAAATTATAGTTTATTTGTGGGATATTTTACCATTAATCAACATAGATCATGTGAGCTATATACATGAAATACGATGTCTTCACCACACCAAAAAGAGGTTTTCCTAGTTGCCAAGGTAAGAAGCATACATATTAGCTTAGGTGGATCCACTAGCTATGTCTATCAAAGACAAGTCCTATGGGGGCACGTAGTTAGGGACAAAAAGATTGCTTTAAAGATTAAACATATACTAACAGTAAAACCTCCATCTCAAAGTCCTCTCGGTGCTAGTAAAACCTCAACGGAAAAGATACATAATCATATCATAACATAGTACTTGGAAAGGTAGGAATCTATCAATACCAACCCAATCATAAGCTTTATATCATAGAATATTTCCTTTCAAAACTATGATTTCTTAACATGTTCATAAATACACTTACCTATCTAATGTCACTCCCCGAGGCTACCCCCTAGACGTAACACGGGACCTAGGATCACGAGTGACCCCAAGCTATCCCTGAGTCTGGCATATCACAAGCATACTAAATAGATAACAAAGATAACCAAAAGCACAACTTAATACTGATTCTATGTCTGAAAGCATCTACTACTGATGAGTTGCTGGGACAAGTCCCCAACTAACTCTAAAAATACTGAAAATAAACTAACTAAACCAAGCATAAAGAAACATCATCGAACTATGCTGAGTATAAGTTAGAAATTGAACTAAGTGTGCCTAAACCTACATCATAAAATGATGTAGCGCAAAGTATGCGTCAGTACTTGGAATGTACTAAGAATGCATGATATAGATACTACGTTGAACAATGATATAACTGAGAAATATAATAATGAGCATGGAAATATACTGTACAAAAATGTAACCGAAAATCTAAGCTTAATGCAATGACCAAGTACTAATTATGCAACTAATATGTTGAACTGAATACTGAAATACTGATAGCATGGTCAATGCAATGAAATATTGACTATGAGAGCTACTATTAACCGACATAAACCACGTGAGGTAAACGTGGAGTCCGATGTATACGCCTCATCGAGAGGACCCAATATACCTTGTCAGGGGTATAGAGGCATGACTTTGGAGTGATCACTGAATCTGATGCCAAACTCAGGGGACTTATGAATCTACGTGGGCACTTAGTTCTGGGACTTGAGGGTACGCTGAACCCTAGTCCAATTCGGTGCTAAGTCTACTCCCAACTGAATATTCATAAAGCTAAAATGCACTAAATACTAAATAGCTCAAAATACTGACATGTTAACTGAGAAAGCAACATTTATATACTGAGAATATGGCATTCGAAATCTGAAGCAATAATTTCTGTCTGGTTGGCCTAGCAAGTAAATTCATGAACTAGGATAAATTTACACAATCTAGGGTTCTGAGTGTTATGCATGGAATTATACTAAATTATCAAGAAACAAGTTATTTAGATAAAAGGAACCATGATCACAATAAATCTTGAAAATCTAGAAACCCTAGGTCTGAACAGTTTATGAGAAATCGAAGAACTAACTGAATTTTAGGGACCTAATGGGTGAAAGGAATCCACTAGTGACATTCCACTTACCTGGTGACGAAATCTATGGAGAAATCCTTTGGATTTTGGGGATGAACTTCGAAGACTACTCCTACTTGTTCCTGGGAGAAGCGGTTGACTTTTCCTCTTCTTTTCGCTCTAAGTTGGGTGATTTTTGGAGAATGAGGGTTTTGGGTATTGTCTGACTAGATTATTAGTCTTAGACTGAGTAAAACGACGTAGTTTAGGCATCAAATAATGTAGTTTAAGTGCCTAAAGCATAGGGGAAAAGACCAAAACGACCCTGACTTAAAACAGATGAAGTGGCCTTTACTATGGGACTGACGGACCGTCAATAGGACTACGGCCCATCAACTGAATCATGGTTATGGCCCTGCCCAATAGGTATCTACTGAAACGAGCGTAACTTTTTACTCTGAGCTTGGATTTTAGAAAACTCAGTGGTGTTGGAAAGAGGACTCAAATATCTTTAATTTTATAGGTTATGGGTCACCTAATTCATTTTGTGCTAAAATATATGACCGTTTGAGGTTGACCCATACTTAAAAGCTGAACTGCCCTATCCACGACCCACTGCACAGACTGTGTGAAGCACCACGGGCTGTGTAGGCCACCGTGGTTCTTCACAGTGAGTTGTTTGGTTCCTAACCACTTTGACAGCCCACCTGACGAATTGTGTGGGGTTTCAGAACCCGTGAAGGGGTTCATGGTCCTCCACATTCTGCCAAGTATGAACCACGATGGGGGTGAGGGTCGTGGTCCTGTACACAGCCCGTGGACCCCTCCATCGTTCACCATTTTCCCCTTGTTCAGTCTTAGTTAGATTTATGAGGTGTTACAATCTAAGCATCTAAATCATGATCACCTTTATAGTGAGAAAACCTTTCACAAACATTTGATACTTTATCTAAAAGCCTCCTTCATTCATAAATCTTCAATCTCATGATGTATACATAATTTCATAATTATAGTACATATTCATAACATAAGCATATTGCATGGGTCCATGTGAAATCAATTGAAAAACATGTAATTGAGTCAAATTATGCATAATAAGATCAAATAATAACAATTGAATCATAATAAATTTAACCCATAAAGATTTGACATAAAATCCTAGAAATTGAGTAAAGTTCAAAAGAAGAATTGAGTATCTTTTGGGACCCAATAGATGTAAGGAATCCATTGGTGAAGTTCCCACATAGCTTAGCAATCAAAGCCCTAAAGAGTAAAGAAGAAAACTTGAAGCTTTGAAGAAACCCGAATTTGGAGGGAATTTATGTTTTGAGTAAATGTGAGGGAATGGGTAGATTCCAGAGAGGAAAATAAGTTATAAGGGTCGTTTTAGGGTCAAAATGACATAGTTTAGGGGTTAAAAGGGTAGAAAATGACCAAAATACCCTTAGTTAAAAACTACTGAACAGTATCTACGGAATGACCTACGGTCCGTAGAAACTTTTGTAGGCATAAAACCAACTATTGAAACCCAAAAATCCATTCAATTTCCACAATTACCTTCTATGGTTGTAGGACTTTCTAAGGGTCGTGGACCCTTTCTTGTAGGACCTTATTTTCCAAAATATATCACCAAATCTGGAACCTCTTCTATGGACCCCTTCCTACGGGCCATAGGGACTTCTACGAAACTAACTAGTGGTCAGTTGGAAATGTTCAGAAACTCAATTTCCACCTAAATTAGGACCATTTCCTATGACTGCCTTTGACGGATTGTAGGACCTTGTTGGTTCGTAGGTTGCTTTTGTGGACCCAACATCAGTGCAAAAACTGTAACTTTTCCAATCTTTTTCAACTTACCAATTTCAAAGGTGTTACAATATCCTGTCTAAGGCTGGCAATTGGACAGAACCGGATCAACATAATCGGTTTTATCGGAATCGGGACATGTTATCGGATTTATTTACCGGAACCGGATCTTACCGGAACCGATTTTACCAGAAATTCCCAAAGGTTCCACCCGGTCCCTTAGTTATCGGATAGGAACCGGTTTGGACCGGACTGGAACCGGTTCTTACCGGATCATTGTGTACCGATATTTTATTTATTTATTTAGCTTTAATTATTATATAATATTATATTATTAATTACTAATATTATATTATTAAAAAAACTTCAATTTAAAACTTTAAACTTTAAAGTTTCAATTGAATTTAAGTTTAAACTTTAAAGTTTAAAATAGACTTTAAACTTTAAAGTTTAAAGTTTATATTGAAAATTTGAATTTAAAGTTTAAAATTGACTTTAAAGTTTAAAGTTTATATTGAATTTAAAGTTTAAACCTTAAAATTCAATTTTATATTAAAGTTTAAAGTTTAAACTAATATTAAAATAATTGAAAATTAAATTTGTAAAGTGCCTTGGATAGTTGGATTAAATATAAAACACTATTTTAAAAGAAAATCAAGGCGAATAGCCGTATATTTATTCAAATAAATAAATTGTACAATACAATATTAGAAAGAGACAAAGAGTACATAATCTAGGTATTGAATATTAATTATTGTACTAACTACTAACTACTAACAATTGAAACTTTTTTAAAAATCTTTTCGTAACTTTTGTATCATTTCAAAAGAAACATTTTTTGGAACCTGTATTTGTCGTTCTTCTTCCATTGCTTCCATGCCATCATTACTATTATCACCAAATATTTCATCTATTTCATCTTCTATTTGGCTATTTAATTGTGGTAGTTCGGTATTTCTTCTTTCGGCATTGACCCAATCTCGAAACAACACCAATATTTCCAAACTATCATTTGCTAATGAATATCGATGATCTCCAATCATAAATCTCGCTGCACTAAAGGCTTGCTCCGAAGCGACCGATGATGCTTGAATCGCTAGCACATCTCGAACAATCCTAGCAAGGGTCGGAAATTGATTTTCACGATTCTTCCACCATACTAATATTGGAGCTTGAAGTTTTCCTTCTTCATGCCTAATCTTTTTCCGTGCCTGATTGAAATATAAATCAAAATCATTATTAGTAGATGATTCAAGCTCAAGATAATCATCCATCCAATCATCTGTATCATCACTTCTAGGCCTACAAGATGGAGGTTCAACTATTGGAATATTTTTTTTCATAGATTTATATGTATTATATAATTCTCTAGCTTTTATATATATGCTACTTTTACAATATTCAACACTAGGAATTTCACCATCTTTAATTTTTAAATTTGCATAAATCTTTTCAACCATTCTTTCAAACCTTTTAATTTGTAATTTGGGTTGAAAGTAGTAACAGTCAAATAGATTTGAGAAATAGGAAAATAATATTTTTTGAATTTTTCAATCATAAAAGCAAGGGAATCTTCAAATCGATCTTTTCCTTTATATTTTGCAAATTCAAATGAAATAGCACAAATATTTACTAAAACAGAAGAAATAGTTGGATAATATTGACCAGAAGCAGCATTTGTTGCTTTATAAAAAACACTTAAAAATTCAATAAGTTCTTTTGTATTTTCCCAATCTTCATAGCCAATTCTCAAATTCGGGTCCGCATTATGAGCATTAAAAACTAATTGTACCGGCTCTTGATAAATATAAGCAACTTGAAACATTTCAAATAAAGAATTTCATCTAGTGCATACTTCTTTTGGAACTTTTCTATATTCAAGTCCACATTCTTTACAACGATTTTTAAATTCTGTAATTCTAGCTTTTATTTTAGCTTTAAAAATCCAATTACAAGTAAGTCTAATTTTTTCACAAGAAATTCCAAATTGAGAAATACCATCTTTTACTATCAAATTATACACATGTGCGGCACACTTAATATGAAAAGAATCATTATCAATTGGACAAATTCTACATTTTAAATAATCAATTGCTTTTAAATTATTAGAAGCATTATCTAAAGTGACACTCATTATTTTATCACATATTCCATAAAATTGTAAAATAGAGCTTTTTTTTGTTGCTATATAAGAACCGGTTTTAGTTTCTTCAACATATTTATATCCTAATATTCGTTTTTGCATGTTCTATTCATGATCAATCCAATGGACAGTAATTGTAAAATAATCATTACCATTAGGACTACGTCCCATATCAGAAGTAATAGATAATCTACCATCATAATAAACAAATAAACAACGAAGAAAATGACAATATTCTTTTGATATTTAAAAAGATCACTTTTAATTGTACTTCTTGGAATACCTTCATAATCTGGGTTATACAATTCCCGAATATACTGAATAAAACCAGGATGTGAAGGAAATGAAAAAGGCAAACCACAAACAACAACCATTTTAGCTAATTCTCTACGATCTTTTTCTTTACTATATGTGCGGTGTGTGCTTCGGCTAACTGGGTTAGTCCTATTTAATACACTTTGAACCATATTAGAACCTCCAACTCACATAGAATTTTCAGGTATGGGTATTCCACTTCTATTAGCCCTTTCTATATCATCTAGGCGAGCAAATTCTTTATTACACTTTCTCAAATGCATTCTTAGTCATCCCGTTCCCCCTTGTGTACCCGTAGTCACATGTTTCATGGTCAATTTATATTTCGTGCAAGTAACCGTAGTTTTTTCCTCATTTTGTACTAGAAATTTCCATACTAAAGATCTTTTAACACGTACAGCGACCTTTGAAAAAGTAGGTAACGAGGGGACTTCATCTTGTTCCGGTTATTCGGTAGCCGGACTAGTAGGAGTAGGGGTCTCATCATCTTCGTCATTTATTTCTACTTCCTCATCTAATTCTTCCTTAAAATTAGTAAAACATCTATTTAAAGTCTCATGATCTACTATATTTTCGAAATTAAATTCAATAGGTCGTGAGTCTTGTGTAAAAGAAGTTTCATCAACATGAGTTTAATCATTAGTATTAATTCTAAATCTAGGTGCCAAATTTTTAAAACTAGAACTACTTTCTCCTCCTCCCCTATTATTTTTTCTTTTCGACATTGGTCTTTTACCACTATTTCTTTCCAAATTCATGTTCAAGTTTAAAATAATTAAATATTATGAAAAACAAGCAAGATAATATAACAAAATAAAATAAAATAACTTAATTAATAAACAAATAAAAAATTAAAGTTGGAACAAATGAACCGAACGTCTACGTATAACCAAAGCCGGAATTGAGAGATGCCAATTGAAGCTTTCGATTTACTTCAAATAAATCTCCGAAATCCGAACTCCAAGTCAATATCACAAAATAATAATTATGAATTTATGAGAGATTGAAAATTAAGAGATTTTATAAGATGTTAATGAAATAGTTTGTCAATTTGTGATTTAAATGAAAAAAATATGGGTATATTTATAGTGTTAAGAGGTTAGAGAGGGTTGGGGGCTGTTTTGAGTCGTTTTGGGCCCCAGCCCAATGGCTAAAAGGGCCCAACAGCAATATAACGTTCAACTTTTTTTAAAAATAATAATAATTAATTGACTGTTGAACCGGATCAACCGGTCCGGTTTCGGACCGGAATCGATTCTTACCGAACCAGATCAATCGAATAAAAAACTGGGTTCCGTTTCGATACCGGTTTCGATACCTAACCGGTTCAACCAGTACCAGACTTACCGGTACGGGAACCGAACCCGCCTAAAACGGGTCCAATTTCCACCCTTAATCTTGTCCTTGGGAACATTAATCCTCAAATGAGACTCAAGCTAGCATGAATATCGTATGGAGAGATCTAACAACCCAACATGAATGCAAATCACATTAAAATACATAAAATGAAGAAGTAATCTACTCCAAGCTAAAACTTAGAACAACTTTCATTCACTATTGAGGAAAACTGAACAGAATTAGAGTTTTGTTTTAAAAGGTAATCAATTAGGGAAAAGATTAACTCAACAAAATAAAATCTTTGATTTAGTTATATAAGGTAATAACAAATCAAGAAACTAAAAAAATACTCTTTAGCTGTACAGTTTGGTGAGTTTCTCTCCATCACTGTCATATAGAATTTCATGTATCTATTCTGTACAAAAAATTGAACTAATTGGCCTAACTTAATCACTAAATTGGCTAGCAAAAATATTCAAAAAATTGTATCTATCTATGACTAAATTTTCTTATTACAAAATTGACATATATTCACATATTAATTCCCGAATTCTCTCTGTTGGTGATGTAGAGCATGACCCGTATCACGACCTGAGCCTATACCCCGGAAGCGACACAACGTACAGGACTCCGAAAAGTCTCACACAAGCCTCATAACATTCATAACATTTGATATAAGGAAAATGGTACGGAATTAAAACTCTTTTAATCAGTATAATCAAAAACTTTTATTCAAAACAACGAAAGTCTACTAGTCTCGCATGGTCATCTCAAAACCAATATCCGAAACAAAAATAGGGACACAACTCTTTACGATCAAAAGTCTAACAAATATCTATTACATGAAATAAACGAAACATCAAAGTACTTGTCCTCGAATCCATAAGAGCATACCAATAGTCTTGGAAGAACTCCATCCAAGTTTCAACTAGAGAGAATCAACTCAAGTGCCGGAACCTACACTTGTAGTAAAATAAGAGAAATATGGGTTAACACAATTAAGTACTAAGTATGATAGCCATGTAAAACCAATGCTTAAAACAGACATTTTATTTGAAAGTCATGCATTTATGCCAATTTGAGAAAGCTTCATGAACATATGTGCAATGTATGAATAGCGTCCCATACCACCATCCACACTAAGTACCACATGAAGGCCACCAAAAGTGAACTTACCATTCGTCCTTTCCATCTTTACACCTTACTCATGCAACCCCTCTCAAATTGACACTCCCCCACAAGTTCAAGGCAACCCCACGAGCCTTCCCATGGCCCGTGGTCATGACCACGAGCCGTGAAGTGGCTTGTGAAGGGGAGCCTTGGCTTGGCACCTTTCTAGGGCACACTGCCATGCCAACCACGGGTGGCACCACGACTTGTGATGGCCACCACGGGTCGTGAAGACCGTCGTGGTCATGGTAGGCAGTGGCTAGGCCTAGTTTTAGGTTGCTTAGGTTCCCTAACCATGGCCTTCACCCAAAACCCTTAGCCCTTGCCCTTAACCCTTATGTTTAGGCTATAGTTCACTTATTAATTTTCCGAGTCGTTACATTAACCCCCCCCCCCCCTTAGGAACACATTCGTCCTCAAATGACACTTTAAACACTTAAGGGATAATGACTCAAGACTAGCAGCCCATCATGCATGACACCTTAATACAATGCACAAAATCATAGGAGGAAACATCAATTTCACATCAATAAGCTCAATGCAACATAAGAAAGTAGGAACTACATCTACAAACCCATTATGCATGTAAACATCAACATTCCTCATTTCATTGGAGGAATTTCCCTTCTCCAACTCACATCATGCTCATTACAACATCATAAGGCAATTTATGAATCTCTTCTCAAAAACACATTTAAGCATGTTCAACAAGTAAACTCATGAAACATTTAGGCAACTTATTATAGATGCACATCAACATAAGGAGCACATAAATCAAAAACTCATTTTCTCATATAAACATAAATTTCATCAAAACATGCATAACATAAGGAGATCATGAAAGCACATAAATCACACATGACTCCAAAACATGAAACAAGCTACAACGAACTCTTGGTCTCAAGCTTGAATAGGAATAGAAGGAAAGAGATAAGAATATCGGAACTCTCAACCACCTTACTATTCAACATACCATCTCCCCCTTAGGAGTAAACCCAATTAAAGCTAACATGAAAACAACACAAGAACCTTAACAAGACATTCACAACTATAAAAAACTATCACATACCGGTGCCTTCATCCGGAATAGCCCCTTTGCCATCTTTGACTTGAAGTGCATAAAGATGACCATAATTTGGAGGGATAGGAACCGTACCATCATTAGAAGCTTGCTTGGCCTCTCTTCCTTTTGCCGAGAGTGTTGGGCAATCTCTCATCTTGTGACCCTTCTTCCCACACCCAAAGGAACCATCGGTGCTGGCAAGACACTTACCCAAATAGCGCATATAGATCTTTCAAAAGAAGAACCACATCCACTTCCTCCTTGAGAATTAGGGTTAGACACTCTATCATTGTTGACCATTGGGGAATCTTGGTTGTAGAACCTCTTTTTGGAACTTGGTTGACCTTGTTCATCGGGCCTAGCTCTTTTTGCCTCCTTATTCATTTTCTTAAGTTTCGTCTCCTCTATTTGTTGAGCATATACCATGAGCCTTGAAATATCCATGTCATGATGGAGCACTGTCGTACGACATTTTCCCTCAACCAAATCGGACACTCCCATCACAAACTTATTCATTCTAGCCCTCGAATTCGACACTAAGGTTGGAGCATATTTGGATAGTTGGGTGAACTGAAGAGAATACTCATTCACACTCATACCCCCTTGATGAAGGTTTATGAACTCTACCAATTTTTGTTCTCTCAACTCTAAGGGGAAAACCTATCAATGAATGCTTCTTTGAACACCTCATAATTTATCTGACCCGCTCCTCTTGGCCTCTCACCCTTCCATTGTTCATACCAAATTTGAGATACATCTTTTAGTTGGTCTCCTCCCAAGACACCCCCATAGCACTAAGTATCTTGTAAACCTCATCAACAAACCTTTGGGGATCTTCTTCAACTTTGGAACCTAGAAACTCGGGGGGGGGGGGGGGGGGGGGGGTTCATCCTAGAAATATCCCTCAATCTCGAAGCCATAGTACTCTCATTAGTATTCACTCGAGGCCCCCACATCCCTATAACCGACCTAATTTCTTCATTGGTCATGGCCGGAGCATCAACCGAAACTTGATTGCCTTGAGGGACTTGGTTACTTTGAAGACCTTGGAGAGGAACTCCCTCATTCACATTCTCATCTTCCATCCTTCTTGGGTTCTCCCTTGTATTCATATCCTATAAACACAAGAGAAGGGTTAGGAAAAAGACACTTATAGATCTAACTCTATGGCACGACTTAAAGAATAATGAAAGAAGTGTAGCTTCCTAACGTCATATAGCCTCTCACTCATAGATGTGGCGCGACTCACACCGATGACCAAGAATCTACTAGACGTGGCTTGTGAGACATCAATCCTAAAAACCATTCCCAAAATCAATCTTATGCTCTGATACCATGTTTGCCACGACCCGAGCCTATACCCCGGAAGTGACATAGCATACAAGACTCTGAAAAGTCTCATACAAGCCTCATAACATTCATAACATTTGATATAAGGAAAATGGTACAGAATTAAAACTCTTTTTATCCATACAATCAAAAACTTTTATTTAAAACAGCGGAAGTCTACAAGTCTCACATGGTCATCTCAAAAGCAATATCCGAAACAAAAGTAGGAACACGGCCCTTTACAATCGAAAGTCTAACAAATGTCTATTACATGAAAGAAATGAAACATCAAAGTATTTGTCCTCAAATCCATGAGGACATACCAATAGTCTTGGAAGAACTCGATCCAAGCTTCAACTAGAGAGAATCAACTCAAATGCTGGAACCTACACTTGTAGTAAAATAAGAGAAATATGGGTTAGCACAATTAAGTACTAAGTATGATAGCTATGCAAAAACATGCTTAAAACATACATTTTATTTGAAAGTCATGCATTTATGCCAATTTGAGAAAGCTTCATGAACATAAGTATAAGAGGCATACTATACAAACATAACCAACATGCAAGTCATTTCTTCACATTAGAACATAATCAACCATATAAGACATTTCATTACATTAACCTTTCACCTCAAGAAACCCCAAGTTATAGTATGTGCAATGTATGAATAGCGTCCCATACCACCATCCACACTAAGTACCACATGAAGGCAACTAAAAGTGAACTTACCATTCATCCTTTCCATCTTTACACCATACTCATGCATAAGAGACATAAATATTTCATAAGTCATGACAAGGAAGTAACTCACAATACAAACCAAGTAAAGCATGCATCATCACATTAAGCATATAAGTCAACATTCTTCATTAGCTTCATTAAGATCACATTCGTTCATTAACCATTAAGACATTAGAGGAACACATCATAACCCCTCTCAAAGCCTACTTGTGTAATGCATGGATGACATCCCATACTACCACCCACACTAAGTAGTGCATTCTTGAGTAGCCATAATTCATTAACATTCTTTCTGGGGGTAAGCCTTAACCGACATAGACCATGCGAGCAAATTCATGGAATCCCGGTGTCACCCTCACCCGATAAGGGATTCCTACTTGCCTAAGGTAAGACCATTAAATTTTAGCTTAAGTGGATCCACTAGCTAGACCTATGTGGGCACATAGTTATGGGATATGGAGATTGCTACTAGATACCCTGCCTCAACTCACAGATGAACATCCATCTCAAGAGATTGTTACTAGATACCCCGCCTCAACTCCCAGATGAGCATCCATCTCAATTCATATCAACTCGGTGCTTAGCATTATTCCCCACGGAGTACTTAACATTCATGTCTTTAGTCATCATTATGGGATAAAAGATTGCTACTAGATACCCCACTGTAATTTCCGGATGAGCATCCATCTCAAGCCCAACATTTATTCATTAGATAGCTCATAGATTCAAAGAAGAGAATAGCCTTTCAACTAAGAATCCTATATTGTGAGAAAGTCATTTCACAACATGTCATTATCATTCATTAGAGTACAATTGAGAATAACCTTTCAATCAATACTTCATTATTAACATAATCATAGAAACTTCATTTATTAATTATTCATGAGTGTGTGTATGTGAGAATAACCTTTCACATATATCATCATCATTCATAAGTGTTAAATTGAGGAATAGCTTTCAATACTAACACAATTGCATTCTAAACATGATCATAATACTATCATTGAAATCACACACATACTTCACATCATAATCATACATAATCCTTCATAAAATTGCCCTCCAAGGCCATACATCAATCACAACACAAACATCTAAGATACTACAATAGATAAGGGAATTAACATGATTCAATATCTAATCCAATGTAAACATAAACAATTCAACATACTTTCATGATCAATCAATTCCCAATCACAATTCACAACATAAGAATTTGGGGGAAACATGGGTTCATAGGGTAAAATCACCTTAATTCACCATTAAAACATCAATTAAACTCTGACTCATCACTTAAATGCCTTTTGAAAATGTTTGGAATTGAACCCATGCATAGATTGAAAACCCTAGGTTTTTGGGGGATTTTGGAGACTTGAAATCATCTTTGAAGTTGGATCCTTGAAAGAAACTAAGTCAAGGATGAAAACTACCATACCTTGCTTGTGAATCCCTAAGAAATTTGAGGAAGAAACACTTTGAATCCACAAACCCTAGCTCCCACTTCTTCTTCTTTGGGAACTTCTAGAGAGAGAAATATTGAAAGGAAGAACTGTTTTGATTTGATTTGGGTTTTGGATAAATAAGGAGTAAATTAAGTGTTTTAAGACTTAAAACTATTTATATAAGTGATATAAAACATTTAAAAATGACCCCACACATTAATTAATTAAAAGGAAATTACTTAAAACTCATCAACTTAGGTAGCCCTATCAGGGACCACACCCACTTGGACAGGTCGTGAAGGGGACTATGGCTCGTGGTGATGCCCGTGGTCCCTTAGGCAGTAGACCTCCTCAACATGCCAAGCCTTCAAGGGCCTAAGACATGACCACGATACCTCCCACGATCTGTGGTCAAGACCACGAGTCGTGGTGATGGTCGTGGTCTTGAGGCAGTGCCAAGGCCTTGAAGCCTTGCCTCCCATGAGGCCAAGTGGTCTTCACGACCACCTCCACGCCTCGTCAAGTGGTGGCGCATGTGGTCCCTTGACCAGTAGCTCCGTCAACTTGACATTCTCCCACAAGTGTATCATTATGACAAACATGCATCACTCCATGTGACATTGCACTACATTGCATTGCACTTCATCTTGTTTCTTGCTATTTGTGAATAATGATATGTTATTGTGGTTGTTGAATTGTAAAAGACTGTGGTGATACAACTATATGTGTTAAGGTGCAAGTTGTGATGTTTTTTATATATGCTCTATTGTTATTGAGTGAGAACTATTATGTTGGGCTGATTAACTTATTACATGTTGTAGTTGTGGAGGTTCAGATGGTATGGATGGAGTACTGATGTTTAATATTTCTTAGAGTTATGTAGGTTTGCTTGTTGACTACTGTTATTGTTTGGTACTCACTCCTTTGCTTCTACACGTGTGTAGGTTACGAGTCCAGATCATCTTAATTACTCCCTCTTACCTTCTTATGAGACTTGCTTGAGTGGGTCGTGAGGTATAGTTGCTCGTCACTTTGATAGACATCGTTTTGTTCCGTTCTAGGCACAAAGACATTCAAACTTGTATTTTTGTTGATTCTAATGTAATACTTTGAGACTTGTACACGTGACACCAGTCCTTGAGGGTTTTATGAGTTATGTTATATATTTTCGCAATGTTCATGCTATTTAATTTTCTTTCCCGTTTTACTTCCACATTTACTTCTTCTATTGAATTTTAGGCTGACCTGTGTCTCGGTGGGATAAGACAGGTGCCATCATACCCGATTTTGGAGCATGATATCTTTTTTGTTTTCTATTTTAAATTTAGAAAAATAATGTGCAATAAGAGAATAGAGGTAAAATGAAGTTTTAAATATTTGAATTAATTAAAAAATAATAAAGTAAAAAAAATTCAAATTGTTATTGATGAAGAAGTCTACCAAGAGAATATTTTTTTTTTAAAAAATGTTAAATTAATTTGAAAAGAGCTAATTATTAACTCGCGAGACTATTTTACTTATAGAATTCAAGAAAGAAAGAATGTAGTTATAATTGTAATATATTACAGAAAGACGATTTCAACAATTTGTAATTAATACTTGGGGAAATTGGCTAGTGTCAGCACAAGCCCAATATTACTTAAAATTAAGATTATTATAATTAATATTAGAATAAAGTTATGCATAATTTATTTTTGGCACAAATATACATTATCTATTGATGTTCTAATTAAAGTTTTGATCAATATTTTGTACATTTAAAACTATAGTTATAAACCCGAATATGTCAATGGAAAAATTATTATTATTTTTCAGAGTTGTTATTTTTTATGATCTTGCTCTGTTTTTCATTACTCCATCTTAATTATTAAAAAATAATTAAATTATTCTTTAATAAGTGCTCAATCTTTATTCTTACAAGACTCCACAATTTCATTTATTATTTGTTTATGCAACTTTCAAGTTAGAGACTATTCATCAAATAGAATCCGTATATCTGTAATTCAATTTGATCCTTAAAGGAAGTGATCCTAGCTCATAAAAATCTTTATTAGTTGTCACACATCCTTTTGAGCTATGATGATTGTAAATATTCTGTCAATGAGGAAGACACACAAATACATTGAGTTTTTGACTCCTCAAACATGACAATAACCATATAAAACTTAATTCAAGGAAAAGATTATTGAGTATACAAATAAAATCTCAACTTCACGAACTTATATGCAACATCAAAAAAATTAACTTGAAAGTCTTTGACCAACTTCACATAATTATATGCAATATAAAAGAAAAAAATTTATCCTTGGTTTTGTCAAATATACTCCCTCTATTCACTTTTACTTGTTCACTACTTCAATAATATATATTTTTTTTTATTGGTCATTTTTAACATAGAAAAAAAGATAATTATTTTTTGATAATATTTATCCTATTAATTACTTATTCCTAAACCATTTTTCAAGACTTAATATTAAAGATCAATTTATAAAATAGTATGATAAAATAATCATGTCAATTATTATTTTCTTAATAAATATATCAAATCCAAATATAACGAACTTAAAAATGAACGAAGAGTAATAAAATTGAGCAAGCTAATAAGTATGTGGAAATTTCATATCCAGATTATTTTAAAAGAAAATTAATTTGACAAACTCATTTTTTTAAAAAAGAAAAAAGAAAAAAAAGAATAAAGAAGAGGATACACACCGGGAAAAGAAGATAAATTTCAATCACTCTACATACGTATCAACCAGGGGCGGATCTATAGTGTGTCCAGGGGGGTCATCCGACCCCCCTCGGAAAAAAAATTACACTATATATATAAGATCAATTTTTTTGTGTACGTGTATATATTTAAAATTGAACCCCCTAAGCATATGTCAAAGGAGTAGCTCAGTGGTTTATGGGGGTCAGGATTCAGCCTATGTGAGCTTTGGGTCACGGGTTCGATTCCAGGCAACAACATTTTTTTTATTTGAACCCGCTTGATAGAATTCCTGCCTCCGCCACTGGTATCAACATGGGTCCCATCGTATTGATTGATATTTCAAGGGCATATTCTGTAATATTTTAAGAAAGCATGGACCTTTTTTGAAGTTGTTTGTATGGTCCAAATAGCAAAGCACAAAAGACACTCTTCCTTAGCAAACTTATATTGTAAAATGATTAAAAGATTATTATACCCTCAAGTTTTTCATTGAATGTCAATAAATTGACATGTTGAAACTGATTCTTCTACTATATAAAAAAATATGTGCAACGACTGAGTCTTCTCAATTGAAGTAATATTAGAATTGAAATATATTATTTTTGGTTAATTTTAGTGAATTAGTTAAAAAAAATTATTATTATTATTTTTTATTATCATCAAATCAAATATACTTTGCACTTTTTTTTATTGAATTTGTTTATCGTTTGCTCGCGTCTATTACATTATTTTGTACGCAAAGGTGAAAATCTAAATTGAACTTAACTTGACATATGAATAGATAATTTAAAAAGATAGAAGGATCTTTTTGACTACTTTTCTCAAATAACCACTCAAATTTAGAATTTTTGTCATTAGTGTTATTAAAATTATTTATGCTTTTACCAAGAATTTTTTATTCTGATTTTGTAAATGTATTTCAATTTGATGAAATAACTAAAAAGCCAGTAAACACGACAATAGCTAGAAATAAATTATAATAGTGAATTTTTAAGATTAAAGACATATAAATTCAAATTCAAGTCCTAAAATATTTTATATAAAGTGTTCATATAAAATCAGAGAAGAACACCAAATATTTGAAAAGAAAAATAGCTTTTGTTTGTCTTGCAAGAGAAATAGCATGTACATCCTATGTTCGATGCAAAAGTAAAGTTTAGAACTATTATCAAAATGCTATCTTTTTAATGTTTAGCTTTACTTGTCCAACAATTAGACAAGTAGAAATTTGATCAATTCGAAATGAATAAGGAGTTGCGATGTATTGTTGTTCTCAATTTTTAATCAATGACTAACATAAAAAATTGATTATTAAGAAAAACTTATTTGAATTCAAGATAAATTTTTAAAACTATTTTGAGAAAAATCTAAATGAAAAAAATTATTTAGTTTACTCAAAATCACTCAATTGAAAAATATATATTAATAAATAAATATGCTTTTTCATATTCTAATTTGAGAGAGTGTTACACATATATTCTCTTAATTAGTGTATTCTTATTTATTTTCAACCATAATATCTTGAAATATGTTTTTTTTTATAGGAATATATAACTATAGTATTTATCTTTATCAAAAAATTTGATGATCATGCATATGTATTTATATAATTTCTTATTAAGTACATTGCATTGAAAATGAATAATAATTATATTTTATAAAGTTAAAATGATGTAATGTATTCAAATAATTAAAAATTTTAAATAATATTTGCACAATGCGCATGTATATATACTACTAGATGGGGAAGCCTGTGCTTAACACGGGCCCAATATAAATTTACGGAACATTGAAAAGAAATAATGAAAATATTAGTATGATGCAATATGAGGCTTGTAGGGAAAATTGCTTATTCACTACAGAATGAGTTGGCATTAATAAATAATGGCAAAGAGTAACCTCAACTTTTCCCTTTGAACATATATACAGGAAAAATATGATCTTCGTTCGAATACAACAAGAAGTGCAAAGATGTTATTGATTATGTTGAGTCAGTCTATGGTTTATGTATTGCCCTCTTTTATTTTCCTCGAGTCTTCATAATATCTGGTGATTGTATATATCTGCGAAAGAGTGAACATGAAGATATGAAACATTATTTTAGTATTAAGATTATTTACATGGAGATTAAACTGCAATCATGGAAGCTGGGAATATATTCATTTAAGAATTCAAAGTTAAATTTAAGATTCTACAATGGTGTATTGCAGAAAAAGCACAAAGCTACAAGTTTGTAGAAATTCAGTTGGAAAAGTTAAGAAGTAATTTTGTATAGAACTTTAGGATAACATAGCATGAAAAAAGTGAGATTTGTCAGATTCATTTGTAGCAACTGCACAAAAGAGAATATTAAATATGTCTAAGTTAAAAAAAGAAAAACCAATAAACAAAGGATATAGGTGACATAAGCAACATAATTAGGTATAATTATACAAACAAAAGTAGTGAGTACCATGGTGGACCTTTGATTTTTTTTGGGTTTAAAACCACACTTTTAGCATGTTTTATAAAATAAAAAACTAAAAAGAAAAGTGAAAAACACGCAGGGATTCGAACCCTCGACGTGAAGATTAATTTCCAGGGAAATTGTCACTGGGCTATCTGTTTCTCCTTGTCATTGAGGGGGTTCAAACTATATATATCCACATAAATACAGAAGATTACCTTATATATACCGTGTAATTTTTTGCGGAGGAGATTCAGGTGAACCCCTGGAACCCACGTGGGTCCGCCCCTGGTGAGTACTCATCAAAATTGAGGCAGAAAACTCCAGGGTAACTAACCATGGAAAAAGTTAGACTTGTCAGATTCATTTGTAGCAACTGCACAGAAGAAAATTGTAAACATTTCTAGACAATTAACTTTCAGATTGAAATCTTCAGTGAACAACCTATTCTCAGCAACTTTTACATCCTTTAATGATGACTTACTATAGAAAAAATGTCCTAATACGACAAAACTCATTCATTAGATTGTCCATGCTTTGATGTGATAACCTTTCTCCATAAAGTAGTGTCCTCAATATTGAATCTCAATAGCCATTTCACTAAGAGGCTTGTTTATCATGATCATTCCGCCCTACAACCCAACCTAAACTATTAGTTCTATTACTTGATGTTTGTGTCATGCCTCTAAAAATTTACAAATAAATTGAGTTTTAAGATACTAAATGTATACTATGAATCACGTAAATTAACAACAATGGGCAACGAACACAAAAAGTCACTGATGCACACTCTAGTACGTACATCCAATTGTAATCAAGAGTAAAAATAGGAAAATGAATTTGAGCACAGCATGGAATGGGAAACGTAAGTCTTGGATGTCATAACTAAGTATATAGGACAAAAAGAGTGAAGAAGTTACCATCCTTGTTTATTCAGTAGAACAAATTTGAGACTATATTGTGTGTTTCCATGTTTACAGCAGATAACTACTATCTTCAATAAAAATAAATCAAATTTTCGAAGGCCAAAGACATATTATATTAATAGAATGTATAGCCATCTAAGAAGTGTACATCTAAGTTGCGTGGACTCTTCACTTTCGATGCCGCATCCATGTCAGATTCTCCAAAAATACACTACTTTGGTAAATCCGACACGTACCCCTTGACATTTTTTGAATAGAACATGCAAATAGTTGAAGAGTACACTAACATGAGAAGACTACATGTACATTACCGAACAATGGAATTCTGTTATAAGTAGTATAAATAACATGTGAATCACGGATATTAATTGTTACAGAAGATCCTTTCTTATAATCTTATTAGAGGAAAAGTGTATATGTGCATATAAGAGCACAACTATTTCAGTAGAAGCACATTATGCAATATTTATGTTAACTATTTGTTAATTAGTCAATATGATGCCACCTGATTTTTATATACCAATTTAAATATCAGCAACACCTTACCATTTAGCACATTATCAGTTGTCATTTTTCATGGTTCATTTTCATTCAATAGTTCTGAGCAACAAGGGAGATGTTAATTAAGAGGAAGAATTCTGGTGGACTGGGCGAAGTTAAAGGCGGAAGAGGAAAGTGTAACACCTCGGTCTTAGAAAGAACTAATTTTAGAAATAGCCAAAGTTAGATTTGTGCAAGTTAGTCTTCAATGGTGAGTTTTGGGTCAACTTTAAATGACCATAACTTTCAAAATAGGATGAGTTAGGTGGCCCATGAGATATCAAATGAAAGATCTTTGAGACTTATTTCCAACGCCACCGATTTTGCTAAATTTCGAGTTCGGATGAGAGAGATATGCCCATTTGAGTTTAGCCTGTCCAGTTAAGGAAATACGTCCAAATTATGGAATGGTATTTTGGTCTTTTCCTTACCCCGCTTAGTCCAAACGTTTTTCCACCCAAATTAGGGGTCAAAGCTAATTAAAATCAGTTTACGCTAAAGTCTAAAACATTTGGAAAGTTAGGGCAAAGGTCAAAGGGGAGAAAAGGGAGAAAAAATTCAAGCGTTCAAGATTTTTTTGTGATCGTCGAGGGATTTCACCAAGGATTGATCCTAACAAGGTATGTAAGCTTTTATAGTGATGGGTTCGTTCACCCTCACACTAATCATGAGTTTCTTCATTTGATTTCGTCCATGAAAATTCGTGTAATGAAGTTCTTGATGAGTTTTCTTGAAGTTTCGTTCTTAAATCTTTATTATTGGAGTTTGATGAGTTCTTGAGGCGAGGGTTTAAGTTTGAGGGTTGTTCTTGACAAGATTTGAGTAGATTTTCATTAACTTATGTTGGGTATACAAATCTAAGAGAGTTAGGAAGAAATCAATTGATTCTAGGTGAATTAGGGTAAAAAATCGAGAAGAAAAATTCGTCAGAAAGTTCGGGGGAGGGGGCAGCGCAACGCGCCATTGATGCGCCAGGGAGACTGGCGCGCAGCGCCTGCAATGTGCTTGATTTGGGCTTATGATGTTTAGGGCTGGCGCCTTCCACCAAGGTCGCCTGCCCCCGTCAGTTTTTCGTCGTTTGTTTCTCTAAGTTCTTTTAAAAGGTATCCTTGCTCTCTTCCTGATTATAATTGTTGACACCTAATTTTGGCCTAACATTTTTAAGATAATGGTATTGTACTACTAGTGGTTTTCTATTTTCTATTTAAGCTATTTCTTGGTCATTAAGTTAGTGGTGGTAGATAAAATTTAGGGGTAATTTTCAGATTATTTAGGCTTTAAGAAATTCTTTAGTGTTCATATTTTTTCCAGCCACCACCCTCGCCAGAGCATTTTCCGGCGAACCCAAAACCCCCATCTTCTTTCCTTCTCGTTTCTTCACCAAGCAACCCCATACAATAGCTGAAACAATCGACCAAACGATCCCCTTTCTTGACCAACAAATCCAAAACCCCAACCCATTTTTCCCGGTGAAACAGCCACAGGAAACCACCAGATTACACTAAAAAACAACCAAAACCTATAAACAGATGCACCTCCATCTTTTTTCCTTTTTTTTCTGTTTTCTCCAGTTCAAATCAACAACTACCGGCCAGATCTCCATCGCCAAATAGACACAAAACACACCCTTCTCCCTTCACTCATTTCTCCCTCAAATTGATCTCAAGCTCGCTCGAAAGCCAAACCGAGAACTACCAACAATAGATCGAGCAATAACTAGAGCCCAAACAACCTCCAACGAGCTCAATTCCAGTGAACAAGAGCAACACCATCGCAAGCTTGCAGGTTTCTGGCGAAAAGCCAACAGAGCTCTCTCCCTTCCACTATTTCCGACCAACTCCTTGTCGAAACAACGCCAACTGCACAAATAGGTACCCCGAAGTCGCTTCCCATTGAAGCTATTCGAAAGGAGTTCGAATTATATTTTCTATTCATTATTGTATATATTATCGATGTTAGGCAAACCTTATGCCATTTTTTGTTTTATTATTTTGTTTAATTACTTGTGTATATCGCATGTTTGTTTTACTTTTATATTGTTTTATCTTCTTCTCAATTTGAAAAAATGAATTCAGTCGGGACCTACAATTATGGATTTCGAAGGATGCCTAACACCTTTCCTTCAAAATCAGTGAACCCCTTACCTAGAATCTAATAGTTTCGTAGATATTCTTTTAGTTAATTAATTAATTAATTGGTTTCCTAGTTTTTACCTAAAATTAGGTGGCGACTCTTTTAAACTCTTTTTTTCTTAAAATTCTTTAAAAATTGAATTGAATTGAATTAATTGATTGTTTTTTGAATCACCACAAAATTTCTCCTTATTTGGATGAAGTAGGGATGTAAACAGAATGACGACTCTGCTGGTGATACAGAATTTCTAACCATTATGAGCTTTCTTGTATTGTGTTATTCCTTATATCTTGTATATTTTGTTGATTATTTGTATATTGTACTTGTTATTTATTCATTATTTGTTTAATTATATGTTTGCATTATATCACGACATATCTTCCACCGCACAGTAGTTTTCATTTCTTACTTAAAGGACGATTATGCGGGCCGTAGTCGTTCGTTATCTAAATTATTTATTGGGGTACCTTGGCAAATGTAGTCGGTCACTGGATGGTCAACGGTCGCTAACTTTCCCAACCTAAGTTATCCACTTGGGTCACCAGTACACTTCAAATAAAGCCCACTCTTAGTCACCTAAAGTAGAGCGAAGCCAAAACCCCGATTTAGTGCATTGACCTAAGATGACCCAACACCCAAGGCGTGTTGGGCCCATTAGAAAGACTACCTTGAGTCCAAAATGGCCTCCGGCCTAAATGGACGATCATAATTGTGTGTTTATATTTGAAGAATATATACGTTATTTGGCAATTCATTGTCACTCGAGGTTGGGATTTTAATTTAATAGAATACTCCAGTCGAAGAAAAAACTCCACAAGCTACCATTCCATTTAAAAGGTGTTGGCATTCGAAGATGACAAAAAAGTTTGAGAAGGAAGGACCTTTCACGAAGGCTTAGCTTAGGATTGTACCCTTGCATGACACTGATTATTTGTATGGATTTTCCCTCATTTTAGTCCCCTATTTGATTTATTCATAAAATTTGTATAAAGTGTTTTTTGGGGTAATTGAATGTTGTCAAATGACGTAATACATCATTCAGATTGGTAGGCCTACCCTTGACACCAAAGGATCACATATTTGTATAGGATGCGTAATAACTATTTGTATGCTATGTGATATAATTGAGTTTGTCTTCAATCAAAGCAGTTCGTATGTGTTTAATTAATTTTTTGTGTGATATTTTGCATTATCTATTATAAACACGAACTAACATTTTTACCTTTTGAGTTTTAAAAGTGAGGTTGATTTATGAAAGAATTTGGAAGTCACTGTTCATCCGAAGTTACAAGGGACAAGAGGACTCGCCAAAATCGAGTCTTTGTAATTCACAAGACATTAATATCAAATCAAAAAGATAAATCAGGGGAGTCTTTGACTATGAGGTCGCACTCATCTATTTTCTATTCTGTATTTCGCATGTTGGCCCTAATTTCACCCATTTCTCATATTTTTGTAGGGAAACCATCCCCGACAACAATCGGGAATGGTAATAATAATGTATACTTCTTGTGAATAATTGGGAGAACACACAGTTTGAAGAGAAATTAACAAAGAATACAACTACTAATTATTACTGGGAGGCCACATTTAACAGATGGTACAAAGATTGATAGTTAAGAGGATACAAACATATTGGTGCAAATAGTGAAAAGATACTCTCTGACTAAAGATGTCAGTGGCACTATCCTTACGAGAATCATTCTATGTTTGTCTAAATATTTGAAGAATTTATACCTTATGTGAACGAACCACGCGTACATGATTCTCATCTCGGTGAGATACGTAGGCAACCCTTCTTGAGTTCAGTATTCATATTAAAAAAATAAAATTGTGTACATACTGTAAGAGTCCGCATGTAAAAATATTTGATATGATGAAGAGCAATGACTTTGTGGTAAACCATATATTCTTTTGGTACTTCTCATTTGTACTTTTGTGATACTTGAAAATTCTCTTGCAAACATTCATGATAAGAATAAAATCAACCTCATGGTTTCATGTGCATGGTGTGGAGATCTTTTAGATCAAAATTCAATTGCATTGCACTGTTGATCTAGAACTTGTCCTGAATATTTTTTCGAGGCGAAATCCCGAGTCATGTTTGGTTTGGGAAAGGATTCTAGGCCTTTTTTTGACCCGATTGTGCCTTTCAAAGCCTACCAAATGATATTAATCCCTAGTTTTCCCACTTTGATCCTAAAGTCTTTTCTTTAGACAACCACATCTTAGCCATTACCTTTCTGAGTGCACTATCCCTCTTTTGGCCCAACCTTCTTGAGCGTACCAAGGATGTGCAGAATATAAAAGATGATCCAAATTTGAAGATGCCAAAGGCAAAATATATAAATTCTCTCAAAGTCAAGAAAGCTAAAATGACTTCTAGAGAAAGGAAAAAAGAAAGAAAAGAAAATAAAGAAATGAAGACAAACAAAAACACCCCTATAGAGTCAATGAAAGAAGAGAAGAAAAATATTCCAACAAAAAAATGGAGAAAACTTCAAAAGAAAGGGGTAGAAAAAAGAAAGTCCCAACAAATAAAGACTCAAAAGAAGTAGAAACAAAAGAAAGTGGTGAAAAAAGAAGAAGCTCCAACAAATAAGGATTCAAAAGAAGTCGAAAAAAGGGGGGACAACAAAGAGGATCAGACGCCAAAGGCTTATCAATCGTTAGACGCATAAAATCACTGTGACACTCAAGGAGGAATTAAGTCACTCTTATTCTAAATAAATATCCTTTCCATCCCTAAGCCTACAATACAAGCCAATAACAAGCCCTACATGATCTCATTCCAAATGTTCTCACATTAGTGGAGATTTACATAAGGGTCAAGCATATGGTATCATAGTTGCATGCATTGAACATTCTTGTGAGTGAGAGTGCACTTTAAAAAATGTCCTCAGATCAAACTCTTCAAATATGTGTGAAATAGGACTTTTCTTTGTTGTGAGTGCACTTGAAACATGAGGATTGGTACAATTCAAAACCTTTGTTTGAAGCAAGATTGACAAATCTTGTTGATCCTTATGTGTGTTTGAGGTACCACTTGAAGTTGTAGGAATTACCTTGAATTCAATCTTAATTAGAAAAGAAAAAAATGGAGAGATTTACCTGCAATCCTAATTGTTGATACCAATTGTAGTCTAGATTTGACTATATTTTCACATTCTTTATTCTTAAAAAAAAAAAAAAAGAGTCGGGAACGTCACCCACCTTTTAATACCTTGCAAAGCATGTTTTATAGAATTTTTTTTTAAAAAAAAACAAAAAATATATATTTTGCATTCCTTATAAATTTGATTTATTCATTATAAAAAGTGACATTAGGCTAATCTCGTCAGTGTGAAACGTCTATTTTACTTCATTGGGTTATCCATCCCACATTTTGTCTTTAGGCTTTGAATATTGTAGGGAATATTATTTTCCTATTTGACCATGTTCATATTGTACATTTTCTACTGATGAGCTTGTTTCAAATTCTTTGTAGTATTCATCATCTACAGGATTGGAACTACATTTGACCTAATTCCTGGCTCAACAGGATATGTAGGCACTACGATGGCTCGGTCATATACCTAGTGTGATTTTCTTTTCTCCTTGTAATAAAAACTGGGACATAATTTTTGAGATCTAAAATCTCAAAAATTTACAATAAAGATGCTATCTCCAAAAAGTCAAGATTGGAGATCATTTTAAGATTTGCCAAGAGTTCTTACTAGGACTGAATTTTTGAGGAAGACCAAAAAAATTCCAACAAGTACTATCAAAAGTTTGGTAGTCAACTTCAAATGATCCAGCATCACTTGAAGTTCAAAGTCGACTCCAAAATCTCCAGCATTGCCACAATGGAGCAAAATAAATTTGGTATACGAGCCACCAATGTCTCATACAAATTCCAGTAAGACAGGAGTCACAATAAACAAAAAATGGTCAAGAGTAAAATGATGATTGCTCACTTGTGTCAAAGTGATCAGACACTCTGTACACATTCTCTTGTGTATCGTTCCTTAAAGTTTCTTGATCAAGTTGCTAGCTAAAGCGATACTGTGTGTACTAATCATTCCTTTTTTAGTACAAAATCATTCCTATTTAGTACAGGAACAGATGAAAGCATCAAGCGAATGACAGTTTCAAATCATCGAGCCATCCACCTTGTTACGATTGGGCAATTATTGAGACATCCACGTCCTTACAGTGGACAATCATCGAGTCATTCATTATTGCATTTTTTATTTGCCGAGAGGTCCATTGCATTTTTCATTTTCTGAGAGGTCCATTGCATTTTTCATTTGCTGAGAGGGCCATTGCATTTTTCATTTGCTGAGAAAGACATTATATTTTTCATTTGCCAAGAGGGCCATTGCATTTTCATTTCCTAAGAAGACCATTTCATTTTTCATTTCCCGAGAGGGTCATTTCATTTTTCATTTGCCAAGAGGGCCATTGCATTTTTCATTTCTCGAGAGGACCATCACATTTTCATTCGCCAAAAAAGCAATTGCATTTAAGTCGCATCTATTCGGAGATGAAGGATGTGCACCATATCTATTCCACACTAAAGTCGCGTGAGGCTGGCATTGGAATATATTTGTATTTAAGTCGCATCTATTCGGAGGTGAAGGATGTGCACCCTATCTATTCCACGTTAAAGTCAGAGGAGGCTGGCACTGAAAGATATTTGCATTTAAGTTGCATTTATTCAGAGGTGAAGGATGTGCACCCTATCTATTCCACGTTGAAGTTGGAGGAGACTTCTGTTGAAATATACTTTTAAGCCGCATCTATTCGGAGGTGAAGGATGTGCACCGTATCTATTTCACATTGAAGTCAGAGGAGACTTGCGTTGAAAGATATTTTTAAGCCGCATATATTCGGAGGTAAAAGATGTGCACCCTACCTATTCCACGTCGAAGTTGGAGGAGGCCAGAGTGGAAAGGTATTTGTATTTAAGTTGCATCTAATTGGAGGTGAAGGATGTGCACCCTATTTATTCCACGTCGAAGTCACAGGAGGCTGGCATTGAAAGATATTTGCATTTAAGTCGAATCTATTTGGAGGTGAAGGATGTGCACCATATCTATTCCGCGTCAAAGTCGGAGGAGGCTGGCGTTGAAGGATATTTGCATTTAAGTCGCATCTATTCGTAGGTGAAGGATGTGCACCCTATCTATTTTACATTGAAGTCGCAGAAGGCTGGCGTTGAAAGATATTTGCATTTAAGTCGCATCTATTCAGAGGCGAATGATGTACACCCTATCTATTCCATGTCGAAGTCGGAGGAGGATGGCGTTGAAAAATATTTGCATTTAAGTCACATCTATTTGGAGGTGAAGGATGTGCACCCTATCTATTCTACGTCGAAGTCGGAGGAGGCTGACGTTGAAAGATATTTGCATTTAAGTTGCATCTATTCGGAGGTGAAGGATGTGCACCCTATCTATTCAACATTGAAGTAGGAAGAGATTGGAGTTAAAAAATATTTTTAAGTCGCATCTATTCGGAGGTGAAGGATGTACACCAGATCTATTCCACGTTGAAGTCGGAGAAGGCAGGCGTTGAAGGATATTCATATTCTATTACCGGAAGTGGTAGTATTCACATATATCCTACTAATGGATCATTCTCATATGTCCTACCGATGGACATGCATTTATTTTGCCCAAAAGACCCTACATATGGATCATCTTCATTCATCCTACCGATGGACATGCAAAAATCTTACCAATGGATCATCTTCATTCGTCATATCAAAGGACATACATTCACATCTTATAAATGGATCATCTTCATTCGTCTTATCCAAGGACATACATTCACATCTTAGAGATTGATCATCTTCATTCGTCCTACCAATGAACATGCATTCACATCCTACCAATGGATCATCTTCATTAATCATTTGTCCTACCGATGGACATGCATTCAGATCCTTCTGATGGATCATCCTCATTCGTCCTACCAATGGATATGCATTTATATCCTATCAATGGATCATCTTCATTCGTCTTATTGATGGACAGGTATTTATATCCTACCGATGGATCATATTCATTCGTCGTATCGTAAGAGATGCTACCCTTTTTCTTTTAATTCTGTCTCTACTAATGAGTTTTATCTTTGTTTTTTCGAGAATGTCCAAGAGGATGCATTCTCAATTAAGCCATAGGTGTGGACTATGCCAACAAGGATGCAACACAACGTGGAACCTTTTTGAAGCAAGTTGAGGATCATCTTCAACCACATTCCAGCCATGCTTTTATATGAATGCCATGTGTTCAACCAAAATCGGGTTTGTCAATTTTCTTTGACCATGATTTATTTCATCAATTATATCCAACGAAAGGGATAGCTGTTGACATCCAATTTTGGCCTAACATTTTTAAAATTCATAATTTTTAAGTTTTATTTATTCAATAGTTCAAAATACTTTTTTTATAATTTTTTAAAAAATATTATCGATATTTATCCTTATTTGTCAAAATTTCAGGATTTTTTTTAAGAAGAAAATTTCAGGATTTTTTATCAGTTAATTTTAATTACATTATTTTTTGTCACAGCCGGTTGACTATGCTCAAATATTTGTTCATTTTGATTAAATCATTATTTCTATTGAATTACATTTTTTTACATGCCATTGGTTACGTTCATTACATTTTTTAATATTCATTTTATTCATTACATTTGTTAATATTTAGTTTGATATTTTGCACAGTCTAGAAATTCATTCAAATATAGATAAGATTTCATACACATTTATTTTATTAACTAGTGGTTTTGACCCATGGTTTTAAGATAATGATATTGTACTATTAGTGGTTTTCAATTATCTATTTAACCTATTTCTTGGTCATTAAGTTAGTGGTGGTAGATAAAATTTAGGGGTAATTTGCAGATTTTTTAGGCTTTAAGAAATTCTTTAGTGTTCATATTTTTCCGGCCACCACCCTCGCCAGAGCATTTTCCGGCGAACCCAAAACCCCCATATTTTTTCCTTCTCGTATTTTCACCAAGAAACCCCATACAACAGCTAAAACAGCCGACCAAACGATCCCCTTTCCCGACCAACATATCCAAACCCCAACCCATTTTTTCGGTGAAACAACCACCAGAAACCATCGGATTTCACCAAAAGACCACCAAAACCAGTAAAGCAATCCACCTCTATCTTTTTTCCTTTTTTTCCTAATTTTATTCGGCTTCAAACCCAAAACTACCGGCCAAATCTCCATCGCCAAACTGATATAAAACACACCCTTCTCCCTTCACACTTTTTTCCCTCAGATCGAGCTCAAGCTCACTGGAAAGCCAGACAGGGAACATCCAACAGAAGATCGAGCAACAACCAGAGCCCAAAGAACCTCCAGCTAGCTTAGTTCCAGTGAACAAGAGCACCACCACCGCGAGCTCACAAGTTTCCGGCGAAAAGCCAACACAACTCTCTCCCTTCCGCCATTTCCGACCAACTCCTTGTCGGAACAAACCCTACTTCGTAAATAGGTACCCCAGAGTCGCTCTCATTGAAGCAATTCGAATGGAGTTTGAATTATATTTTCTATTCATTATTGTATATATTATCGATGTTAGGCAAATCTTTGGCCGTTTTTGATATTATTGTTTCGTTTAATTATTTGTGTATATCACATGTTTGTTTTGCTTGTATATTGTTTTATCTTCTCCTCAATTTGAAAAAATGAATTCAATTGGGACCACAATTGTGGATTTCGAAAGATGCCTAACACCTTCCCTTTAGAATAACTTGAACCCCTTACCTAGAATCTAGTGGTTTCGTAGATATTCTTTTAGTTAATTAATTAATTGGTTTCCTAGTTTTTACCTAAAATTAGTTAGCGACTCTTTTAAACTCTTTTTTTCTTAACATACTTTTAAAATTGAATTGAGTTAAATGTTTTTTGAGTCACCACGACGTTTCTCCTTATTTGGATGAAGTAGGGATGTAAAAAAAAACTATCCAATCTACATCTAATCATTGAGAAATTCGTATATACATATCATAATTCTTGAATTCACATTTTCAAATTCAAGATAGAGTTAAGAGTAAAGTTCGAGGGAGTTCTTTTGAGTCATTTTTTAGAAGTCTTTTGCAAACTTTTAAAATTTGTTTTAAGACTTGAGTACTTGAGTATGAGGATGAGGAGAGTTGAGTTTCATTTTTCAAAATGAATATATGAAAACCATGCATTTCCAAGAGTAAATGTTTTACATTTAAAATGAGAGGAAACATTGATTTCCAAATGAGTTCATGAGGATTTTTTAAGCACTATCTCTTTTAAGAGAACCTTTTAAGTAATAATCTCAAAGTTTGAGGATGAGGAAATGTTTTTAAACATATGAGCATAAGTTATATTATTGAGAGTAGTATTGAGAACCGATATGGGGAAGAGTTCAGACAACTCAAAGTCCTCATAAACCATGTATGCCAACATGGATAAAGGGTCATATTTTTTTAGATGATTCCTTATTGATTTTTAAGCATATCTTAGTGAATCCACTTAGTTGAGGATGTCTTATACTCCGGCAAGGTATATGAGAGTTCTGGCAGCGTGGGTGAGACGTTGTATCATCGCATAGATCATAGTAATGGTTGTCGGTTAGAGAATCTCTCAATTAAGAGTAAAAGAATTATTATTGTATTTTTAAATACATTGAGTTATTATCAGCAATTTTAAAAGATTTCCTTATAATGCATCCTTATTGCTGCTTTTATATTGAACTTTGTTGAGTATTTCTGAGTTTGAGTATCTTTGAGTATCCTTGAGTTGAGTTGTACTGAGATGAGGTGAGAATGCTCTTCCTTTTTTTATAAGTTCAAACTTATGTTCTGCTTTAGAGTTCCCCTTGCATACTCGTACAATCCATGTACTTACGCCATTTGTCCTGCATCTTTCATGATGTAGATAAAGGTAACCAAGGTCATCAACAGGTGCTTCGTTCATACCACTTACAGTCTAGAGTTGCTTTGGTGAGCCTTTTTGCTTTCGGAGGATCCACGTTTACTTTTCAGATTTGTTAAATTGTCGTAGGTCTTGTCCCGATGTCTATCATAGTATTTAGAGGTTTCGTAGACAGTAGTGTTTTGAGGAATCTTTTTACTTTTGAGACAGTTTGAGAAAATCTTTACTTTTGATTTCATCTAATGTTGAATAAGTCTTCTGCTAAGTATTGAGCCAGGCCAAAATTTCGTTTGGGGGCCAACAATGGTTCTTGAATGCCTGCCACGTTCATGGTGTAGTCTCGAGGATTGACAAACTTGGTATCAGATCATAAAGTTCAAGAGTCCTAGGGTGTCTATGAAGTTGTGTCTGTAGAGTCTTTATCGGTGTGAAGCGTGCCACATTTATAATTAGGAGGCCACTACATTTAGGAACTATCTCACTTTTTTCATACTCTTTTCGTGCGATAGAGTTCAACTCAATAAAAATCTCTTTCTAATTCGTGCTTGCGCGTATCTTTTCAAATCATGCCTCCACGAAGAGCTATTCGAGGTCATCCTGCCAGGAGGAATGTTTATCCCCAGGATCAAGGGATTCCCAATGCACTATAAGTGCAACCCCAAGGAGAGGTCACTAATGGTGAGTTCCGGGATGCTATTCAGATGTTTAGTCAAGTTGTGACCAACCAAGCTGGGCAACAAAGAGGGAATCAACAGGATATGGCTAATACATCCAGGATCCATGAGTTCTTAAGGATGAATCCTCCATACTTCACTGGTTCAAGTGTCACTGAGGATCCGGAAAACTTTGTGGAAGAGTTGCAAAAAGTGTTTGAGGTGATGCATGTTGCAGATGTTGAGCGTGTGGAACTAGCTACATACCAACCGAAGGTTATTGCTAGAGTCTGGTACAACCAATGGAAGAAGAGTAGAGCTGAATGGGAACCAATTGTGAGTTGGGTTGTGTTCGAAGAGGCCTTTATGGGGTATTTCTTTCCCTGTGAACTGAGAGAGGCAAAGGTAAGAGAATTTCTTACTCTTAAGAAGGAAACCATGAGTGTGCATGAGTATAGCCTTAAGTACACCCAACTTTCCCGTTATGCTCTGGAGATGGTTGTTGATATGAGAAGTAGGATGAGTCTGTTTGTGTCAGGATTGTCTCGTCTGTCAAGCAAAGAGGATAAGGATGTGATGTTGATAGAAGATATAGGCATAGAAAGGCTTCTAATTCATGTGCAACAGGTTGAGGAAGACAAGTTGAGAGATAGGGAAGAGTTTCGCAACAAGAAGGCTAAGAAAACATGTAATGAGTGCAGATAGCAAAAGAATAATGTGAATCGATCATCCTTTCAACACAAGCTAAAAGGACCTGCTCCATCATCTACTAGTGCACCTGCACCAAAGAACAGAGGTAGAGTTCAGGAATCAGAATTCACAGAACTTCAGAGCTAGACTTGCTCAGTCCCAATGTAGTGTGGCAAAAGGAGACAACTGGACTCCTGAATGTGCTAAGTGTGGTGGAAACCACCCAAGAGCGTGTCGAGATGGCTCCATTAGTTGTTTTAAGTTTGGTTAGACAGTTCACTTCATGAGAGAGTGCCTTAAGAACATACATGGTAATGGTAATGGGGGCAATAGAGCCCAATCTTCTTCAGTTGTTCCGCCAGACAGGGCTGCACTTAGAGGAGCTACTTCAAGGACATGCGGAAGAGCAAACCGTCTATATGCTATCACCAGTCGCTAAGAGCAAGAGAATTCACCTGATGTTGTCACTGGTATGATCAAAGTCTTTACTTTTGATGTATGTGCATTATTTGATCCAGGTGCGAGTCTATCTTTTATGACTCTATATATTCTTAGGAGATTTGATATCCTTCCTGATCGACTTCTTGAGCCCTTCATTGTTTCCACGCCTGTTGGTGTGTTTATTCTAGCTAAAATAGCACATCAACAAATACCAGAATCAAAGCATAGAATTCTGAAAAAATAAAATAAAAAAAAACAAAAAAGAAAACTTACAGAGGTTGCCATCACAAATTGAGCCTGAAGGAGAGAATGAAATTAATCCACAGAGTACCACCACTCCTCCACCAGCGGTAGCAAGCAGCAGGCAGCAGCAGCAACAGACTTGGTTTTCAATGTCTCTAAATTTTCAATGGTTGAAAATTTCTCTGTTTTGCTGATTTTCTTTGTTAGGATAGTTTCCAATTTTGTAATTAGAAAGAATGATTTAGGGCTTTAGGCTTTGTTGTCCTTTAGTGGACATGGGCTGATCTGGGCGTTTTTTGCCCCTTTTGTTTAATAAAAATGGGCCTGGCCTATCTTTAACTAAAAATAAAAATAAAAATAAGCCTGCAAAATCACTAAAAATTACAACAAAAAATTATTGTTGCCTGGAATCGATCCCGCGACCTAAAGCTCACTTAAGCGAAATCTTGAACCCCCTCAACCATTGGGCTACTCCTTTGATATATATTTAGGTGGTTCAATTTTAAATATATACATGTACATAAAAAAAATCAATCTTATATATATAGTGTAATTTTTTTACCAAGGGGCTCGAATGATTCCCCTGGAAACACTGTACATCCGTCCCTGGGGCCAATAATGGTTCTCGAGTGCCGGCCACGTCTAGGGTGTAGGCTCAGAGCGTGACAAAAAGTCACAATGAGCAGAATAGTTTAGCTAAGCCGTAAAGCGTATGACCAAGTGAATGAGATTCTTTCGCTATTAATTAAAAGTTAGTAAATTTTTCTAACTAGCTTTACACACTTGTTTTCTTTGTCGATACATAAATAGATTAACACTAATAGTGATGAACAACAAGCTGCCAGACTTCTTGGTTTTGCTCTTCCAAGGAACCAATATTGGAGTTTGGTTTATTACAAATCCTCGGCTGACTAATCATAGATATAGGTTCTAGGCGTTGAGAAACTCTCTGTTGCGCGAAAATGTGGTTATTATATTCAACCAACGGCAAAATTAGCAGGTGTACTTTATAAAAAAATTCCTCAGCTACGCAAAATTGTATATAATATTCAATGAGGAATTTTGGTAAACACTAAAGCTTATTTACAGGGTAAGAGAAAAAATAAAACACATACAAGAAAGACAATAAGCGACAAACCATGAAGAGGAAACATAGAACTCACAGTTATAGGAGCAAAGCACTCACCCGAAAATTTTATGCACAAGCCGAACTATTAAGAGGTGCGAAGAAGGTAAACAATTTCAACTAAGATGATGAATGATGGAGTTGACCAGAGGAAGACGAAGCGACGAGGTAATAGCTGTAAAAGATTTGGGCTACACGTGGCAGGCAAAGCTGTATAATTGGAAAGACCGTAATGCCCTTTTTGATGACACAGACATGTTGAGGAGCTGTGTGCTTATTGTCATTTGTCATTTATCATATAGTAGAAGTTAGCTTAAAACTTATAAAAGCAAGACAAATATAAATAAAATTTTAAAATAAATTTAAAAATTATTTTATTTATTTTCCGACACAAAAAAATAAGATAGTAGACAATTTTGAAATTAAAAAATTTGGTATCTTTCTAGAATATAAAAAAGACCCCAAGGCGTCAAGTTTAAGCAAATTTCCCCAATTTATAAACCCTACGCATTATACTTTTTCTTCTCTCTCAAAATAAACCCTACCGCTCTCTCTTGCGAAGCTTTGCTGCGATTTTTTCTTCTCATCTTTTCGACAATGGTGAGTAAAGTTTCAATTTTTGTACTCCGTATGGCATTTAATTTTCATGTTTTTTTAATAGAATTGGAATTGAGGTGTTTATACGATTTGTTGATTTTTTGTGTGTTTGAGCTTTGATTTGGACGAATTTGTGCTTTTCGGCTTTTAGTTGTATGTTATTCTCTTTAATTTGGACAAAGTATTTATCTTAATTGAAATGAGGAGTCTTAGATACAGGAAAATTTGTGTAGAGGATGAGATTGAGTGTTTATAGAATTTTTTTTTTTTGGTCAAGTTGTTCCTTTTCTCCGTTTATAAGTTGGATTTAGCTTTGCTTGGATGAGTTTTGTATAATCGCAAAGTATTTATCAGTATTGAAATGATAACTGCTCTTAATTTAGATGAGATGTATAGTCGACCCTGAATAGTCTGAGATTGAGGTGTGTATACACTTAGGATGCGTATCTGGGGTAGGATTGGGCAAAATCTGAATTTTAAGATTTGTATTTATATGGATCCGGGTATAAATACATATCAGCTAAAAAAAATCAAAATTATTAAATGGAGCTATAAAGGTATTCTTTATTTTGAGATATAGCCTGTGGAAAACTTAGATGGTATGTTGTAGAATTCAATCATTCATTCTCCAAGATGGGAGTTAAGAAACATAAATTAATTGTTAAAAACCAGCATGCTAATAATTAATATAGAAACCATTTCTTTTTTTCTATGAGAAAGAACGCATTTATAAATAGTAAATGTTGACTAAGAGGAAACGCTTATAAGGATTGGAAGTATGCCATCTTCCATGTCTTATATATGCTTTATCTTTTATTTTGAGAAATCAAAATCCCCACCCCCATCCCCCGTGTCATGTCGACGGGAACAAATCTCAACTTAGGTTTGAGATTGAGGTGCTTATACGCTTTGTTGAGTTTGTCTCCTTTTTTTTCTTCTAGGAAGTTGGTTTTTAACTTTGATTGAAGATGTAGATGAGTTATATTTGGTATGTGATCAGTGTTGGATTGTAACTGTTTTGGCTGATTTCTTGTGCTGGTGTTTGTGAATTTATTATTACAGGCTTTACCAAACCAGCAAACTGTAGATTATCCAAGCTTCAAGCTTGTTATTGTGGGTGATGGAGGAACTGGTATGTTTCTATGTTTAGCTGAGATTTGTTTCTAGCATCTTTTGTTTCAAAGAGAATATCAGTATTAACATTTGATGTCGTGCAGATATTTTGTTTTGATTTCTTTATTCATTTGAAAAACATTATTGACTAATGAGAAATTTTGATTTGTAATGGTTTTATATGAGAGTTATTTCAAATAGTTAAGTAATCATTATGAGTTTACACTGCAAATTTATGGGATAACTGTTATTTGTTGTATCCATTCTGATCTTTGTAAATTGAAGTGAATGTTTCATTGAGATCGGTGGCTTGCTTCCTTTTGTTAGAGTATCCTAATGGTTCCTGTTGTAAATGGATTTCCAGGAAAGACAACATTTGTCAAAAGGCATCTCACTGGTGAATTCGAGAAAAAATATGAACGTAAGTTTTTGATTTCCTATACTGACAGAAAGTCTTTCGATAATTTGGGTTGTTATCGTATTCAATAGGCTTGCTCTGTTTCTTATTTTGTTGGATTCTCATGAGTCGATTATTTATTAAATTTCATTTTCATACAGCCACTATTGGTGTGGAGGTTCATCCACTAGACTTCTTCACAAATTGTGGGAAGATTCGGTTTTATTGCTGGGATACAGCTGGACAAGAGAAGTTTGGAGGTCTCAGAGATGGTTACTAGTAAGTGGTTCTAGGCAGTTTAAAACCTTTAGTTTCTGCAAGTCTCTGCTGCTCGATGGATGTTATTTCTGATGAAAAGCTTTTACTATCATATCCTAATAGTTTGTAAAGTTCAAACTTCAAAGTTTCCAGAAAAAAGAGATATCAGAAATTAGGTGGTTTGTTCTGACTGTGTAGAATAGTTGATGACATGTGTTGTTATTCAGAAAATGCCACTATTTGTATTTCTAGAATGTGGTCTTGTATAACTGTGCTCACACTTGCATCTCTTTTAAGCTGAGATATCACATTTGAACATATACCTTGCTATTCCTTTTTATGTCAATCACATGGATGACTGCCTTGCCATTAGTTGTCTTGGTTGAAGCTTTTGGTGACTGTATTCTGGCTTCTCATATTTCTCTACGTCAATCGTGCAGCATTCATGGGCAATGCGCAATTATCATGTTTGATGTTACAGCTCGTCTGACCTACAAGAATGTTCCTACATGGCATAGAGATCTTTGCAGGTGAGGAACTCTTCATAGACTGCCAGCATTATACTCAACTTAATTGATGATATGCAATTGAATCTGAAATGGCTTTTCCATTGCTTCTTCCAGGGTTTGTGAAAACATACCCATTGTTCTCTGTGGAAACAAAGTTGATGTCAAGAACAGGCAGGTTAAGGCTAAGCAAGTTACCTTCCACAGGAAGAAAAATTTGCAATACTATGAGATCTCAGCAAAGAGTAACTACAACTTTGAGAAGCCTTTTCTGTACCTTGCCAGAAAGCTTGCTGGGTAATGCTTATAAATATAAATATATTTCCTGTTTGCTCAAGCCATATATACTGTTTTGATGTATTGAACCTAATTTCTTGTCCCATTTGTAGGGATGGTAATCTTCACTTTGTGGAATCACCTGCACTTGCTCCCCCAGAAGTACACATTGACTTAGCTGCACAGGCACTGTAAGATATCTGTGTACTTTTGGTGCTTCATTGTTTTGTGCTTCTGCTAATATCGACGTTTTATATGCGTATTCCATAGGATTGAGAACTGTCATCAAGTCTCTGAAAAATATCAGATATTCACTGCTTAATACGTATAATAAAGTTAGACAATGCCCATTGCATCTTAATATGTTTATCATAGTTAGAACTGTCGATTTTGATCATGAGCAACCCTTGTATCTTACAGAATAGGAATAGTATTAGGTTCCTGTAGGTTTAGATCATGCAAGTTTAGTCTGTTGCTTGCTGTCTCTGTGATGTGGTAGGTTCCTTGTGCTTGAAATTTTGTTCTCATTGTACCATTTCTAATTTTTAACCATACTATGTCTATTCAGGCATGAAGAAGAGCTTCAACAAGCCGCTAATCAGCCACTTCCAGATGACGATGATGAAGCATTTGAATAGAAGGCATAGCTCAGAGCGGATCAGTTTCACTGTTGCACCTTTCCATTTCCTTGTCCTTAAAATTTTCTATATTTGGACTTCTGTTTTTGTGGTTTGAGGATTTATTTGCTGCTTCCTTGTATTATTGATTGGTTATTAGATATGTTTGTCTGGGGCCGTGAGGCTGTGTTGTATTAGATTAGATAGTGTTCTATTCCGGTCCTGGTGTAAGTGCGCATACATTGTCGAGGCTCTGTTTTGAGCTTGTTATAATATAACATATTCGACAATTTTTTCTCTGAAAATATTTAAATGTTAACTGATTGTGAATAGTGATGGTAACTAGTTTGTTAGTTTTTTCAGAAAGTCTTAACCTTGGATTCAAAATATGATAAGCAGTAGGCATTATGGTTTGGTGTTAACACTGGTGTGGTTGTTGTGTTATCCCAATACAATGAAATGTTTTTATAACTTTTCGTTTGTATGACGTGATATTTTATCATTTATTCCCTTTCAGGATTTAGTCGGGGTTTTTCAAACTTCACTGCTCAATTCGTTCATGTGTAGAAAGTCAATTGGATTACTCTGAATGCATCTTTTTTTGACTTTCTTGTCTTGGTGATAGTGGACATCTTACTTGAAGACTAGAAGTATTTGATAAATGATGAAAAAATAAATTGAAATAATACTGAAGTGCAATTTAAACTTTCAATTGCAATTTCAGAACAACATTACTTTATTAATTAATGTATAGAAGTGGCTACAGGCAAGCATGTGTTGGTTGACATGCTTACTTGCCCACATAGAGGTTGTTTAGCTATTTCTATATTAATAGCTTTAGGCTTGTGTTACGATCCAGAAATGGACGTGATGATACTTGTCTAATTTCACCAAGACAAGTCAGCCTCAACCTGACAGAAACGAAAAATGCGGAAATATAAAGTAAGAACAAGATAAAGCGGGAAACTTATTCTTTCTATTAAAACTCCCAAAATCTGGTTGTCACATGTACAAGCCACTAAATACGTAAAGTGCAGAATTGAAATAATTACAAGTCTCAACCTTTGTTTCTCAAATAGAATAAAATATAAAGAAAATGAAAAAGAGGGTCCGCCGGGATGACAAACAACTACCTCTCAAGTCCTTCAACAAGCCTCGAAAAGTAAGAGAAGAAGAGCAATCATGCTATACCGGGCTCGGAACCTACACAACTGTAGAGTAAGGAGTGAGTACCAACAACACAGTACCCAACAAACAACTTAATAAACAAGGCATCTAGCTAGAAACCGAATATTCCTTTCATCCCAACCGAACCTCCTCAAACTACAATTTGCACAGAAAGCAACTCAATCTAACAGTTCTATAATACATAGATCACAAGGCTCAATATACACAGTTCAATAGTCACAATCCAACAACCAACCCGAATCAAGTAAGTCAATCTCAATGTCAAGTAGATCAATCATACGTAACAAGTGCATCAATCTCAATATCAAGTAGATCAATCACAAGTAATAAATACATCTATCTCAATTCACAAGTAAGTCACACATAAACATCAAAATGCATCAGATCACAATAATCAATCTCTTTAACAGTTCATACTCAAAATCATGAACTTATGCATGAGTTCATGTAAAATCAATGGAAAAACATGTAATTGAGTCAAAATAATCATAACGAGATCAAAATCAAATAGTTGAATCAACACAATTAGAACCCATGAAGAATTGAATGAAAACCTAATCAATTTGATGAAATTGAACTTGGAGAATTGAGAAATCTTTACCGCTCAGTGAATGGAAGCCATTTATAAAACCCTACATACCTTGACGATCAAATCCCAAAAGCAATGGGAGGAATTGGAGACTTGAAGCTTGAAACCCTAGTCTTTTTCTTAGACTTGAGAGAGAATTGAGAAAGATGAATGTGGATGGGATTTGAGGATTTTAGTGAATGAGAGAATTTGGGTAATTTTAGGGGTAGAAGGATAATTATAGGACTTAGAATTTAGGTCAAAATGACATAGTATAGGTATTAAATACAGAGGAAAAGACCTAAATACTCTTAAGAAATAACTGTCGAACAATATTAGTATTAAATGCATCGGAATGTCATTCTCTTTCACCCTCAATTGGTGATAACCCGACCAAAGGTCAATCTTAGAGAAGTAACTCGCTCCTTAGAGTTGATCAAACAAGTCGCCAGTCCTTGAAATAAGAGACTTATTCTTAATTGTAACCTTATTCAATTATCAATAGTCAATGCACATTCAAAGAGAACCATCCTTCTTTCGAATAAACAACACTGGAGCACTCATGATGAGATACTCGGTCTAATAAAATCCTTATTCAACAAGTCCTTCAACTGATCCTTTAATTTCTTAAGTGCTATCGGGGCCATAGGATAATGAGGGATAGAAATAGGCTGCGTATCTAGGATAGGGTCAATATCGAAGTCTATTTCCCTTTTGGGAGGAATATCGGAAAGCACTTCAAGAAACCCATTTACAATCGAAACAGACTCAAGAGTATGGGGTTTCAAAATCTATATCCCTAACCCAAACAAGATCATAAATGCACCTATGACAAATCATCCTCTTAACCTTTAGGAAAGATATAAACTGACCTTAAGAACATAATTTTTCCCCTTCCCATGACATGATAGGTTCATTTGGGACCTTGAATGTAACCAATCAAGTTCTACAATCATGGAAGTATAACATGTGTGAAGCCAATCCATCCCAAGGATAACATTGAAATATAACATATCAAGATCTACAAGATCAACATGAGTGACTCTATGAAAAAGGAAACAAGACAATTTCTATGAACTCTCCTAGTAACAATAGAATCACAAATGGGTGTAGAGACATAAAAGAGATAAGAAAGGATTTCGGGATCAACATCAAACCTCATGGCCACATAGGGAGTAACAAACAATAAGGTATCACCCGGATCAAGTAAATCATAAACATCAAGGTGAAAGTCTTTCAACATAATAGTCACAACATTCGAAGAATCCTCGTGATCTTGTCAAGTCTGAAGAGCATAAAATCTATTTTGCTTCGGAGCACCAGAATCGGAACCACTAGGCTGAAATTGCCTACCATCCTTTATCTTAGTAGTAAGCAATGGAAAATCTCTCATCTTGTGACCATTCTTTTCATAATTAAAGAAACCATTTGTGCCGGCCAAACATTTGCCATCGTGTTTCTTACCACACCTTGATAAAGTGGGAATATAATATCCATTACCAACCATCTCCTTGGCGTTTAGGGTTAGACACCCTATCCTTGTTGAACTTCAATATGGGAGCATTCGAAGAACATTGTCTGGAGAACTTTTTATGGAATCGAGGACGTCCATGCCCACCAAACCTAGAATGAGAAAAGTCACCATCACCGGTCCTTGCCCTCTTGGACTCTTTTACCCTTTCCTTGAGATTTTCCATTTCAATTTTTTGGGTATGTATCATCAAATGAGAGATATACATCTCCTTAATCAACATGGATGTATGACACTCTTTGACAACCAAGTCCAAAACACCCGACACAAACTTACTCATCCTTGCCCTAAAGTCGAAAACCATAGTTGGAGCATACTTAGCCAACTCAGTAAACTTCAAAGAATACTCCTTCAAACTTATATTGCCTTATTGGAGGTTAATGAACTCAAGAACTTTCTCTTCTTTCATTTCAAGAGGAAATAAACGATCAAGAAAATCTCCTTTGAATTTCTCCCAATCAAGAGGACCCGCATCAAGCACCCTCACTTCCTTCCATTGGTTGAGCACAAACTTGAGCAACACCATTGAGTTGATATGTGGTCAATTCCGCCTTCTTCATCGTAGACAATCCCATAATTTCAACTATCTTATAAACCTCATCAATAAACTCTTGAGGATCCTCATCAGACTCAGAACCATGAAACTCCGGAGGGATTATTTGAGTGGAGTCCCTTATTCTTGTCTCCACCATACCCATATTTGGGTTCACGAGAGCAATGTACTCTCTATTATTTTAGGACATCATAGCTTGAGACAACACTTGAAAAATGGCTCGGAACTCAGCATGAGTCACTTTATTGGCCAATGAATCGACCCAAACTTGAGGAACCTTGAGCTACACATTCTCACTCGCATTCATTCTCACGTAAGCTCTTCGAGGGGCCATATCCTGAAAAGCATCAGATAAGATTTAGGAGAAGGATCTTTATAGAGATAGACTTTATGGCACGACTTTAGAGTAATGAAAGAAGTGAAGTTTACTAACATTTTTGTAGCCAATTATTCATATATATGGCGGGCTTCACAGTCATAACAAGACTCTACTCAACGCGACTTGTCAGACATCCTAAGGCCTTTTCTAAAACCTTGTGCTCTGAATACTAAGTTTGTCACAACCTAAAGTAACCCTAGACGTGACATGACGTATAAGACCCCAATAGGACCTACACAAGCCACTTGACATACATACAACACAACATAATAGAAAATACGAGAAGAGAGTCTCATATCATAAAAGAGTTTGACATAAAAGTGGAAATCTAATCATAGTCTTGACAATCACTTCTAGTATATCAAAATAAGTGGTCGATACATAACCGTACACCATATATAATGTCTGAAGACTAAAACATAAGAAAGCAGGGTAAATGCGACATGGTCCTCGGAACATGAAGACTCACCAACTCTTCAAACTTTAAAAGATCACGCAAATAACCACGAGTAGAAGAAGATGAATCATGACACCCTATATTACTAGACATTGTAGGCACACATATGCATTAATACATGAAATGTACTAAATATGAGGGATATGCATAAACGTAAAACATGATTATAATAGGATATAAATGAAAACATGATATGCATGACCAAGCTAAATCATAGTAAAATCTTCTAAAGAAGAATCATACATCATGAACATGGTCAATGTATCTTAAATGATATTGAAAGCTTTATAGACCTATAAGAACAACTTAGTTCATTTTGTGGGATATTTACTATTAACCGACATAGACCACGTGAGCTATAATGCAAAATCTAGTGTCTTGCCCCCACACCAAAAAAAATGTCCTTGCTTGTCAAGACAAAGACCTTAAGCTTCTAGTTTAGGTTGATTCACTAGTTATGTCACTTAAGACAATCTTACGGGGGCACTTAGTTAGGGACAAAGAGATTGCTACTAGAGACCCGACCTCTACTAACGGGAGAGACTCTATCTCAATATCCTCTTGATGTTAAGTAAAATTCCAAACAAATAGTCATATTCATAAAATATCATCATACATGAAAAATACAATTAAATTAATAATCCAAGTTTAAAATATCATAGAGTAGCTCATTAAATCATGAATCAAGCATGTGTGAGAAAACCATTCACCAATCATGATTCCTTAATATGTGAGAAAATTATTTCACAATTTCATTGATGCTTATCTTAAAGCAACCTATGTCATAAAATATTCCTTTACATAAATCATGAATAACTTTCATGAAAACACATAGATTCATAGCTTCTCCATAAATTCATGCCTTTAAGAGTTCAGCTAAAATCATGAACCAATGCATCAATGTAACATACCAAAAATTTCTAGGTTAAGACTCGAATCATTCTTAGTTTGTGAATAGTATTGTACCGAGTGATTCTAATTTAAGGTCACTAGATGTAACACCTATGTTTTCAAAAAAGAAACTTGAGAGAAATTCGTTCAAGTAAGCCACCAGTTTTTAGTTTTGGGTCAACTTCAAACGACAATATATTTCATCACATAAAGAGTTAGGTGGACCATGAGCTATTAAATTGAAGGTCTTTGAGTTCTCTTTCCAACGCCGCCAAGTTTGCTAAAATTCAAGCTTCGAGTAAAAAGTTATGGCTGTTTGAGTGAAGCCTCTCCATTTAAGGCATTCCATCCATTTTAGGAAAGGGTATTTTGGTCTTTTCATTTTCTCACTTGTCGTAGAACGTTTTTACTAACCCAATTAAGGTTTAATTTAGGCTCTAAATCACCCATTCACGTTCCAAACACTTAGGGATTAGAGCAAAGTTTCAAGAGGAGAAAATGGCAGGGTTTCAAGTGTTCTTTGAAGAACTGAAGATTTCTCCAAGAACATCATTCTTTCCAAGTATGTAAGACTTCTCATAGTGTTGGACTTGTTTTTTCCTCATGCCATACATCTTATTTCATCCATGAAATCATTTATTGAGAAATTCTTGAGTAGTTCTCGCTTTTAACCTCATTCTTTAACAATGAGGGTTATGAGTTTCTTGAGTTGATGATCTTGAGTATGAGTTGGGTTGTTGGATAGAGTTTGATTGAGATTTTGATGAATTCGTGTTGGGTTGGTGCATCAAAAAGATTTTAGAAGAAATCACTCAATTCTAGATGAGTTAGGACCCAAAAATGAGAAGAAAAATTAGTCAGATTTTCTGGGTAGAGGACTGGGGCGGCGCACCACCATAGATCCAAGACCTGGCTTCAGTAGTTCAGGCCCTGTCGCGCCAAGGCCTGACTTCTGAAGTTCAGGCCCTAGGGGGACGCGCCAATAGTACGCTAGGGTCGTCCTGTTCCTTTTTCTTTCTGTACTCTTTCCGAACATGTTCCTTTGAGTCGTGATTGCGTTCTCTTATTTTTATTACATCCTAAAGGCTCCATTAATACTTGAGAGATTCTAAATGTCCTAATCACATGTCTTAATTTACATTCCAAACTAAAGTGAGTTTAAGAGAAAAGTTCAAAAGATTTTATTGAGTTGATTTTGAGTTCTTGATCCTTTTTGAAGCTCTATTTCTAAAGTTTGAATTGCTATATGTTATGAATTGAGGTTCTTGGGTTGATTTGTTCATGTCTATATTTCAGCATGAACCCTATGAATTGAGTATTCTTGAGATAAGTAGTATTGTTGAGTTCTGAATTCTTGAATTCTTGAGTTCCGAGTATTGAGTTTCCTATTTTGTCACTGAGATCCTTGAGTTGATTCATTCATGTTTATCGTTCAACATGAACTCTATTTTGAGTTATAAATCTTGAGAATCCTTTAAAGCCAATAATTGTGTTTTAAACTGAGTTCTTTAGGAAGTAAAGAGGAGTTTGAGAATGAGTATAAGGGAACTAAGTATTTCCCAAATGTTTCAGTTTTACATGAAGAAAGAGTATTATTTTGAGAATAGATAAACTTTGATTTCTAAACGAGTTTATGAGTTCAGAGATATTTCAGAGCAATTACCTTTTTTAAGAGGATAGTTTGAAAAATTATCTCAAACTAGAGAAAGAACATGTTTTATACATTTGAGCATGGGTATGTATTTATTAGGAGTAGTATTGAGAACCAATATGAGGATGAGTTTCAACACTCACGTTCCTCATAAACCATGTTGCCAACATGGGTTAAGGATCATACTTTTTAGATGAATCCTTAGTGCCTTCGGGCATAACTTAGTGGATCCACTTAGTTGAGGTGTTCTATACCCCTGACAAGGTATAAGGCAGTTCTGGAAGCGTGAGAGAGACGTTGTATCATCACATAGCTCATAGTGATGATTGTCGGTAAGAAAATCTCCCAAATAAGAGTAAAGAGTATTTTTATTGTATTTTGATATACATTCTTGAGTTGATACCTTTCATTTATGAAGCTTTAAACATGTAAATCTTTTGTTACTGCCTTTTTAATGAGTTAAGTTGAGATGAGTACTTTTTCAGTCTTGTCAGTTCAGTTATCTACGTTTTCAGTTCTCCTTGCATACTCGTACATTCAATGTACTGATATCATTCGACCTACATCATTTTATGATACATATACAATTGTTCAGGATTATCAACAAGCGCTTCATTGAGATCACTCTACACTCTAGTTAGCTTTTGGTGGGCCTCCTTATATTCTGGAGGACTTCACATTTACTTTAATTTCATTAGCTTTGAGATGTCATGGGTCTTGTCCCGATATTCCTCTTTAATAGTAGAGGCTTCATAGATTCTTTTGAGTTGTTTTACAAATTATAAGTATTTCTATAAAGTATTTTCCAGACCTTATGATTTGAGTAATTGAGTTTAATGGATTTAAATTCAGTTTTAAGCTTTTGTATGCTTGAGTTAATCTTCATCTTATAGTCAGCCAAGATGATGATTCGCTGGGGGACCAACAATGATTCTCGAGTACCTGCCACGTCCAGGGTGTAGGCTCGAATCATGACAATGAGTTCATGTAAAATCAATTGAAAACATTTAATTAAGTCAAAATAATCATGACAAGATCAAAATCAAACAATTGAATCAACACAATTAGAACCCATAAAGAATTTAATGAAAACCTAATCAATTTGATGAAATTGAACTTGGAGAATTGAGAAATCTTTGGGGCTAAATGGGTGAATGGAACCCATTGATTAAACCCTACATAACTTAAGAATCAAAGGTCAAAAGCAATGAGAGGAATTGGAAACTTGAAATCATAGTCTTCTTCTTGGATTTAAGTGAGAATTGGGAAGATTAATGTGGATGGGATTTGGGGATTATAGTGAATGAGGGAGTTGGGGTAATTTTAGGGGTAGAAGGTTAGTTATAGTACTTAGAATTTGGGTCAAAAAGATATAGTATAGGTATTACGTGCATAGAAAAATACCCAAATACCCTTAAAAATAACTATTGAACAATCCTACAGTTTGGACCTGTGATCCATAGAACTTTCTACGGCACTTACTGGTCACCGTAGAACTAACTTCAAAAATCCAAAATTTACCTTACTTTCCATAAGACATTTCCACAGTCCGTCTAAATTCCTACGATCCGTAGACCCCATCTGTAGAACACAAGCATCACGCTCGAGCTTACACCTTGGAAGTGGCTAGCACTTGAGAACCATTGTTGCCCCCAAGCGAACCCTTGGCCTGGCTTACTTACTAAGCGGAAGACTTAAACACAAGAAATAATCTAATAAGGAACTTGTGAAAATAACCTAGAATGTCTTTAAATAAACATTCAAACTTAGCCTAAATGGCAACCTCAAGTCTTTAAAACATAAGCCAATAATAAAGTAGTGACAAATGAATTTAACTAACTGACTGTCTGTCTATGAAGACTCTAAACAACTAAGATGGATGTCGGGATACGCCCACGAAATCCTAATGAACTAATAATAAAACTGAAAGCAATAAAAAGGGTCATCCAGAAGAAATGAGGCTCACCACAAGACTCTGAGTGCTCAAACTGGATCAACAAGGCGCTAGATGCTGATCCTGGTTACCTGCGTCTGCATCATAATTAGATGCAGGCCAACTGGCATCAGTACATTGAATGTACGAGTATGCGAGTTGGAATGATAAACACAACTTAAGCTTGAAAGAATCAGAAAGGAACACTTACCTTGGCTTTACTCAACTCCTGAATAACTTAACTCAATATAAAGCAATAAAGAATATGCAATATATAGAAAGCTTGTAAAAACAATGGAAATAACTCAGTTTGTTAAAGTGAATGCACTAACAAACTCAACTTTACTCATATAATAAAGTAATATAGTTTCTGTGGGAGATTCTCTAACCGACAACAACCACTATGAGCCTAAGTGATGATACAACATCTTGCCCATACTGCCAGAACTGTCCTATACTTTGCCGTCATTTAGAACTACTTAACTTAGTGGATTCACTAGCTTATGTTAAAAGCATCTTAAGGAGTCATCTAAAAAGTATGATCCTTTACTACCCATGATGGCTACATGGTTTCTGGAGACTTGAGTTAATATGAATTCGCATCCCCATATCGATGCTCAATACTACTCCCAAAATATACTTAGCTCATATGTTTTTTAAAAAAACTTCTTTCTTTGATTTGAGATATTTACTCAAAACTTAGCTTAAAAGCTCTCTTGGAATCAATGTTCCCTTTCTTGCTCAAATGTGAAAATATTTTAAACTCTTTGGGAATACATAGTCCCCATATACTTCTTTGAAGAAATGAACTTCAAATCTTTACTCTTTGCTTAACTTAAAACTTAAGTCTTAGAACAAAGTTAAAACGTTTGTGAAAGACTTTTGAAAACTTTAAAGAACTTCTCTTGACTTGCTTCTTAACTTCTAACTTGACTCTTAACTTTCCTTGAATTGAATTATCGATTCAAGGATTGTGATTTGTGATAGGAAAGATCTCATGATGTTTAGGAATGATTTTAGATAACTAAACATGAGAAAAGATCAACAATTCACTGTCTGAGGTTAGGTCCATGATGCGGAGATGTATTTAAATTTTTGGTTCGAAAACAAATTTTGAGGTAGAACGGTCTGTGACCGCTCCGCTCCGTGAAACAATTTTTCCCAAATCTGGGGAGCAGGTGCGCGACGCGGAGGCACTGCCCAGATTTGCCCGACGAAATTTTCTTCTTCGTTTTTCAGCTCTAAACCCTCTAAACTCCATGGGTTCTTTCCCCAAACACTTAGACTCATCTATACCCTCAAATAACATCAGATTCCATTCAAAAACACAACTAAAAACGTGAATCAATCTCAAGAAAACTCCAACAACACAACCCACAAGGATTCAAACGAACTTCATCAAGAATTCAAGGGATTTACTTTCAAATAAATATACTTTGCTGAAATTGAATCAAGTTTGGCGCGTGGGTGAACTAATCCAATGCTATGTGACCTCACATACCTTGTAGGGATCACCCCCGATGAGATCCACAAGCTAAACTCGATGAACTTGAAGAATCTTGCTTCTCTTCTCCTTTCTCCTTTTCTTTTCTCTTTTCTCCAAGCCCTAGCGTATTTTGGTAAAAGCGTAAAGTAATCTAATTCTGATTAGACCCTAACTTAATTACCAAAAATGAAATAAAATAATTGGGCAAGGAAAAGACTAAACTACCCTTTAAAAATTCGGATTGGACTTTCCTAATTCCAACAACCCAACTTCAAAAGGGTATAACTTACTCATACGAAATCGGAATCGCATAAACTTAGCGGCGTTGGAAAGATCATTCCAAGAGATTTCATACCATATCTGGAAGTACACCTAACTCTTCCTAAGCTAGAAGTTATGGCCGTTTGAAGTTGACCAAAATTCAACTTATTCTAACTTAACAAAATTTCCAGATTTTCATTCTTTCCAAAAATGACTATTTCCAATTATTAGCTTCTTCCTAGTTATTTCAATTTGCGAGATGTTACAATACCTCCCCCTTGGGAACTTTCGTCCTTGAATGAGATTACTTTTACTAGGCTAAGGGTGTAACATGCAACATTCAGTTCAAGCACCCACAAACAAATGCAAAACAACATGCTAACTTAAAAATAAATACTAAGAAAGGATTAGTACCTTAATTTGGAAATTCTCCGGATTCGAAGAGATGTGGATATCTCTTCTTCATATCCTCCTCAGCTTCCCAAGTAACTTCCTCAACAGATTTGTTCCTCCAAAGGAATTTAACTGATGCTACCTCTTTTGTTCTAAACTTGCGAACTTGGCGATCTAGAATTTGAACCAGAATCTCTTCATAAGGTAAACTATCCTTGATCCCAATATCTTCAGTTGGTATGACCAATGAAGGATTGCCCATCAACATAGAGATGTGAAACATCGGATGAACCACGACTAACTCTTGTGGTAGCTCCAACTCATAAGCTACATTACCTACCCTTCTCGATATTCTGTAAGGGCCAATATACCAGGGACTAAGCTTCCCCTTCTTACCAAATATCATAACACCTTTCATGGGTGAAACTTTAAGATACACCCAATAATCAACTTCAAACTCTAACTCCATTCTCCTAACATCAGTGTAGGATTTCTGACAACTCTGCGCTGTTTTCAACCTCTCTTGAATCACTTTCACATTCTCCATAGCTTGATGAACCAAATCTGGTCCTATCAATCCTGCTTCACCAACTTCAAACCATCAATAGGAGATCTGCATCTTCTCCTCTAAAGAGCTTCATAAGGAGCCATTTGGATGCTCAAGTGGTAACTATTGTTGTAAGCAAACTCAATGAGAGGTAGGTGATCATCCCAATTCCCTTTAAAATCAATCACACAAGCCATCAACATATCTTCCAAGGTCTGAATAGTGCGCTCTGCTTGCCCATCTATCTGAGGATGAAAGGCAGTACTTAAGTTCATCTTTGAACCCAAGCCTTTTTGGAATGACTTCCAAAATTGTGCAGTAAATTACACACCTATGTCTGAAATAATAGAGACCGGAACCCCATGAAGTCTTACCACCTCTTGAAGATACAACTTAGAGTAATCTTTTGTCGAATAAGTAGTCTTTACCGTCAAAAAATGAGTTGATTTTGCATTTTGTCGACAATCACCCAAATGGAATCATGCTGCCTGCGAGACCTTTGTAAACTGGTGATGAAGTCCATATTAATCATCTCTCACTTCCATTCTGGAAGTTCTATATTCTGAGCCAAACCACCAGACCTTTGGTGCTCTACTTTAACTTTTTGGCAAATCGGGCACTTAACAATAGATTCTGCAATTCCTTTCTTCATACTACTCCACCAATAGACTTCTCTCAAGTCGCGATACATCTTTGTGGAACCCGGATGAATGGAATATCTGGAGGTATGAGCTTTCTCCATGATCATCTCTTCGATTCCATCCACCATTGGTACACACAATCTACCTTGATATCTGAGTACGCCATCTCCCCCTTGTTCAAAAGCCATAACTTTCTGCTTATGAACATTTGCCTTCAATCCAAGAAAAATGGGATCTTGGACTTGCTTCTCTTTTACTTCTGACACTAATGATGATTCTGCCCCATTCATCACCATTACTCCTCCTTCTGTGGAATCCATTAGACGGACTCCTAAGTGTGCAAGTCTATGCACATCTTTCGCTAACTCTCTCTTTTCCTCCTCAACATGCGCAGTACTACCCATAGACAACCTGCTTAAAGCATCAACAACAATATTAGCCTTACCTGGGTGGTAAAGAATACTCATGTCATAATCCTTCAGTAATTCTAACCACCTCCTTTGTCTGAGATTAAGGTCTTTCTGAGTGAACACATATTGAAGACTCTTGTGATCAGTGAATACATCAACATAAACACCATACAAATAATGACGCCATATCTTCAAAGCAAATACTACGACAACCAACTCTAAGTCATGGGTTGGGTAATTCTTCTCATGAACTTTCAATTGTCTGGAGGCATAAGCTATAACTTTACTATAACACTTCGAAAAGCAGATCCAGAAAAAAATTCCAGAAATATACCTGAAGCAATGAACCCGTGATAGGGTCCACAGTCCATAGACATGCTTGTGGTCTTGACTTGGAAGTCACCAGGCCCAGACATTAGACCACGAGCACCTTCACGGTCCGTGGTCTTGATGATGGGCTGTGGTGGCGCTCGTAGAGGTCGAGGCAGTGAACCTCCCTAGCCAGCCCCTTAGAACGCCATGCCTAAGTGAGAACGACGAGGACCTTCACGGTCCATGGTCCTTCACACGGCCAGTGGGGGAGTCCGTGGAGCCTTACCAGTAAGCCCCCTAGCCAGTCCCTCCAGACCATAACCCAAGTGGAGACCACAGACACTTTCACAGTCCGTGGTCCTTCACACGGGCCGTGGTAGGGCTTGTGGACTCAGACCCTCAGCTAGTAGTCACCAAGTCCAGACCACGACCAGCTTCACGGTCCGTGGTCCCTTTCATGATCCGTGAAGGTGGCCGTGGTCAGTCCGTCTGCAGTTTAAGCCAGGGTTATTTCAGTCTTTTCCTTATTCGTTGGACACCTAAATTACGTTATGTTAATCCTAAATTTCATGGTATTAGTCAGTTTAAGCCTAGAAACATAACTAGAACTTACCCAAGTCAGATCTTTAATCAAAACTTAGAAAATTAGAAGCGAAATGAGAGAAAGAGGTGACCAACCCTAAGTTCAAGAACGCAACAAGTTTCCTCCAGTTCCAGCCCCGAAATCGAAAGATTTCTCCGTGGAATTCGTCACCAGGTATGTGGGATTTCACTAGTGGGTTCCTTTCACCCATTAGGTCCCTAGTTTTCAGTCAGTTTCTTGATTCCCTTATTATGACTAGACCTAGGGTTTCTTGAATGTTAGAATTGTTGGGTTGTTAGCTATTAGAATGATCCAAATCAGATTAATACGTTAATATTTAGTTTATTGCATGAATTCCAAAACCCTAGCTATGTATTTCTTTAGTTCTTGAATTACACATGCTAGGTCAGATATTTCAGTTATTCAGTTATACATGCATTAGTTATTAATGCATCAATTTCAGTTTAATTGTTGCATCCTCAGTTTGCATGTTCAGTTTGAGCTATCCAGTAACTTATAGAAATTCAGTCATAACGTGTAAATTACTCAATCCATTGGGAGTAGCATAATACCGAGTTGGACTGGGTTCAACGTACCCAAACAGTCCCAGAACTACTAGCCACGTAGGTTGTAAGTCCTTTTTGTGGGCATTATTTTAGTGATCACGCCAACATGCCTCTACACCTTTGACCAGGTGTATTGGGTCCTCTCGATGAGGTGTATACATCGGACTCCACATTTAGCTCATGTGGTTTTATTATCGTTTATTAGTAGCTCCCACAATTCAGTCAGATTCTATTGCATTGACCATGTATCAGTATATTCAGTATTCAGTCTCAACATGCTATAAATTGGTTATTGCATTCAGTTAGCTCAGTATTCAGTATCTATATCATGTTCAGATTATATCATTGCTTATTTGGTTTGATCAGTTATATGTTATTTCAGCTTTATTCAATCCTACATGCTCAGAACCTTTCAAGTACTAACGCATACTCTGCGCTACATCTTCTCGTCATGTAGGTTCAGGTTCTCAGCATCTAGATCACGCTTACATCGATTCCCGATCTCCAGTTCAACAGAATCAGTGGTGAGCCTCATTCTCCAAGGACAATAGTCATGAGTTTCCGTTCTGTATTTTCAGTCCTTTAGTTTTAGTTTTTCTAGACTTAGTTGGGGCCTGCCCTAGCATTTCTAGTTAGTTAGAGGCTATTTCCATACATAGTTAGATTCAGCTTAGTATTGAGTTAATATCTTTATTGTATTAAACTCACTAGTTTTTATTTATCTCAGTTATAATATATGGATTTTCCCCATCATATCAGTTTTATTTATGATTTAGCTTCCGCATCAGTTATTAATATCCTTAGTATGCTCATGTCATGCCAGTAGGGTTAGTTTGGGATCAGTTGTGGTCCTAGGTCCCGTGTCCACGTCTCGGGGGTAGCTCGGGGCGTGACAAACTTGGTATCAAAGCACTAGGTTTAAGAGTCCTAGTATGTCTGAAAAGCCACACTAAGTAGAGTCCTTTTCATGGGTGTGAAGTGCAACCTATCTAGTGAGAAGGAGGCTACAAAGTGTTTTAGGAAGAATATTCATTTTCTTGTTACTCTTATCGTGCGTAAGGTATGATCTAATTCTATTCTAACTCGATGTTCTACGTTTCAGTGATCATGCCTCCATGTAGAGCTAACGTTAGAAATGCGAATGCTAGGAACGTAAACGCAACTCCTCAAGTCCCTAATCAAGAAGTCTCGAATGTAGAATCCAGGAATGCCACTCAGATGTTGGCTCAGAGTGTGGCCAACCAGAACAATCAGCGGGTTCCAGTTCAGGCAAATGCCAATGTTGGGTCAGCTGCAGCTAGAGTGCGAGACTTTGTTAGGATGAATCCGCCAGAGTTCTTTGGATCGCAAGTTGGAGAAGATCCCCAAAACTTCATTGATGAGGTCAAAAAGATCTTTGGAGTAATGCAGGTAAATTGGAATGACCGGGTTGAGTTAGCATCGTATCAACCGAAAGATGTAGCTCATAAGTGGTATACTCAGTAGAAGGAGAACAGGGGTACAGATGCAACTCCTATTACTTGGGATTGTTTCAGCGAAACCTTTCTGGACAAGTTTTTCCCTATAGAGTTGAGAGAAGCAAGGGCCTATGAATTTATGAACTTAAGGCAGGGTAACATGACGGTCCAAGAGTATGGGCTCAAGTTTAACCAACTCTCCAGATATGCTCCCTACATGGTTACTGATTCCAGGGCTCATATGAATAAGTTTCTATATGGAGTGTTAGACTTGGTGAAAACAGAGTGTAGAAATGCCATGTTACTTGAAAATATGAACATCTCTAGGCTCATGACTCATGCTTAGCAGGTTGAAGGTGATAATATTAGTGAACAGGGTAAGGAGCGCAAGAAAGCTAGGACATGCAACTATGACTATTCTCAATAGAAATCAGGTGGTGGAAATCGCTCACAGTTTCAGCAGAAGTCTTCGACTCCAGCACCTTCATCATCCAGTGTCCCATCCTCCAAGTTCTGGAATAATCAGAAGGGTGGAGCATCAGGTTCTAAGTCTCAAGGTAGTATTTCAGGCACCAAAACCTACCCAACTTTCCCTAAGTGTGGTAAGAACTATCCGGGCTAGTGTCTTGCAGGAAAATAAAGATGTTTTCGGAGTGGTCAGTCTGTTTACAGGTTGAGGGATTGTCCTTCTAAACAGGGTCTAAGAGGCAATGCTAATCGAGCCCAGTCTACAACTTCAGCAGCACCAACAAGTCGCACAACTCAGCATGGTAACTTTTCTGGTACAGGTGGCGGACAACACCAAAACAGGCTCTATGCACTTCAGGCTCGCTAGGATCAGGAAGATTCTCCTAATGTAGTCACTGGTACGTTACGAGTCTTTGATCTCGATGTTTATTCTTTATTAGATCCAGGGGCTTCTCTTTCTTTTGTAACTCTTATATAGCAGTCCAATTCTGTGTTAGTCCAGAAACTCTCCCAGAACCTTTCTCAGTCTCTACTCCAGTCGGTGACCCAGTTATAGCTAGACGGGAATACAAATATTGCCTGTCATAGTCTTCAGAAAGTACCTCACAAATCTTGTAGAGTTAGAAATGGTAGACTTCGATGTCATTCTAGCATGGATTGGTTACATTCCTGTTATGCCTCAGTCGATTGTAAAACTAGGATTGTTCGTTTTCAGTTTCCAAATGAACCAATCTTAGAATGAAAGGTAGTAGCTTAGCGCCTATGGGTCATTCATGTCTTACCTTAAGGCAGAAAGATGATCTTAAGGGTTATCTCTATCATCTAGTTCGGGTTAAGGATTCAAGCTCTGAAACCCAACTCTTGAGTCAGTTCCATGGTTAATGAGTTTCCAAAAGTGTTTCCAGAAGATCTTCCCGAGTCCTCCCGATAGGGAAATGACTTTGGAATTGATCTCATTCCAGATACCCACCTATCTCTATTCCTCCTTAAGAATGGCTCCAGCTGAGCTTAAGGAATTGAAAGAGAAGTTGAAAGACCTTCTAGATAAGGGCTTCATCAGACCTAGTATTTCGCCATGGGTGCACCAGTGTTGTTCGTAAAGAAGAAAGATGGTTCTCTCAGAATGTGCATTGACTATAGCAGTTGAACAAGGTCACATCAAGAATAAGTACCCATCCCCAGATTGATGACTTGTTTGACAACTTCAGGGTGCTAGTCATTTCTCCAAAGATAGACCTCAGATCAGGTTATCATCAGCTTAAAGTCAGAGATAGTGACATTCCGAAGACAGCCTTCAGAACTCGGTATGGTCATTATGAATTTGTAGTCATGTCATTTGGACTAACCAATGCTCCTGAACTTTCATGGATTTGAGAACATAGTGTTCAAGCAGTACTTGGACTTGTTCGTTATCGTCTT
>NW_026020109.1:0-5998 GCF_900185275.1 Solanum verrucosum | reverse complement strand
AAACCCTAAACCCTAAGCTCTAACCCTAACCCTAAACCTTAAACCCTATAACACAAACCATAAACCCTAAACCCAAAACCTTAACTACTCAACCCTTAACACTAAACCTTAAACCTACAACCCCATATCCTAAACCATAGAACCTTAACCAAAAACCTAAACCCTCAAATGTAAATTATAAACCCTAACACAAAATTTTAAACCCTAAATGCTAAACTCTAAACCCTAAATGCTGAATCATAAACACTAATCTCTAAATGCTAAACACTAAACCCTAATCCCTAAACCAAAACCCTAAACCCTAAACCTTAAAAACTAAACCAGAAACACTAAACCCTAAACCCTAAACCCTAACTTTAAACCCTAACCCAAAACCTTAAACCCTAAAAACCATAACTCCTCAACCCTTAAACCTACAACCCCAAACACTAAACCATAGAACCTAAACCTAAACCCTAAATCCTCAAATGTAAATTGTAAACCCTAGCGGTAAACTCTAAACCCTAAATGCTAAATCCTAAACCCTAATCCCTAAATGATAAACACTAAACCCTAATCACTAAACCAAAAGCCTAAACCCTAAACCCTAAACACTAAAATCTAAACCTTCAACCATAAACCCTAAACCCTATACACTAAACCCTAAACCTTAAACAATAAAACCTAAACCCTAGACCCTAAACCCTAAACCCTAAAATCTAATCCCTAAACCTTAAACCATAGCCCTAAACCATTACTCCTAAACCCTAAACCCAAACACTAAACCCTAAACCCTAAAACCTAAACCCTAACCCTAAACCATAAAGCCTAAACCCGTAATCCTAAACCATAAATCCTAAACCCTAAACCCTAAACCTTATCCACTAAACCCTAACCCTAAACCCTAATCCCTAAACATTAACCCCTAAATCCTAAACCTTAAACCCTAAACCCTAACCTTAAACCCTAAACCCTAAACCCTAAATGTTAAACCCTAAACCCTAATTCCAGAACTCTAATACCTAAACCCTAAACCCTAAACCCTAAACCCTAAATGCTAAACCCTAAACGCTACTTCCTAAACTCTAATCGTTAAACCCTAACCCTAAACCCAAAACCCTAAACTCTAATCCCTAAATTCTTAACCGTAGCCCTCAACCATTAATCCTAAATCCTAAATCTAAACACTCAAGCCTAAACCCTAAACTCAAAATCCTAAACACTAAAACCTAAACCCTAACCCTAAACCCTATATCCTAAACCTTTAACCCTAAACCCTAAACCCTAAACCGTAAGCCCAAAAGCCTAACTATAAACCCTAAATCCTAAATCCTAAACCCTAAACCCTAAATCCTATACCCTAAAACCTTAACCATTAAGCCTAACCCTAAACCTTAAATCTAATCCCTAAATAGTAAACCCTATACCCTAAACCCTAACTTCTAAACCCTTAACCCCAAAAACCTAAAACCTAAACCATAAACCCTAAACCTTAAACCCTTAACCAAAAATCGTTAACTCTAAACTCTAAACTCTAAACCCTAAACCCTAAACCATAAATCCCAAACCCTATAACTTAAACCCCAAATTCCAAACCCCAAAGCTAAACCCTAAACCTTAAATCCTAAACCTAAGCCATAAACACCGAACCATAAACCCTAGAACCTAAACCTTAATGCAAATTCTAAATTCTAAACACCAAACCCTAGACCCTAAACATTAAACCCTAAACCATTAATCCTAAACCCTAAATTTAAACAATAAACTGTAAACCCTATACCCTAAATCCCAAACTCAAAACTCAAAACCCAAAACGCTAAACCTTAATCCCTAAAGCCTAACCCTAAAGCCTAACCCTAAACCTTAAACCCTAAAACATAAACCCTAAACCCTAAACAAAAACTCCTAAACCTTTAACCCGAAACCCTAAACCCTAAACCATAGAACCTAAATCCTCAACTAAAAACTGTAAACCCTAACCCTAAATTCTAAACCCTAAACCCAAATTCCTAAGCTCTAAACTGTAAACCATTACCCGAAACCCTAAACCGTAAACTCTAAAACCTAATCCCTAAATCCTAAATCGTAGCCTTAAACTATTAGTGCTAAACCCTAAATCTAAACCCTAAACCATAAACCTTTAAACCCTAAACCATAAATGAAATGACCGAAAAGGTTCTTAAAAATGTGCTTCGGAAGTTACCGGAAACTTGTTTAGCTATATCAAAAAAATTCATTTCGTTTTTCAAAAATCCGACTTCATATTCTTGTTTAGGGGGTCAAATTGAGTGGGAAATGGGTCTAACCCAAATTTTAGAGCAACCGTATCAAAATCCAAAATTTCCAAGTGAAGCCTTTTTCGAGGGTCTACTTTGGAGGGTCATATCTCCTAGCACACAAATAATTGGGTGGCCCATAACATATCCATGGAAAACCCTTGTAATTAGCTACCTAACGCACTTCGTTTCACTTCATTCGGAGTTCGGACGAAGAAGTTATGCCCATTTTCGTAAAATTTGTCCGGCAGAAAATGCAATTTCCCTAAAGCCAAATCACTAAACCCAAAACCCTAAAATCTAATCCCTAAATTTTAAATTGTTGCACTAAACCATTAATCCTAAATCCTAAATCTAAACCCTCAACCCTAAACCTTAAACCCAAAATCCTAAACACTAAAACCTAAACCCTAACCCCGAACCCTATATCCTAAACCCTTAACCTTAAACCATAAGCTGAAAACCCTAACTATAAACCCTAAATCCTAAACCCTAAAACCTAAACCCTAAACCCTAAACCTGAAATCCTAAACTATAAACCCTCAACCCTAAAACCCTAACCCTTAAGTCTAACCCTAAACCCTAAACCCTAAATAGTAAACCCTAAACCCTAAACCCTAACTTCTAAACCCTTAACCCGTAAACCCAAACCCAAAAAACCTAAAACCTAAACACCGTAAACCCTAAACCTTAAACCCTTAACCAAATATTCTTAACTCTAAACTATAAACCATAAACCCTAAACCCTAAATACGAAACCCTAGAACTTAAACCCCAAATCCCAAATCCCAAACCTTAAATCCTAAACCTAAACCATAAACACAGAACCATAAACCCTAGACCCTAAACCTTAAATTCAAATTCTAAATCATAAAAAACTAAACCCTAGCCCTTAAACCTTAAACCCTAAACCCTAAACCCTAGCCCTAAACCATTAATCCTAAATCCTAAATCTAAACACTAAACTGCAAACCCTATACCCTAAATCCCAAACTCAAAACTCAAAACCCAAAATGCTAAACCATAATCCCTAAACCCTAACCCTAAAGCTTAAACCCTAAAACATAAACCCTAAACCCTAAACCCTAACTCCTAAACCCTTAACCCTGAACCCTAAACATACAACCCTAAACCCTAAACCATAGAACCTAAATCCTCAACTAAAAACTGTAAACCGTAACCCCAAATTCTAAACCCTAAATGGTAAACCCTAAACCCAAATTCCTAAACTCTAAACCCTCAAGGATTAACCTAAACCTTAAATCGTAAACCCGAAAACCTAATCCATAAATCGTAAACCGTAGCCCTAAACCAATAATGCCAAACCCTAAACCAAAAACTGTAAACCCTAAACCATCAACCCTAATCCTACACATTAAATCCTAAACCCTATATTTTAAATCCTAAACCCTAAACCCTGAATGATAAACCATAAACCCTAATTCCTAAACTCTAATCGCTAAACCCTAACCCTAAACCCTAATCACTAAACCCAAAACCCTAAAATATAATCCCTAAATTTTAAACTGTAGCTCTAAACCATTAATCCTAAATCCTAAATCTAAGCCCTCAACCCTAAACACTAAAACCTAAACCCAAACCCTGAACCCTATATCCTAAACCCTTAACCCTAAACCATTAGCCCAAAACCCTAACTATAAACCCTAAATCCTAAACCCTAAAACCTAAACCCTAAACCCTAAACCTGAAATTCTAAACTATAAACCCTCAACCCTAAAACCCTAACCCTTAAGCCTAACCCTAAACCCTAAACAGTAAACCCTAAACCCTAAATTCTAAACCCTTAACCCATAAACCCAAACCCCAAAAACCTAAAACCTAAACACCGTAAACCCTAAACCTTAAACCCCTAACCAAAAATTATTAACTCTAAACTCTAAACCATAAACCCTAAACCTTAAATCCCTAACCAAAAATTATTAACTCTAAACTCTAAACCATAAACCCTAAACCCTAAATCCTAAACCTTATAACTTAAACCCCAAATCCCAAATCCCAAATCCCAAACCTAAACCCTAAACCTTAAATCCTAAACGTAAACCATAAACACAAAACCATAAACCCTAGACCCTAAACCTTAAATCCAAATTCTAAATACTAAATACTAAACCCTAGCCCTTAAACCTTAAACCCTAAACCCTAAACGCTAAACCCTAGCCCTAAACCATTAATCCTAAAACCTAAATCTAAACACTAAACTGCTAACCCTATACCCTAAATCCCAAACTCAAAACTAAAAATGCTAAACCTTAAACCCTAAATAGTAAACCCTAAACCCTAAACCCTAACTTCTAAACCCTTAACCCGTAAACCCAAACCCTAAAAACCTAAAACCTAAACACCGTAAACCCTAAACCTTAAACCCTTAACCAAAAATTCTTAACTCTAAACTCTAAACCCTAACCCTAAATTCTAAACCCTAAATGGTAAACCCTAAACCCAAATTCCTAAACTCTAAACCCTAAACGATTAACCTAAACCTTAAACCGTAAACCCTAAAACCTAATTCATAAATCCTAAACCGTAGCCCTAAACCAATAATACCAAACCCTAAATCTAAACCGTAAACCATAAACTGTAAACCCTAAACCCTAAACTGTAAACCCTAAACTCTAAACCCTAAACCCTAAACCCTAACATCTAAACCCTTAACCCATAAACCCAAACCCAAAAAACCTAGAACCTAAACACCGTAAAGCCTAAACCTTCAACCGTTAACCAAAAATCCTTAACTCTAAACTCTAAACCATAAACCCTAAACCCTAAATCCTAAACCCAATAACTTAAACTCCAAATCCCAAATACTAAACCTAAACCCTAAACATTAAATCCTAAACCTAAACCCTAAACACAGAACCATAAACCCTAGACCTTAAACCTTAAATCCAAATTCTAAATCCTAAACACTAAACCCTAGCCTTTAACCTTCAACCCTAAACCCTAGCCCTAAACAATTAATCTTAAACCCTAAGTCGAAAAACTAAACTGCAAACCCTATACCCTAAATCCCAAACTCAAAACTCAAAACCCAAAATGCTAAACCTTAATCCCTAAACCCTAACCCTAAAGCTTAAACCCTAAAACGTAAACCCTAAACCCTAAACCCTAACTCCTAAACCCTAAACATACAACCCTAAACCCTAAACCATAGAACCTAAATCCTGAACTAAAAACTATAAACCTTAACCCTAAATTCTAAACCCTAAATGGTAAACCCTAAACCCAAATTCCTAAACTCTAAACCCTAAACGATTAACCTAAACCTTAAACCGTAAACCCTAAAACCTAATTCATAAATCCTAAACAGTAGCCCTAAACCAATAATACCAAACCCTAAATCTAAACCGTAAACCATAAACTGTAAACCCTAAACCATAAACTGTAAACCCTAAACTCTAAACCCTAAACCATAACCTAACCCTACACATTAAATCCTAAACCCTATATTTTAAATCCTAAACGCTAAACCCTAAATGATAAACCATAAACCCTAAACCCAAAATCCTAAACCCTAAACCCTAAATGATAAACCATAAACCCTTGTTGACACCCAATTTTGACCAACCTCTAACCCTTTTTGGAATGCTATTCGATTTATTACGTTTTTTTTATGTATAAGATTTTAGTTGATTTTGTCTAAAAATTATATATTTTAGTACGCATGCTTTATAAAATTATTGTAAATATTATTAAAATATTTTAAAAATTGTTAGTAAAAACTC
>NW_026020107.1:0-6255 GCF_900185275.1 Solanum verrucosum | reverse complement strand
GCGAACCTAGAAATTCTGGGGAATTTATACGGACAAAGCTTTGGACCTTGGCTGCTGCTGCCCCAAAATTATTGTTAGTAGGAACTGGGGCCTGCTGATTGTTCTGGTTAGTCACACTCTGAACCAAAACTTGAATGGTGTTCCAAAACTCTACATTCGAAACCTTTTGGTCTGCAACTGGAGGAACTGCATTAGCATTGTGGGCATTTGCATTCCTTGGATAAGCTTTACTAGGAGGCTTGATCTGAAATGCATAACTAGAAGGTAGATCATACCCACACGTAATAAGAATAGCAAGAAAGTGAGGTACTTGGATGGTTCTTAACACACTTTGGACAAGTTGGGTAGGATCTGGTACCTAAAACATTTCCAAGTGATTGGAACTGCATCCGTACCCCTATTTTCTTTCCACTGAGTAAACTAAATGTGAGCTACATCCTTAAGTTGGAAGGACGTGAACTCTACCCTGTCATTTATAGTCACTTTCATCATTCCAAAGATTTTCTTGACTTCGTTAATGAAGTTCTAGGGTCTTCTCCAACCTGTGACCCTAGAAATTCTACTGGATTCATACGGACGAAGTCTTGGACCCTGGTTGCTGCTGCCCCAACATTATTCTTAGTAGCAACTGGGGCCTACTGATTGTTCTGGTTAGTTACACTCTGAAGCAAAAGTTGAATGGTGTTCCGAAACACTACATTCGAAACCTTATGGTTTGGAACTGGAGGAACTGCATTAGCATTTTGGGCAATTGCATTCCTTGGATAAGCATTACGAGGAGGCTTGATCTGAAATGCATATCTAGAAGGTAGATCTTACCGACACACAATAAGAGTTGCAAGAAAGTGAAGTACCTGGATCGTCCTTGACATACTTTGGACAAGTTGGGTAGGTTCTAGTACCTGAAGTATTCCCAAGTGGTAGGAACTTGCATCCGTACCCCTATTTTCTTTCCACTGAGTAAACCAGATATGAGCTACATCCTTAAGCTGGTAGGACGGACACTCTGCCCTGTTATTTATAGTCACTATCATCATTCCAAAGATTTTCTTGACCTCGTAAATGAAGTTGTGGGGTCTTTTCCAACATGTGACCCTAGAAATTATGGTTGATTCATACGGACGAAGTCTTGTACCCTAGCTGCTGCTGCCCCAACATTATTGCTAGTAGGAACTGGGTCCTACTGATAGTTCTGGTTAGTCACACTATGAACCAAAAGTTGAATGGTGTTCCGAAACTCTACATTCGAAACCTTATGGTCCGGAACTGGAGGAACTATATTAGCATTGTGGGAATTTGCATTCCTAGGATAAGCTTTACGAGGAGTCTTGATCTGAAATGCATAACTAGAAGGTAGATCATACCGACACACAATAAGAGTAGCAAGAAAGTGAAGTACCTGGATCTTTCTTAACATACTTTGGACAAGTTGAGTAGGTTCTGGTACCTGAAACATTCCCAAGTGATAGGAACTACATCTGTACCCCTATTTTCTTTCCACTCAGTAAACCAGATATGAGTTACGTCCTAAAGCTGGTAGGACGTGAACTCTATCCTGTCATTTATAGTCACTTTCATAATTCCAAAGATTTTCTTGACATCGTCAATGAATTTCTTGGGTCTTCTCCAACCTGCGACCCTAGAAATTCTAGTGGATTTATACAGACAAAGTCTTGGACCCTAGATGCTGCTGCCCCAACATTATTGTTAGTAGGAACTGGGGCCTGCTGATTGTTTTGGTTAGTCACACTCTGAACCAAAAGTTGAATGGTGTTCTGAAACTATACATTCAAAACCTTATGGTCTGGAACTGGAAGAACTGCATTAGCATTGTGGGCATTTGCATTCCTTGGATAGGCTTTACGACGAGGCTTGATCTGTAATGCATAAACAGAAGGTAGATCATACCTACACTTAATAAGAATAGCAAGAAAGTGAAGTACATGGATGGTTCTTAGCACACTTTGGACAAGTTGGGTAGGTTCTGGTACCTAAAACATTCCCAAGTGATAGGAACTCCATCCGTACCTATATATTCTTTGCAATGAGTAAACCAGATATGATCTACATCCTTAAGCTGGTAGGAAATGAACTCTACCCTGTCATTTATAGTTACTTGCATCATTCCAAAGATTTTCTTCACCTCGTCAATGAGGTTTTAGAGTCTTCTCCAACCTGTGACCCTAGAAATTGTAGTGGATTCATACGGACGAAGTCTTGGACCTAGGCGGCTGCTTCCCCACCATTATAGTTAGTAGGAACTGGGGCCTACTTATTGTTCTGGTTAGTCACACTCTTAACCAAAAGTTGAATGGTGTTCCGAAACTCTACATTCGAAACCTTATGGTCTAGATTTGGAGGAACTGCATTAGAATTGTTGGCATTAGCATTAATTTGATAAGCTTTACGAGGAGGATTGATCCGAAATGCATAACTAGAAGGTAGATCATACCTACACACAAAAAGAATAGCAAGAAAGTGAAGTACCTGGATGGTGTTTAACACAGTTTGGACAGGTTGGGTTGGTTCTGGTACTTGAAACATTCCCAAGTGATAGGAACTGCATCCGTTCCCTTATTTTATTTCGACTGAGTAAAGTAGATGTGAGCTATACCCTTAAGCTTGTACGACGGGAACTCTACCCAGTCATTTATAGTCAATTTCATCGTTCCATTGATTTTCTTGTCCACGTCAATGAATTTCTGGGGTCATCTCCAACCTGCGACCATAGAAATTCACGTGGATTCATATGGACGAAGTCATCGACCCTGGATGCTGCTGCCCCAACATTATTGTTAGTAGGAACTAGGGCCTGCTGATTTTTCTGGTTAGTCACACTCTGAACCAAAAGTTGAATGGTGTTGCGAAACTCTACATTCGAAACCTTATGGTCTAGAACTGGAGGAACTTCATTAACATTGTGGGAATTTGCATTCCTTGGATAAGCTTTATGAGGAGGCTTGATCTGAAATGCTTAACTAGAAGGTAGATCGTACCTACACATAATAAGATTAGCAAGAAAGTTAAGTATCTGGATGGTTCTTAACACACTTTGGACAAGTTGGGTAGGTTCTGGTACCTGAAACATTCCCAAGTGATAGGAACTGCATCTGTACCCCTATTTTCTTTCCACTGAGAAAACGAGATATGAGCTACATCCATAAGGTGGTAGGACGTGAACTCTACCCTGTCATTTATAGTCACTTCCATCATTCCAATGATTTTGTTGACCTCGTAAATGAAATTCTGGGGTGTTCTCCAACCTGCGAACCTAGAATTTCTGGGGAATTGATACGGACAAAGTTTTGGACCTTGGCTGCTGCTGCCCCAAAATTATTGTTTGTAGGAACTAGGGCCTTATGATTGTTCTGGTTAGTCACACTCTGAACCAAAAGTTGAATGGTGCTCCGAAACTCTACATTAGCATTATGGGCATTTGCATTCCTTAGATAAGCTTTACGAGGAGGCTTGATCTGAAATGCATAACTAGAAGGTAGATCATACCGACACACAATAAGAGTAGCAATAAAGTGGATCGTTCTTAACATACTTTGGACAAATTGGGTAGGTTCTGGTACCTGAAACATTGCCAAGTGATAGTTACTGCATCCGTACCCCTATTTTCTTTCCACTGAGTAAACCAGATATGAGCTACATCATTAAGCTGGTTGGACGTGAACTCTACCCTGTCATTTATAGTAACTTTTATCATTCCAAAGATTTTATTGACCTCGTCAATGAAGTTCTGGGTCTTCTCCAACCTGTGACCCTAGAAATTATGGTGGATTTATACGGACCAAGTCTTGGACCCTGGCTGCTGCTGCCCCAACATTATTGTTTCTACGAACTGGGGCCTGCTGATTGGTCTGGTTAGTCACACTCTGAACCAAAAGTTGAATGGTGTTCCGAAACTTTACATTCGAAACCTTATGGTCTGGAACTGGAGGAACTGCATTAGCATTGTAGGCATCTGCATTCCTTGGATAAGATTTACGACGAGGCTTGATCTGAAATGCATAACTAGAAGGTAGATCATACCTACACACAATAAGAATAGCAAGAAAGTGAAATACCTAGATGGTTCTTAACACACTTTGGACAAGTTGGGTAGGTTCTGGTACCTGAAACATTCGCAAGTGATAGGAACTGCTTCTGTACCCCTATTTTCTTTCCATTGAGTAAACCAGATATGAGCGACATCCTTAAGCTGGTAGGACATGAACTCTACCCTGTCATTAATAATTACTTTAATCATTCCAAAGATTTTCTTCACCTCGTCAATGAAGTTCTGGGTCTTCTCCAACCTGTGACCCTAGAAATTATGGTGGATTCATACGGACCAAGTCTTGGACCCTGGCTGCTGCTGCCCCAACATTATTGTTAGAAGGATCTTGGGTTTTCTGATTGTTCTGGTTAGTCACACTCTGAACCAAATGTTAAAGGGTGTTCCGAAACTCTACATTCAAAACCTTATGGCCTAGAACTGGAGGAACTGTATTAGCATTGTGGGCATCTGCATTCCTTGGATAAGTATTATGACGAGGCTTGACCTGAAATGCATAACTAGAAGGCAAATCATACCTACACACAATAAGAATAGCAAGAAAGTGAAATACCTGGACGGTTCTTAACACACTTTGGACAAGTTGGGTAGGTTCTGGTACCTGAAACATTCCCAAGTGATAGGAACTGCTTCCGTACCCATATTTTCTTTCCACTGGGTAAACCAGATATGAGCTACATCCTTTAGATAGTAGGACGTGAATTCTACCATGTCATTTATAGTCCCTTTCATCATTCCAAAGATTTTCTTGACCTCGTCAATGAAGTTCTGGGGTCTTCTCCAACCTGCGACCCCAGAAATTCTGGTGTATTCATACGGACGATGGCTTGGACCCTGGCTGCTGCTGCCCCATCATTATTTTTATTAGGAACTTGGGCCTGCTGATTGTCTTGGTTAGTCACACTCTGAACAAAAAGTTGAATCGTGTTCTGAAACTCTACATTAGAAATTTTATGCTCTGGAACTGGAGGAACTGCATTAGCATTGTGGGCATCTGCATTCCATGGATAATCTTTACGAGGAGGCTTGATCTGAAATGCATAACTAGAAGGTTGATCATACCTACACTGAATAAGAATAGCAAGAAAGTGAAGTACCTGGATGGTTCTTAACACACTTTGGACAAGTTGGGTAGGTTCTGGTACCTGAAATATTCCCAAGTGATAGGAACTGCATCCGTACCCCTGTTTTCTTTCCACTGAGTAAACCAGATATGAGCTACATCCTTAAGATGGAAGGACGTGAACTCTTCCCCGTCATTAATAGTTACTTTCATCATTTCAAAGATTTTCTTGACCTCGTCAATGAAGTTCTGGGGTCTTCTCCAACCTGTGACGCTAGAAATTATGGTGGATTCATACGGACGAAGTGCTGGGTTGCTGTTTGTTGCTTCCCTAACATTATTGTTAGTAGGAACTGGGCCTGCTGATTGTTCTGGTTAGTCACACTCTGAACTAAAAGTTGAATGGTGTTCCGAAACTTTACATTCGAAACCTTATGGTTTGGAACTGGAGAAACTGCATTAGCATTGTGGGAATTTGCATTCCTTGGATAGGCTATACGACGAGGTTTGATCTGAAAGGCATAACTAGAAGGTAGATCATAATTATACACAATAAGAATAGCAAAAAAGTGAAGTATCTGGATGGTCCTCAACACACTTTGGACAAGTTGGGTAGGTTCTGGTACCTGAAACATTCGCAAATGATAGGAACTGCTTCTGTACCCCTATTTTCTTTCCATTGAGTAAACCAGATATGAGCGACATCCTTAAGCTGGTAGGACATGAACTCTACCCTGTCATTAATAATTACTTTAATCATTCCAAAGATTTTCTTCACCTCGTCAATGAAGTTCTGGGTCTTCTCCAACCTGTGACCCTAGAAATTATGGTGGATTCATACGGACCAAGTCTTGGACCCTGGCTACTGCTTCCCCAACATTATTGTTAGAAGGATCTTGGGCTTTCTGATTGTTCTGGTTAGTCACACTCTGAACCAAATGTTAAAGGGTGTTCCGAAACTCTACATTCAAAACCTTATGGCCTAGAACTGGAGGAACTGTATTAGCATTGTGGGCATCTGCATTCCTTGGATAAGTATTACGACGAGGCTTGACCTGAAATGCATAAGTAGAAGGCAAATCATACCTACACACAATAAGAATAGCAAGAAAGTGAAATACCTGGACGG
>NW_026020106.1:0-12419 GCF_900185275.1 Solanum verrucosum | reverse complement strand
ATCACTTCCCTGGTAATATGTTTAAGATTTAGGGTTTTAGGTTAGGGTTTAGGGTTTAGGGATTACTATTTTTGTAGGTTTAGGGTTTGAGGTTAAGGTTTTTATCTAGGTTTTTATGGTTTAGGGCTCTAGGTAGGTTAATATTTTTTAGGATTTTATTGGTTTAGAGTTTAGCGCTAAGCTTTTTTTTTATGTTTTTAGGGTTTAATATATACGATTTAGGGCTTTATAGGGTTTAGAGCTTAGAGTCTTTTAGATTTAGGGGTTCTTGAGTTTTTTAGGGTTCAGTGTTTCTTAGGGTTTTGTTGTGTAGCTATGGTTTACGGTTTATAGATTTTTAGAATTTAGAGTTTAGACTTTTGGGTTTTGTAGGGGTTTTAAATGGTATTTAGGGTTTTCAGGGTCTATTTTAGGGTTTATAGGATTTAGGGTTTCTTGAGGTTAAGGGTTTAGGGTTTTATCTAGGTTTTTAGGGTTTAGAGCTTTGGATTTTAGTTTAATGTTTTTTAGTGTTTTATAGGTTTTAGAGTTTAGGGCTTAGAGTTTTTAGGTTTAGTGATTTTTTTAAGGTTTTTCAGGGTTAAGTGTTTCGTAGTGTTTAGGGTGTAGGGCTTAGGGTTTATTTGTGTGTTTTAGTTTTATGGTCTACGGATTTTTAGGACTTAGGGTTTAGAGATTATGGTTTTGTAGGCGTTTGAAATTGTTTTTAGAGTTTTTTTTAGGGTTTATAGGCTTTATGGTTTCTTATAGATTAGGGTTTAGGGTTTTAGGTTTAGGATTTAGTATTTTAGGTTAGGGTTTAGGGTTTAGGTCTTAGAAATATTTTATGTTTAGTGCTTTATCGTATGGGTTTTATCCAGTTTTTAAGGTTTTAGGGCTTTGGATTTTTAAGGTTAATGCTTTTTAGGGTTTTAAACGGTTTAGAGTTTAGGGTTTTATTTTATGTTTTTTAGGGTTTAACATATACGAAATAGGGATTCATAGGGTTAAGAGCTTAAAGTTTTTTAGGTTTAGCTATTTTTGGGTTTTTAGAGGTTAAGTGTTTCTTAAGGTTTAGGGTTTAAGGCCTAGGGTTTATTTGTGTATTTTAGTTTTAGGGTTTATGGATTTTTAGGATTTATTGTTTTGAGATTAGGGTTTTTTAGGTGTTTTAAATGGGTTTTAGGGTATCTTTAGGGTTCATAGGATTTAGGGTTTCTTAAAGTTAAGGATTTAGGGGTATAGGTTTAGGATTTAGGGTTTTAGGTTAGGGTATAGGGTTTAGGGATTAGTGTTTTTGTAGGTTTAGGGTTTTGGGTTAAGGTTTTTATATAGGTATTTACGATTTAGGGTTCTCGGTAGGTTAAAATTTTTTAGGATTTTATTGGTTTAGGGTTAGGGCAATGGATTTTTTGTGTTTTTAGGGTTTAACATATACGATTCAGGGCTTTATAGGGTTTAGAGATTAGAGTTTTTTGGATTTAGGGGTTCTTGAGTTATTTAGGGTTAAATGTTTCTTAGGGATTTTTAGAGTTCAGGGTTTTGGGCTTATGGTTTTGTTGTGTAGCTATGGTTTACGGTTTACAAATTTTTAGAATTTATAGTTTAGACCTTTGGGTTTTGTAGGGGTTTTAAATGGTATTTAGTGTTTTTAGGGTCGACTTTAGGGTTTATAGGATTTAGGGTTTCCTAAGGTTAAGGGTTTAGGGTTTCTTAGGGCTTTAGGTTTAGGATTTAGGGTTTTCGAAGGGGTTTTTTTAGGTTATGGGTTTTGGGTTAAGGGTTTTATCAAGGTTTATAGGGTTTAGGGCTTTGGATTTTTAGGGTTTTATAGGCTTTAGAGTTTAGGGCTGAGAATTTTTTTATGTGTATTTTTAGAGATTAGCATATACAATTTAGGCTTTAGGGTTTAGGGCTTAGGGTTTATATGTGTATTTTAGTTTTCTGGTCTACGGATTCTTAGTACTTAAGGGTTAGAGATGACGATTTTGTAGGCGTTTTAAATTGTTTTTATAGTTTCTTTAGGGTTTATAGGCTCTACGGTTTCTTATAGTTTAGGGTTTAGGGTTTTATGTTTAGGATTTAGAGTTTTAGGTTAGGGTTTAGGGTTTAGGCCTTTGAAATATTTTATATTTAGGGTTTTACAGTAAGCGTTTTATCTAGGTTTTAAGGGTTTAAAGCTTTGGGTTTTTAAGGTTAATGCTTTTTTGGGTTTTATATGTTTTCGAATTTAGTGCTTAGGGTTTTATTTTGTGTTTTCTAGGGTTTAACATATACGAATTAGGGTTTCATAGGGTTAAGAGCTTAAAGTATTTTGGTTTAGCGGTTTTTGGGTTTTCAAGGGTTTTTAAAGGTTAAGTGTTTCTTAGGGTGTAGGGTTTAAGGCTTAGGGTTTATTTGTGTATTTTAGTTTTAGGGTTTACGGATTATTAAGATTTATGGTTTAGGGAGTAGGGTTTTGTAGGTGTTTTAAAAGGGTTTTAGGGTTTCTTTAGGGTTTATAAGATTTAGGGTTGTAGGTTTTAGATTTAGGGTTGTAGGTTTTAGATTTAGGGTTTTATGTTTAGGATTTAGAGTTTTAGGTTAGGGTTTAGGGTTTAGGTCTTTGAAATATTTTATATTTAGGGTTTTACAGTAAGCGTTTTATCTAGGTTTTAAGGGTTTAAAGCTTTGGGTTTTTAAGGTTAATGCTTTTTTGGGTTTTATATGTTTTTGAATTTAGTGCTTAGGGTTTTATTTTGTGTTTTCTAGGGTTTAACATATACGAATTAGGGTTTCATAGGGTTAAGAGCTTAAAGTATTTTGGTTTAGCGGTTTTTGGGTTTTCAAGGGTTTTTAAAGGTTAAGTGTTTCTTAGGGTGTAGGGTTTAAGGCTTAGGGTTTATTTGTGTATTTTAGTTTTAGGGTTTACGGATTATTAAGATTTATGGTTTAGAGAGTAGGGTTTTGTAGGTGTTTTAAAAGGGTTTTAGGGTTTCTTTAGGGTTTATAAGATTTAGGGTTTCTTAAAGTTTAGGATTTAGGGTTGTAGGTTTTAGATTTAGGGTTTTAGGTTTGGGTTTAGGGTTTAGGGATTAGTGTTTTTTTATGTTTAGGGTTTCAGGTTAAGGTTTTTATCTAGCTTCTTATGGTTTAGGGCTCTGGGTAGGTTAATGTTTTTTTGGATTTTATAGGTTTATGGTTTAGGGCTAAAGTTTTTTTGTGTTATTAGGGTTTAACATATACAATTTGGGACTTTATAAGGTTTAGAGCTTAGAGTTTTTTAGATTTAGGAGTTTTTGAGTTTTGTAGGGTTAAGCGTTTCTTAGGGTTTTTAAGTGTTTAGGGTTTTGGGCTTAAGGTTTTGTTGTGTAGCTATGGTTTAAGGTTTAAAGATTTTTAGAATTTACAGTTTAGAGCTTTGGGTTTTGTAGGGGTTTTAAATGGTATTTAATGTTTTTAGGGTTTAAGGATTTAGGGTTTCTTAAGGTTATGGGTTTAGGGTTTCTTGGGGCTTTATGTTTAGGATGTAGGGTTTTCGGAGGTTTTTTTTTAAAGTTTATGGGTTTTGGGTTAAGGGTTTTATCAAGGTTTTTAGGGTTTAGGGCTTTGGATTTTTTGTTTTATGGTTTTTAGTGTTTTATATGTTTTAGTGTTTAGGGATTAGAATTTTTTTTATGTGTATTTTTAGGGTTTAGCACATATGATTTTGGGCTTTATAGGGTTTATATATTAGAGTATTTTAGGTTTAGTGGTTTTTGGGTATTTTAAGGTTTTTAAGGGTTAAGTGTTTCTTAGTGTTTAGGACTTAGGGTTTTAATTTGTGTTTTTTAGGATTTAACATTTACGAATTAGGGTTTCACAGGGTAAAGATCTTAAAGTTTTTTAAGTTTAGCTGTTTTTGGGTTTTTAAGGGTTTTTAAAGGTTAAGTGTTTCTTAGGGTTTAGCGTTTAGGGTTTCCTAAGGTTAAGGGTTTAGGGTTTCTTAGGGCTTTAGGTTTAGGATTTAGGGTTTTCGGAGGATTTTTTTTAGGTAATGGGTTTTGGGTTAAGTGTTTTATCAAGGTTTTTAGGGTTTAGGGCTTTGGATTTTTAGTTTAATGATTTTTAGGGTTTTATAAGTTTTAGAGTTTAGGGCTTTGAATTTTTTTTATGTGTATTTTTAGGGTTTAGCATATACGATTTAGGGATTTATAGGGTTTATATATTAGAGTTTTTTAGGTTTAGCGGTTTTTAAGGGTTAAGTCTTTCTTAGTGTTTAGGGTTTAGGGCTTAGGGTTTATTTGTGTATTTTAGTTTTATGGTTTACGGATTTTTAGGACTTAGGGTTTAGAGATTATGGTTTTGTTGGCATTTTAAATTGTTTTTAGAGTTTATTTTAGGGTTTATAGGCTTTACAGTTTCTTATAGTTTAGGGTATTAGGTTTAGGATTTAGGGTTTTAAGTTAGGGTTTAGGATTTAGTTCTTAGAAATATTCTACTTTTAGGGTTTTATAGTAAGGGTTTTATCTAGTTTTTAAGTGTTTAGGGCTTTGGATTTTTAAGGTTAATGCTTCTTAGGGATTTATAGGTTTTAGAGTTTAAGGCATAGGGTTTTATTTTGTGTGTTTTAGGGTTAAACATATACAAATTAGGGTTTCATAGGGTTAAGAGCTTAAAGTTTTTTAGGTTGAGCGATTTTTGTGATTTTAAGGGTTTTTAAAGGTTAAGTGTTTCTTAGGGTTTAGGGTTTAAGACTTAGGGTTTATTTGTGTATTTTAGTTTTAGGGTTTACGGATTTTTAGGATTTAGCGTTTAGAGATTATGGTTTTGTAGGCGCTTTAAATGGGTTTTAGGGTTTCTTTAGGGTTTATAGTATTTAGGGTTTCTTAAAGTTTAGGATTTAAGGTTATAGGTTTAGGATTTAGGGTATTAGGTTAGGGTTTAGGGTTTAGGTATTAGTGTTTTTGTCTGTTTAGGGTTTTAGGTTAAGGTTTTTATCTTTGTTTTTACGGTTTATGGCTTTGGGTATGTTAATAATGTTTAGAATTTTATAGGTTTAGGGTTTAGGGCTAAGGTTTCTTTGTGTTTTTAGGGTTTAACATATACGATTTAGGGCTTTATAGGATTTAGAGCTTAGAGTTTTTTTAATTTAGGGGTTCTTGAGTTTTTTAGGGTTAAGTGTTTCTTAGGGTTATTTAGAGGTTAGGGTTTTGGGCTTAGGGTTTTGTTGTGTAGCTATGGTTTACGGTTTACAGATTTTAGGATTTAGAGTTTAGAGCTTTGGGTTTTGTAGGGGTTTTAAATGGTATTTAGGGTTTTTGGGCTCGATTTTAGGGTTTTGGGTTTCTTAGGGCTTTAGGTTTAGGATTTAGGGTTTTCGGAGGGTTTTTTTTTTAGAAAATGGGTTTTGGGTTAAGGGTTTTCTCTAGGTTTTTAGTGTTTAGGGCTTTGGATTTTTAGTTTAATGCTTTTTAGGGTTTTATAGGTTTTACACTTTGGGGCACAAATTTTTTTTTATGTGTATTTTTAGGGTTTAGAATATACGATTTAGGGCTTTATAGGGTTTATTTATTAGAGTTTTATAGGTTTAGCGGTTTTTGGGTTATTAAGGTTTTTAAGGGTAAAATGTTTCTTTGTGTTTAGGGTTTAGGTCTTAGTGTTTATTTGTGTATTTTAGTTTTATGGTTTTCGGATTTTTAGGACTTAGGGTTTAGAGATTATGGTTTTGTTGGCATTTTAAATTGTTTTCAGAGTTTCTTTTAGGGTTTATAGGCTTTACGGTTTCTTATAGTTTAGGGTTTAGGGTTTTAGTATTATGATTTAGCGTTTTAGGTTAGGGTTTAGGGTTTAGGTCATAGAAATATTTTATGTTTAGGGTTTTACAGAAAGGGTTTTATCTAGGTTTTAAGGGTTTAGGGCTTTTGGTTTTAAGGTTAATGCTTTTTAGGGTTCTATAGGATTTAAAGTTTAGGGCATAGGGTTTTATTTTGTGTTTTTTAGGGTTTAACATATACGAATTTGGGTTATATAGGGTTAAGAGATTAAAGTTTTTTAGGTTTAGCGGTTTTTGGGATGTTAAGGGTTTTTAAAGGTTGAGTGTTTCTTAGGGTTTAGGGTTTAAGGCTTAGGGTTTATTTGTGTATTTTAGTTTTAGGGTTTACGGATTTTAAGGATTTAGGGTTTAGAGATTAGGGTTTTGTAGGTATTTTAACTGGGTTTTTGGGTTTCTTTAGGGTTTATAAAATTTAGGGTTTCTTAAAGTTTTGAATTTAGGGTTTTAGGTTAGGATTTAGGGTTTAGGGATTAGTGTTTTTGTAGGTTTAGGATTTTATGTTAAGGTTTTTATCTACGTTTTTACGGTTTAGGGCTCTAGGTAGGTTAATTTTTTTTTGAATTTTATAGGTTTAGGGTTTAGGGAAAAGGTTTTTTTTGTGTTTTTAGGATTTCACATATACAATTTAGGGCTTTATAGGGTTTAGAGCTTAGATTTTTTTAGATTTAGGGGTCCTCGAGTTTTTTAGGGTTATATGTTTCTTAGGGTTTTTTAAAGTTTAGGGTTTTGGGCTTACGGTTTTGTTGTGTAGCTATGGTGTACGGTTTACATATTTTTAGAATTTAGAGTTTATAGCTTTGGGTTTTGAAGGGGTTTTAAATGGTATTTAGGGTTTTTAGGGTCGATTTTAGGGTTAGTAGGATTTGGGGTTTCCTAAGGTTAAGGGTCTAGGGTTTCTTAGGGCTTTAGGTTTAGGATTTAGGGTTTTTTGAGGTTTTTTTTTAGGTTATGGTTTTTGGGTTAAGGGTTTTATCTAGGTATTTAGGGTTTAGGGCTCTGTATTTTAGTTTAATGCTTTTTAGTGTTTTGTAAGTTTTAGAGTTTAAGGCTTATAATATTTTTTATGTGTATTTTTAGGGTTTAGCATAAACGATTTAGGGCATTATAGGGTTTATATGTTACAGGTTTTTAGGTTTAGTGGTTTTTTAAAGCTTTTTATGGGTTAATTGTTTCTTAGTGTTTAGGGTTTAGGGCTTACGGTTTATTTGTGTATTTTAGTTTTATGGTTTACGAATTTTTAGGATTTAGGATTTAGAGATTACGGTTTTGTAGGCATTGTAAATTGTTTTTAGAACATCTTTTAGGGTTTATAGGATTTACTGTTTCATATAGTTTAGGGTTTAGGGTTTTAGGTTGTGTTTTATTAGGGTTTAGCGTATACGAATTAGGGTTTCAGAGGGTTAAGAGCTTAAAGTTTTTTTAGGTTTAGCAGTTTTTGGGTTTTTAAAGGTTAAGTGTTTCTTAGGGTTTATGGTTTATGGCTTGGTGTTTATTTGTGTATTTTAGTTTTAGGATTTACGGATTTTTAGGATTTATGGCTTAGAAATTAGGGGTTTGTAGGGGTTTTAAATGGGTTATAGGATTTCTTTAGGGTTTATAGAATTTAGGGATTCTTAAAGTTTAGGATTTATGGTTATAGGTTTAAGATTTAGGGTTTTAGGTTAGGGTTTCGGGTTTCCTAAGGTTAAGGGTTTAGGGATTCTTAGGTCTTTAGGTTTAGGATATAGGGTTTTCAGAGGTTTTTTTTAGGTTATGGGATTTGGGTTAAGGGTTTTATCTAGGTTATTAGGGTTTAGCGTTTTGGATTTTTAGTTTAATGCTTTTTAATGTTTTGTATGTTTTAGAATTTAGGGCTTATAATATATTTTATGTGTATTTATAGGGTTTAGTATAAACGATTTAGGGCATTATAGGGTTTATATATTAGAGTTTTTTAGGTTTAGTGGTTTTTTAAGCTTTTTAAGGGTTAAGTGTTTCTTAGTGTTTATGGTTTAGGGCTTAGGGTTTATTTGTGTATTTTAGTTTTATAGTCTACGGATTTTCAGAACTTAGGGTTTAGAGATTACGGTTTTGTAGGCGTTTTAAATTGTTTTTAGAGTTTCTTTTAGGGTTTATAGGATTTACGATTTCTTATAGTTTAGGGTTGTCTGTCATAAGCTCTTCTTCAGATTTCCTGATAGTGTCCTCAAATTCCTTAACCTTAGTAAAGATATCACCATACTCTCTTTTAGACCAGTTGGTAAGTGTTGATGTGACTCTTTTTATTTTTTGATGTAATCTCCACATTGGATTGGCAGTAACTCCCTTTTCCTAGCACTGTTGGACTATTTTCAAGAAAGTGACAATGTCAACCCAAAAATGTTGGAACTTGAAATATTTGATATGACTCTCTGTAACCCTATTCATTTCCATCAACGTAGGACTATGATCAGAACGAACAGAAGATAAATTTTCAATGGTAGTTTGTGGCATAACCTCTAACTATTTATCATTAACAATAGCCCTATCTAATCTCTTCCAAACTCTAGCTTCTGCATCCATTTGATTGCACCATGTGAATGATAACCCTGTGTATCCTAGATCAGTCAATCCACATGCCTCTATAAATCCAATAAATTCAAAGCTCTTATTCATATTGTAAGGTATTCCCCCAAGTTTCTCCTCAACAGAGCTGATAACATTGGAATCACCAATTGTACACCGGGGTAAATCCATATTAGCATAAAAATTAATCCTTTCCCACAAAGCTCTCCTCATATATTCCTTGCATTTAGCATAGATAAAGGACATCATTAATTTCTCATAATTATCTATGTGATGAAAAGTTACTGTGATAGGTTGATCATGTTTTTCCAAAATCTGACCAGTCACTTCATTAGACCAAAAGAGCCAAATTTTCCCATTAGCATGACTGACTGCATGATCCATCTGTAGTTGACCCCTTACCTTATAAGCTGAGAGTTATCTGCAAATGGCTCTAGGATAGCAATAATAGATAAATGATGCATATTCTTGAGTGCATGAAGCCTTTCCAAGGATCCTTTGGTATTGATACTTCTAGCATTCCAGTAAATATCTTTGCTTATTAATAACCTTTTGATTTGGATCTAGTCATGGGCCTGCTAGAAGTGTCAGATTTGCTAGTAATATTTTGTTGAGGGTTGTGCCTAGTTTGTTTCCTTCCTCTAGGGGATAAATCATGTTGTTCTGTCATTCTCTGAACATTAGTAACTTTATCCTTGAAGGAGGAACAAAATACTTGACCAGTATATGGCTGGGCATCTGGTGTTTCTTCATCAGAGTCCTCCAAAGATTGATTATCAGGATCCAGATCATCCTCAGAATTGAGTGCCCCATAATCATCAGGAGGCACCTTAGCCATGTTACCCTCAGTAACCTGGGCATCAACATTGCCTTCAGTCTGTTGACCTGTATCTATCCCAACTGTATCTTTACCAATATTCTGTTGCAATCTCTTTTTTATAGCCTCTCTTTTCTTTTTACTCAATCTGTCCCCTGATTTGTTATTAAATCTGCCCTGTTGTTCCCCTGTATTTGTGACCTGTGGAGTGGCAAGTGTCTGTTGATTCTTGAAGGGGGTAGCAGGGGCTCTAAAGTCTCCTCTATGGTCAAATTCCACTTCCTCATGTCTACCATGAGTCAGTTCCCCCCCTCTGCAGGTCAGTATCTGTCTCCTGTCCCCTCTCATCCAAACCTCCAACAACTCCCTCAACAATAACATTAACAACATTATCAATGGGATTAGGGGATGGGAGCATTGATTCAATACATGTACCAGCTTGTCCTGTATAAACTACCTTGCCTTTGTTGATCTCTGTTACCTAGTTAGAAATTATATCCACCTGTAATTACTTGTTAGTTTTGTCTTTTCCAGCATTTGCTATTTTCCTGGTATACTCATGTTGACCCTGCTACTTTGTTGCTGCTGTATGAAGTCTGCTATCACTTATGTTGCCTTTGAATTTGTCCAAAACCTCTAGACTAGGTGATGACTCCTGCACATTAAGATTAATATATGTATTTTGTGTAGGAATAGTAGTTATACCTGCATGTTTGGTGGTCTATTCTGTTTGTCTAACATTGCCTTGAGTTGCCAAAGGTTGATTATTGTTCCTCTTTTTTTGTGTTTGCCAATGCTCCTCTTGCTGATGCTGAATTTGTTCCTGATCTCTTTGTTGGTTATATTGTTGATTGGTACCTTCCTTCTGATCACCTTCTTTTTGATCCTTAGTTTGTGTATTATGTTCCATCTCTTTGTTATTCTTATTCCTCACAGCCTCCATATCCTTTTTCTTTCTATCCTCATCTCTTTGTCTTATGGTACACTCATTTTCTAAATGACCTTGATGCTTACAATAGAAACAATAATCAGGAATATTGTCATAATCTATTTTCTGCCATCTATCATCAGTGATATCCTCCCTATATAACCCATCCATATTTAAGGGGATCTCTTATGAGTAAGATCAACTTTAACCTTAACCCTACCATGACTACCCCTAGTCTTTTTAATAGAAGCAGAATCTAAGTATAAAACCTTGCCAATAGGGGAGAGAGAGTAAGCCAGAAACAAACTCTTTATTATAGCAATGCCAAGGTAGCTCAGGCAGAGAGATCCAAATAGGGACTATAGGAGTTTCTTAAGCAGGTTTAAAATTAGGAGTCCACACTTGAATTCGCATCACCTGGTCCAACTTTGTCCAAACCATATTGTAATCAAGCTCATTATCAAGATCAATTTACACATGTCTAGAATTAAAATGAGCAATTTTAACACCACCCGATAATTGAGTTTGCAATATGAAGTTATTTCTAATAAGTTCCAATTTAGGCATGGTGTAACTAAATTTTCCCAATGAGAGTATATTTGCAGGCTGCTGCTAAATCTCTCATCACCTCTTCTTTCACATACAAAAAAATAGGCAGGCCGTGTTTGGTGGTGATTTCAGGAGCAGTCAAAGTAATGGGAATATCACATTTGGACTGACTATATCTAAGACGATCAGCATAAGTTTGCACTATTGTATAAGGAGCCGGAGCAGCAAGAAGATCAGTTTTGGGGGGATTGGGAGGATTAGAAGGATTAGGACGATCATTTCGAACATTAGTATTATTATTTTTAGGAACATGTTTGTCAAAATTACTAGAAATTCTAGGAAAATTATCCTGATAAACCTGTTGTTGATCAATTCTAGTGGTAGACTTAATCGTATTAGTATTCCCTTGATCTTTTAGCAACCCAAATTTTTTGTTGGTCATTTTTCTTTCTAAAATGTTCAGTACCAGAATTCAGATGGGCTTGATTTGCAAGAAACACAGTTAGACGAGAATTAGCATTATGAATTATACCTGTGTTCCTTACCCTGTTTCTTGATGAATTGCTCATTTATATGAGAAGTGTTAGATTGCCCCAAATCTTGAACATGTTGCTTTCCTTCCTAATTTGGATGTGAGGCAGTGATGACACACGCGGCTCATCTGCGTATTGAGATTTTTTTGCCGAAATTCCGCCACGATCGCCTAAACCGGCAATTCCACCATGAAATGTACTTGAAGCTTCATTGTTATGACCACCACGACCAATATTACCTCCCCAAGATCAGATTCATCGCAAATTTCTTTCGTAGTGCTTCGATTTTGGTGGCGCTGTTGGGACGATTCACTCCCTTCGTCGCCTGTGGATTTCTCTCAATTGGGACGGTTAAATCATGGGATTTTTGACTATTATGAACATCTTGAGAGTGGGATTCTTTTGCCCCAGTCCCTTTTCCGCTAATTTGACTGGAATCTTCCTTGGGATTATTAAAACGAGTTCCATCCAACTCCCTTTCCGCTGCAGTATGGATCGCCTCTTCTCTCACCTGCGATGAGCTGTAGGTTGATTCTGAGGACGATTCTTGAAGATTTGAAGATATAGTTGGCTTGTGCATCTCAGTAGATGGATCGGGTGGCCTAAAATGATCATCTGCCAAACTCCTTCCATTCTATGGATGCTGAAACGTTGTGAAATTAGCCGAGGAAGCTAACTTCTTAAGAAATTCTAGAGAGAAAATTTTAGAGAGAGGAAAAATTCATGAAATCAGGAGGCTATAATTTGGATTTTTAGGATTTAGGGTTTAGAGATTAGGGTTTTGTAGGGGTTTTAAATGGGTTTTAGGGTTTCTTTAGGTTTTATAGGATTTGGGGTTTCTTAAAGTTTAGGATTTAGGGTTTTAGGTTAGGGTATAGGGTTTAGGATTAGTATTATTGTAGGTTTAGGGTTTTAGGATAAGGTTATTATCTAGGTTTTTACGGTTTAGGGCTCTGGGTAGGTTAATGTTTTTTAGGATCTTATAGGCTTAGGGTTTAGGGCTAAGGTTTTTTTTTGTGTTTTTAGGGTTTAACATAAACGATTTACGGCTTTATAGGGTTTAGAGCTTAGAGTTTTTTAGATTTAGGGGTTCTTGAGTTTTTTTTAGGGTTAAATGTTTCTTAGGGTTTTTTATAATTTGGGGATTTGGGCTTAGGGTTTTGTTGTGTAGCTATGGTTTACGGTTTACATATTTTTAGAATTTAGAGTTTAGAGCTTTATGTTTTTGTAGGGATTTTAAATGGTATTTAGGTTTTTATGGGGATTTTTAGGGGT
>NW_026020105.1:2481836-2568789 GCF_900185275.1 Solanum verrucosum | reverse complement strand
TTGTTGTAGCAATTGCTAAAATTCTCTACAAGTAATAAAGTAATAATAAGAATAACAATAAAATAAAATATGCTCTTACAATCAAAATAACAACAATTAGTACCAAAATAGATAAGATCAAATGTGTTCACAAATAATAACAACAAAAACAACAATTAGTACCAAAAAAGATAAGATCAAATATGTTCAAAAAAACAAGAAGAACAAATGTATTTTTATGCAACATTTCGCTCAGAGCATGTAGTTCTCTTGTGACCAATTCTTTTGCATAAAGAACATTTATTTTTCTTCGTTGAAAATGATTCCCCGATTCCTTTATGTCTTTTTGAGGACCTTCTTCCAACCTTGTCTGGCTCAACAAATGGAGAAGATATTTTTCTCTCTAAAATCTCAATAGGAACTTCCCAAGTTTCTTCAGATGGCACCGGTTTAATTTCCTCCACATATGCAATAAGATATATCTCTACATTGTAATACGAAGAGGAGTACTCATAAATGCGTCTCCCATAGTCATCACCATATTGGCATCAAAGCGCTGCCATAACATGTGGACAAGATATTTTGTCAATGTCAAAGACTTTACAAGTACAAGATTTGGCTAGCAAATCAACTGTTGCAACTTCATCTTGACCGGTGACAATATACTTGTAGTTGGCAGTTTGATGGACTAATAGCTTGTTCCCCAAATTAATATTTTTTGCAATGTCTTTTTCTATCGAAGGGACGAAGATGGTTGGTGCATTAATGAATTTCATACATCTCTCATGAAATTTTTCTGCAAATCGCCTGTTTGTTGCATCAAATAGAGCAGTAATGGGATATTCTCTTTCATCAAGAAATATTGAGTTAATCGACTCAGCAATATTTGTCGTCATAATATTGTACCTGTAATATATAAGTGTCCAATAATATATTATAAGTATGTGTTTATAACTATTGTATAGTTTTTATAACAATTGTTGCATATTTCTCAGCAGGTGCTGAAATAAGTGCAGCAGTTACTATAAAAAATTGCAGCAGTAGCTATAAAAAACTGCAGTAGTTATACCAACTATCAATAATAACTATAATAAATTTTACCTATTTTCGGGAAAGAATGCCTTGCTCCATCGGTGAAATCCAACGCGTTCAAGATGTGTGGTAGCCTGTGGAACCAAATCTCTTATCCGATTAAAATGATCACTGAACACATCAATATTATATGCTTTTGCCGCCTTATAAAAGTGGTAGACAACACTCGCATTGTGAAAATTATTTCGAATATTTTCTCCTAAGTGCCTCATGCAACAACCATAATGAGCTAAAGGAAATACAATTGAAACCATTTTTCTAATACTTTGATGTCTATCAGAGATTATGCACAATTCAGGAGTATCAAGTACAAAATTTCTCAATTGCTCGAAAAAGTATCGGTAGGAAGCATCACATTCAGAGTCTACTTTTTGAATAATATCGAAACACGTATTTATGGAATATAATAAAGTAATGAACACTCCGGCGAAGAAAGGGGCTAGAAATGGAGCTATGGGCCACTCCACTATTTTTGAAGTTTCCATGTGTGCGCCTTACAAATATTGCAGGCACACGGTGAAAACTTGTTTTGTTAGAAAAATATTATGTTGGAACGATAATATAAATGACCATACCACATCCAAAAAAATTTACCAATGTGGAATGCCCCTCAATCGCTGTAATGAACATGCTACATTAATCTTTTGAATTCCTGTTTAACCAACAACAAAAATATAGTACAGACTTACTTATTTCGCACCTCAAATTTTCAATTTGTTTTTACTAATATTCAATTAAGTAGATGTTTGAAGATAGAATTTGAAATTTCAATGTTACATTTTGATGTGAAATCAATGTTTGTTTGTAAAATTTATATTCAATTTCAAATCAGTATTTTAAATCTCAGATTTTCCAAAAAGTAAAAATCTATATCCAAATATCGTTCGTCTCTCTTCTCTCTCTTGTCACTCCATAGTAAAGACATAAAATTCATTCAATTGTGTCAATTGTATTATATCGAATACATGAAATAAATACATAATGAACTACATCACTCTAATGATTGTATCAATATATAATCTTGCATACCAACATGGGTTGTGGTGCACTGGTGGGTGTGTTTCACCCTTAATCAGAGGTTTTGGGTTCGAGCTCTGGGTATGGATAAAATCCTCTTGGGAGCGCCACCCTCAAATAGGCTCTGCAGAGCGCGATCCGAATTTAGTCGGAGCTCTAATGTGGACTCCGTACACCGGGTGGGAAACCAAAATATATATATATATATATATATATATATATATATATATATATATATAAAATCTTGTATGAATCTATATCAGTCTATATATGTCAAATACAATATGTATTTATGTATCGCAAATGAAAATACGTGGTACGGGAGCAAATAATACAAGTGATACATATATTAGAATCTAGGTACAAATACAATTTATATCATTCTATACATAACAAACTATATTCATCAATATAATTTGTATTCATCAAATACAACATGTATCTAAAATCTCTCATTTCTCTCTCAAATCTCGCTCGCCTCTTGTCCTTCTTCTTTTTTAAACTGTGTTATAAATGATAAATACTCTTATTATAAATATAAATTGGAGAAAAGACATAAAGTCACCACTGAAGTTGTCCCGTATTTGCATAAAGACAACTTAACTTTGGAAGTGTCCTATCACCCCACAGAAGTTTTTAATATCTTTGTTAATGGGTCATTTTGACCCATTTCCTCGTCTGGATTGTTACCACGCACATGAGGCGCGTGATGCAGTGTTTACACTGCCATTAACCAGTTTAAAAGTGCCACGTGTCGCTTTATTTTTTTTATTAATTATTTAATTAATTTACATCTTCTTCCCCAAATTTAAACTCAAAAGAGCCGTTGGTAGCCCTAAATTTACGATTTCATTTTTTTTTCAAAGCAAGATCAACGTTGGTACTCTCTCTTTGATGAGTTCATCATCTTCCCCAAGCGCAATAAGGTAAGAATTTGTTATATCTTTTAATTTCTAATAAAAAGCGTTGATTTGAAGTTTTTTATAGTTTAATCGAAAAAAGAAGATCTTTATCATATAATGTAGAGCCCTAACCTGTTAGACCTTCAATTATTTGTCCCTCCAAGAATCTTCACCAAGAAACATCAACAACGAGATTATCAACACCAAGAGAAAACGAGACGACTTTTCTGTATTTTGTGATTTTAGGGAAAGTTGAGAAATAACAAAAGAAAAGAGAAGACTTTTCTTGAAAAGAATAGGGTCGGGTCAGGTTGAACCAATATTACAAGAGTGAGCATCACGCGCGACAATTCAGACGAGACGAGGGAATGGGTCAGTCAAAATGACCTATTTACAAAGATACTAAAAAGTTGTGGAGTGATAAGACACTTTCAAAGTTAAGGTGTCTTTATGAAAATACGGGACAATTTTAGTAGTGACTTTATGTCTTTTTTCTATAATTTTAAACTATAGTCATTTTTATAAGTTTTTCGAAGAAATCATGACAAGTAAAATGGTTCGAACATAGTATTAAAGAAGAAAAACGATATTCCTAATTTTTGAACTCACTCTAGAATGTGCTTCAAGATTCTCATTTCCTTGAAAACCCCAGTAACCTCCGCCTCCTAAAACCTTACTTTCACTGTACACCCAAAACCGGCTAAAACCCTAATGTCTTCTTCCATTTCCCTGCGCCTGGCGCGCCACCTCTCAACCTCGGCAGCCGCCGCCGCCGCCACCACTGCCACTGCCACTGCCGCTGCTTCTTCAACATCCGGCGCAACCATCTCTATCTCCAAAGCAAAATCCAAGCTCAAGTCTGAGCACGATCCAGACAAAGCCCTAAAAATTTACTCCTCTGTTTCTAACCATTACACTTCTCCTTTATCCTCCCGTTATGCACAAGAATACACAGTCAAACGCCTCGCTAAGTCCCATCGTTTCTCCGACATCGAAGCCTTCCTCGAGTCTCACAAGGATGACAAAAAAATTACCCAGGAACCCTTCCTTTCCTCTATAATTCGTTCGTATGGATTAGCTGGAATGTTTGATCAGGCGCTTAAAACTTATCTTCAAATGGACGATATAGGTACCCCTAGATCAGCAGTTTCGTTCAACGTGCTTCTTTCAGCTTGTGTGAACTCCAAATTATATGATCGTGTTCCCCAGCTGTTTGATGAAATGCCAAAGAAGCATGGATTCTTACCTGATAAAGTTTCGTATGGTGTATTGATTAGGTCTTACTGTGAAATGGGGAAGCCTGAATTGGCAATGAAGAAACTTAAGGAGATGGAAGAGAAAGGTGTTGAAATTACAGCTGTTACTTTCACAACCATATTGCACTCCTTGTATAAGGGAGGAAGGAGTGATGAGGCTGAGAAGGTTTGGAATGAGATGGTGAAGAGAGGTTGCGGTCCGGATGTTGGTGCTTACAATGTAAAGATTATGAACATTCAGGGTGGTGATCCTGAGGGAGTGAAGGGTTTAATTGAGGAAATGAGCAATGTGGGCTTAAAACCCGACACGATCAGTTACAATTACTTGATGTCTTGTTACTGTAGGAATGGGATGATGGATGAAGCTGAGAAAGTTTATGAGGATTTGGAGACAAAGGGGTGCAATCCAAATGCTTCAACTTTTAGAACTTTGATATTCTATTTGTGTAAGAATGAACTGTTTGAGACAGGGTATAAAATATTCGGGGAGAGTGTGAGAGCAAACAAGATTCCGGATGTCAATACACTCAAGTACTTGGTGCATGGTTTGGCGAAGAGTTCAAAGGCGAAAGAAGCAAAAGAAATGATCAGGACAATGAAGAAGAAGTTCCCTGCTAATGTGGTGAAAGTTTGGACCAAGTTAGAGGATGAGCTTGGTTTGGCTAAAGTCGACATCAGTGATATCAAGTCTAATGTTGCTTAGTAATGATTTTTGTTTGAGATATAGCTGTAAGCAGTAGCCAGCTTTATAACTGTTGAGGAACTTTACATGATTGAATTTTTTTGTTTGTCATAAAGATGTGAGTTAGCACTTGGCGCTAACATTTGTTGTGCCATTTATTTTTGAAAGCTAATATAGATCTTTTACTTGGAGTTTTGTAGTGCTTTTGAAGATATGCAAATGTTCAATTCTAATGGGCTAAATCTTTTGTTGCTTCATTGCTTTTTTTCCTTCTCTCTTGTCCATATTGCTAACAGTCTTGGTTGATTGTTTAATGCTAAGGTCATTTCTCTCTAATGCTGCTGGACTAATGAGTTCAAAGGTTTTTGCAGATATTTTGTTTAACTCATTCATGTTATACTTCTGGATAAGTACACTGAGTTAGCTTTCAGAGGAAAATTGATCTGGTAAACATATTTATTTGTTAGAAAGTAGAAACCAAAGATACTACAGTTTCCTTGATTGTTGAATGTATTTCCCTTTGTTGCCTGTAGTAGACACAATTCAAAGAGTAATCACAATTTTCACATAAAAAGCGTGTTTTGTATTTGCAACTGTAAAAAAGTGTATGCGACTGAAGTACACAATGTATATGAGGCTTATGCAAAGAGGAGAGGCAAAGAAATATAGACGAACTGGACGATTGAGCAATTTCTTATAAGCTACTAGAGTTATCTGCTAGGCAGTTTCTAACAGTTACCAGAAGATATATGTTCTTATCATAAATGTTAAGTAGTTGTAGCTTGTAGGTCATCCTGCTATATAAATAATGCATTTTAGTAACTCTACAGAGTAGTTGTAATCATCTATTGTATGCAGACAGATTGTTCTAAGAGATATGAGATACTTGTGTCTCTGTTATTAAAATATCTCTATTTATCCATTTCTGAAGTTTCTATTAGACACTTTTTAGTAATATGAAGTTGTTACAAGTCCACAAATTTCCTTACTCATTTCTCTTATGCCTGCACATGGTATTCTTGCATCCTTGAAACAGACTTGACACTTCGAAATTTTTGTGGTCCCCTCTCTGGTGTCATGATAAGTTTGCCAAGTCTTGATAAATGTAGCACTTCCTATTTCACTAGTACCATTTCTTTAATTCTCGTTGATCTTGATGTTTATGTGGTGGTCAGCTGGTCATTGTGTGATTAGATTCTGATGGACTTATTTCTCCACCTCACAAGAAAGACCCAAAACACGAAATTCCTCTGGTTCTGATTTCACCAGTTATGATGGTTTGAGGCACCTGATGCAGCAAAACCATCCTTTAATATTGTAACTCCTCTTTTTAAAATATCAATCTTAATTGAGACAGACACAATATTAGAACACAAAATTCAGATGTGTGGAACTGCGGACTGTTTTATATGTATGGATTAGCTATTTCTTGTTCTGGAGACTGCTGTGTTGTGAGCCTCCCCCCCTCCCCCCCTTTTTTTTTTTTTTTTGAACCCGTAAAGGTTGCTACTCTCTTCTTCTGAAATCCATCTATGGTTCATGATGACTTTGCATTGAACATTCATAGAGTAAAGTTACTGCTTAGAAGTGGAATATTTCCAAATTAATCTATGTTGGGTTGGATTATCATTAATTTTCCGAGTATTTTGCATTAGCAATTGATATGCTTGTTTGTCCATACTTTTAGATGGCTTATGTAATTGATTGTCCATTTAGATGTGAAAGTGATTTCTTTTTAAGTTGGAGCTAAATTATTTGTTTTTATTCTGAGGAAACAGAGGATTAATGATTTCTGCAAATACCATTTGCATGGATTACAGGTGCAAATGTTGTATCCTAACATGGGACGGCAGATGTTTCCCAATGAAGTATTTTAGGATGTGTCTATGAGTAGTTGCAGAACTATTGGGTGGGGAGCAGGGGAGGACCTATGTGGGCACCAGGGGTTCACCTGAACCTCTTCGGAAAAAATTACACGGTATATGCAAGGTAGATTTTCTATATTTTTGTGCACATACTGTTTCTGAACCACCTAAATCAAATGGGAGAGATAGCCCGGTGGTACTATACTGTGCAACCTTGCAGGACTCGTCGAGTGGTATTGTAAATGTGCTCGAGAAGTATTGGCAGTGATCTCTTTTTGGTGTTTGCACTTTGCACTCTAGTTCACACATTTATATATATTTTTTCGAACCCCCTGGATCTGCCAGTGGCAGGGAGAGGACAACCTCTGTTTTGTGTATACCACAACAATGTGAGTACAGACTATTCTCGTCTATCTAAGCCTCGATAGGCATAGTCAAGTGGACAAAATGGTTGCTACAAGTATTTTTCTTGTGGGTACTCTGATGGGCTTTGGTGATTTGAACTTTGGTCTTTGCCTATTTGATAGATTGGGTTAGGTATGATATTTTGATTGGAAACAAAATCATGCATCATTTTCTGGGTAATATTCAGAAATCCATTTCTTAGAATGGATTTGGCCATTTGCTCTCCCGGGTAATATAGAGAAGGTGATGTGACACCTCTCTATGACCAGCATTCCTATTTATTTTTGTCTCATTTTTTTCATTTTTTTAATCCATAATATTGTACTAATTAAATAGTTTAAGAAAAACCTAACAAAAGAAATGTTTACTAACGGTAATGTTAATGCCTAACAGTTATGTTATTAAAGCCTTTAACAAAAAAAAAAACAGTAAGCCCACATAATAATAATTTCCAATAAAGCCCAAGTAATTGCTTCACCCACGTAGCTAGACCTTTGGCTTTTCAATTTCTCCAGTTTTAATGTGCATTACCATGTCAAAGTTAGGATATAAAAAGACAAAAGCTCTACCTCACCACAACAATTCTTATTGCTATTTAGTGTGGATTATATTAAGTTGGGCTTATTTGTAATGTGTCATCTTCCTAGCATATCTAAATATATTCATTTCTATACTGACAAAATTTGTCTGTGAATAGATTACACTTTTGAATTCCATATATGAGTACTTTTTACTTGACATTTGCTAAATTTTTCAGATTATGGCATCTGCATCAAGAAGTGTGTGGTGTTGAATATAATTTTTAAAAGGTCATTATATTTATCCTTTAAATTGAAAAAAATATTTTTCTGCTTCTATTTATTTTATTGTGCTGTTTTTTTATTATTAGATCATTTGGAATTTAAAAACTGCTTATGATATTCAATTATTTAAAAGTATAGACACAATCTAACTTATATTTCTTGTTTGATGCAGATGATTTAGCTTTTTACTCCAACTACTATCTTCTATTAGTAAAGTAATGGAATTTGAACTTTCCTAAAAGAGGAGTTGAAGTTCTAATTTTAATTAATGGAAGCATAAGTGGACTTATGGTGTAAAGCAAGGAGTTTGCTTTCTGGGTCGAGCTCGTCGCACCAGGCTTGCCTAGTGCGGGTTACCTCTCCTATGTGGTTTGTGAGCTATTGCATAGGAGCGGGGGTTTTACCCTGTGCGCACCCAAAGGGTAGCGGGTGCGGGTTTCCCTTGTCATAAAAAAAAAAAAAATTAAATAAAATTATACCTCTTCATATTCTATAATATATTTTATGTGCTATTTTAATAGTTTGTTTTATTTTCTTATGTTGAAATTATATAATATTATCTTTTGATTACTTATCTTTATTATTAAGAAGTTGCAAAAAAAGAAGTAAGAACATATATTTGACAATTTTTTAAAGAAAAGGAACGGGTAGAAGAAAAAAGTGAAGAAGGGTGAGGAAAAAATAAAGACAAAAAGTATTAAAAAAATGTACATGTAATTAGATTTATTAAAGATATACAAAGAAACATCATAATTTTTGGAAATATATACAGAGAGAATTAATTTTTTCTTGAATTGCTATTTTTTTTCTTTACTTTGTTTTAAACAAAAATAAAAGTATACGAAAATCAAGTACTTTAAAAGATTTAAAACTCCTAAGTGATGAAAATTTATATAGGAATGTATGAACGTAAATTAAATGTGAATAATTAAAACTTGAAATATTTGTATTTGAAAATTAAAAAGAAATTTGAAAATTAAATGTACTTTCTCCATAAGTTATTTAGGTTGAGAATTTTATTTTTTTGATGATAGTTATAATTATTTGAAATTATTTGAATCATGAATGTTTTATGGAAATATAGGACCTTCTTTTAATGAATTTTAATTAGTTGTCGATAATGAAATTTTGTATATGATTATTACGGGTTATCAAAATAAGGTTATTCACTATTTCTTTATGCGTATGAATTTTGATTAATAAATTGTGAATACTTTATATATGTTATAAAGTATTTGTATTATAGTGAATGTCTATTATGTGGAGTCCTTTTAGGATATGGTTAGGAATCCTATTTGGGGATCAAGTTAGATTTTCCCTATAAATAGAGGAGTCCTCTTCAATGTAATATCATTCCTCAAGAGAAATAATAAGTCTTCTCTTCTCTCTACTTTCTTCTTCTTATTCTATAATTTCATAACAATATATTCCATTTAGTTTTTTTGACTTATTTTAAATAATAAAAAATTTCTTTCATAAATGACATTGTGTTTGAATGGATGTTAATTAGGAGAGAGCATAATGCTTTATTAAAAGCTTTGGTATGCTAATTTCAATTTTTAACCTTTTTTTAAATATTACACCATTATTATATCATTTAAAAAAAATTTGATTTCTCTTGGTGTCAATTTAATGTTAAGATTTTTTTTCCTTAATTATTTTATTTAGCAAGGAACAAGTCTCGACTCTAAGTAATATAATATACCGCGCGAAGCGCGGTTCAGTTTACTAGTAGAATGATAATTTTACTATATCATTCTTTGAATATAATAACTTTAGGGGTCGTTTGGTACAAAAATTAATAACACAGAGATTAGTAATGCTGGGATTATACACTAATGCAGGAATTAGTAATGCAGAGTTTATTTTTATCAAGTGTTTGACTCATTTTTTCCAACCTCATCTTGTGTTTGGATTAAAACTCTATAAAAAGCTTATTTCCAATTATATCCTTGAATTATTATGTAATTTGTAAGGTAGATAATTATCGAACAATATTTTTTTTATAACATTCTAACTAGCTATGAGAAGAACAATTTTGTTGTGATATTTGCTATTTTTTCACTTGAATTATTTGATGATAAATAATTGTCATCTTAATAAATTAATCACTCACAAAATCATTTTTCAATTTAAAAAAGATAAACCATCTACTTTTAAAATCGAAAAAACAGTCAACAATGGAAAATTGAATAAACCATCAATATTTACACATAAAAATTGTGAGTGATAGTTATAATGTGTATGTAATTTTTTAAATTGTTCAAAATACAAATAATTAATTAGAAAACCACGCAAATATGTGTGTGTATATATATATATATATATATATATATATATATATATATATATATATAATCACAAACGTCATACACAAATAAACAACTCCCATTTCAAATTTGTATTAGATTTATTTAGTAACAAACAACTCTCTCTAAATAATTTGTAAGCTAAATTATTTAAATAAATTTGTCACGACCCAAAAATGGACGTGATGACACTCGTCTTAACCCTCCAAGACAAGTCAGCCTAAAACTCAACCTTTACAATAAAATGCAGAAACTTTTATAATAAACTCAAAAATACCCCCCAAAATCTGGTTGTCACGTGTACAAGCCTCTAAAGTATTACAACTGATTCAAAAGAAAAACACAAGTCTCAAATGACATTGTTTCTAGAATAGAACAAGATCATAATTAAGGAGAAAGAAGATTCGCTGAAATGACAAGCAGCTACCTCCCAAACCTCCACAAGAAGCCTCAGACAAGGAGAAGAGAAAATATCACAAAGGTCCGGGCTAGTAACCTACAAAAAAAAAATGTAGTAGCAAGGGGTGAGTACCAAACCACGCGGTACTCAACAAGTAAACCTCTAAACACAAGCTAAGGGGATAGAATACGAGTACTCCTTACACCCCAACCGAACCTCCACAACTACAACATGCATAAAACCAGCTCAACCTAACAATTCACAATTCACATAACAGATATCTCAACAACAACACTCTAACAATTACATATCCTCAACAACAAGCTCAATATTCATCAATTACAATCTCCACAACTACAACCTGCTTAAAACCAGCTCAACCTAACAGTTCACAATTCAAATAGCACATATCTCAACAGCAACACTCTAACAATTACATATTCTCAACACCAAGCTCAATATTCACCAATCAAAGTTCCACAGAAAGACACTCACAAGATCAGCAAAACACGATATCAAGTTCAATAATGATAAATATGTGCAATGCAATGGAATGCAATGTCAAGTATAGTGATGCATGTATGACCTAGTGATACACACCCGCTGTCTCTCAGTCCGGGACCCATGGGGGACATATCTGTCTATGCATCCATCGCGGCGCGCGATACGACCCTCGATAATAGTAACCATCGCGGCGCGCGATACGTCCCTCGAAATATAGTATCCGTCCCGGCGCGCGACACGTCCCTCGAAATGGTACATCCTCTTTATTTTCTTATTATTTCTCAATGCACATAACACTTGTCACAACCATGTCTCAGAACAATGCAAATGACATGTTCACACAAATAATGAAGAGATGACCATTTTCAAAACATTGCACAATTCACAACAACGCAATCAGGATACAACATCAACAATGATTCAACAAGCCTTTCAAACAATTCTCAACACATCACACAAACAATTGATCATATTGCCTTTTATTATCCCTTTCTCATCATTAGAATTAATCATTGTGGACAAGTCAGCCCATCACCAAGCCTCATTACCCTAAACACATATTACAAGAAAATACATGAATTCCATACACTTAACAAGGGTTTAGAAATCCACTTGCCTCAAATAGTCGAACAATCACTCTGGGACTTGAGTCTTCCCCTTTCATTGAACTTCCAAATCCAAGCAATCTATTCAAATAAATGACCACAATAAGATTTCAAAACTAACAACACTATATCACTACAGGTCTAAGCCCAGACCCAAAAACTCACATTGATTCTATAATCAAGTTATCCTAATCTTGATACCAACTAATTTGTCAACTCTTTCAAGTTCTTTTCCAAATTTCAAGCCTAGGGTTTAGTCTCAATATCTCTAAATAACATAAATTTAATGATCTTCATATACTACAATACACCCACTACTATTTCAATATACCAAAACTTTAATCATAATATTATAATTATATAAAATCTGAAATCGAAACTCACTGAAGAAACAATACTTACACGTGAAACTAATAGGCAGAACGTTGTTAGGGCATTTATCCTATACTATAACATCCTCCAATCATTGGTTATAATTACTTCATGATCACTTACTATAACCTGTGAATAGTAACCCATATAATAATACTTAACATTAATTTGAAAAATCAATGTTGCAGCAAACAAAAAGAAGTCCAATTCACTACATACCAACATATAATATTATATAATACTACCTTTCCTTCCAGAACAATGGACAACTTAACATATTTAGCAATATATTGCGTACTCAAGGAATCAAAATTTTGAACTTCTCACCTGAATTTGTTGTCGGCCGCCGCAGGGAGTATTCCAACCCTTCTTTTTATTTCCTTCTGCGCGAACTGCTGCTGTTCACAACAGCCAGGAATATTTGCCATTTTATTTCTATTTTAATTTTTTTATATTTATTTATTCACCTTTTCTATTATTATTAGTAACAAAATAATCTTGTATTAAATCTGAAAATCATATCCCTCATTCTTATAAGTCATAAATTATTTATAAAAGCTACTATAAAGGGTTAATATAAAAATAATGATTAAAATTCATAAAACCACTAAGAGGGTCGTTACAAAATTTACTAGTGCAAATATAAATCATAAAATCAAGAAAATAACCAAAATAAATTAAAATGATTTGAGGGATATTTTTGTCTTTACATAGACTTATCCCATGGTATTATATCCTATGTATTACTAATACCTCCAAATGGAAGGTATTAGTAATACATCCTATAATACCATGTAGGAGGTATTACTAATCCATGAATTAGTTATACATAGGCACAAATTCCTACTAAGCATGGTACTAAATAATACCTTACACAATACATGGACTATTTCTTCTAATGCGGCCTACCAAACGACCCCTTAATGTTTTGGAAAATGCATTGAGAAATAAGTATAGTTAATAATAAGGATAAATTATGATTTGTATTTCTAAACTGAATAGATAAAAATGAACATCTATTTTTAGTATAATGGACAAGTAAAAATGACGAAATGAGTACAATATAAAATCCTCCCTCAAATAGAAAGTGTGGAGACGACAAAAGGTAGCAAAGTTGAAAGCTAATGGGAACTCCCAAATTTAGCCAACTCTAGTGCAGTGTGATCAATTGTCTGCTGTTTTGGTCCAGTTTTGCTGCATTTTTTTGGGGTCTATTTTTTCTGCTGTTTTGGTCCATAAAGCAATCAGTGGTTTAAGTTCACAAATGGCCCTAAAAAAGGGGTAGTTTTGATTTTTTGGTGCTGCTTAGCAATTTTATTAAAAAATAATTTTCACTTAAGAAAATTCGCTATGCAAAGCTTTTATTGCACATCGGGTGTAATAGTGAACCTGCTTAATTGATCACAAATTTTGTATAAAGTTAAAACTTATGCTTGATGGACAATAAAAAGAAATTCCAGTGAATTTTTTCAAGTTAGAATCATTTTTAAAAAGTATTTTATTAAAGCATGGATAAAATTTAGGGGTATGCCAATATTTCTTTGGAGCTTTTTTTTTTTCGTTTCCTTTTTGTTGCTAATGCATAGTCAGTATAAATAAATATTAAAAATGGATACCTGGATGCGTGTGCCATTTATAGTTCATGGCAAAACGATAGTTATTGATTAAGATTTACTCGTTAAATTATTTGATTATGTTTCTTTAATTATTGCTAAACATCTAATACTTCATTTGCATTTCTGATTTGATTCTTGATGATCCTGATCGATCCAAATAATTATATACTTGATTGCGATTTTTTCATTTAAATATTATTAATAAGTTTAACAAGATTTTGACTATTTTGTGCTGTTTCTAGGTGTAAAAAAATAATTAAAGAACCGATGTGTGACGTGGTAACGTTACATATAAAAGTTATAACTTGTTCTGATTATTATGCTTGGGAATAAAGAGGTGGAAATGCGGATGTTGATGTTGATGTGTGGGCATACAAGGAACGATAAGATTATGAATGAAGATATTTGGGATAAGGGAGGAGTGACCTCTGTGTGGACAAGATGAGGGAAGATAGATTGAGATGGTTTGGACATTTGAATTTGAAGAGTAGATATGCAGGTATGAGGAGAGGTAGAGGTAGACTGAAGAAGTATTGAGGACATAACCTTAGATAAGAGAATATGGATGACGCGTACTAGGGTAAAAGGTTAGTAGGTCGTGAAGGGTTGTTTTTCTTTTTGAGGGTTTACGCTTGTTGGTGTTCATCGTTGTACTAGTGGTATTATTGTAGTTTTTTCTTTTGATATCTATCATCATCTTTGTTTACTGTGATTTGATTATTGTAACAACTCGCTATTTGAAAGAACTAGAATTAGCAAGAAACTATCTTTTTGGAAAGATTTAAATTTGGAAATTTATGGCAAGTTATGCTAAGTATGAGTTTCGGATCAACTTCAAACTATCATAACTCTCAGTACAGGATGAGTTAGGTGTACCATGAGATATCAAATGAAAGGTTTTTGAATTATCTTTCCAACGCCACCGAGTTTGCTAATTTTTATGCTCGTATGTGGGAGATATGCTCGTTTGAAGTCGGGCTGTCGAGTTAAGGAAAATTACCCGAATTTAAGAGGACTATTTTGGTCTTTCCATTACCCAATTAAGTTATTTCGTTTTTAGTAATTTATTTGGGGTCTAAACTGATTTGGTTCAGTTTACGCATTCCAAATTAATGCTAGAGCTTTGAGAGAAGAGGAAAGAGGAGAAAAAAGGAGAAAAGCCAAGGTTTCGTCGCGTTCTTGAGATTTCGCTTGCGGATTTTGCCAAGGGTTAATCCATAAGAGGTATGTTAGTTCACATAGTGTAATTGGGTTCGTTCACCCACGCACCAATCATGATTTAATTCAGCGTATTTACGTTCTTGAAAGTAGAGTAATTGAGTTCTTGATGGATATTGATGAAATTTCTAGTGGGATTTTGATTGTTGAGGTTTTAAGGGGTTCTTGAGTTAATTGCATGAGATTTGAGGTTGTATTTTAGTAGATTCTTGTACACTTTGGTTGGGTATTCAAATCTAAGTGTTTTGGGGGAAGAAACCAATCGAATCTAGACGAATTAGGATCGAAAAACGAACAATAAAATTCGTGGATTTTCTGGGCAGGGGATGGCGCACCGCGCCAGCATGAGGAGTCTGTAGTTTAGGCTCTGGGGCGCCGCGCCACTCAGTGCCCCCAACCCAGACTCTATAGTTCAAGGTCTGGCACCCTGCGCCACTCAGTATGCCAGGGTCACCATGTCCTCTACCTTTTCCCACTTCTTTCCGTTTGAGTTCCCTCGAATCGTATCTATGTTTTCTAGTTGATTTCTACACTCTCAGGTACTTCTAAACATCTAGAAATCATCCATGAACATGAATCATACCCTTGAGTCCATAAATTCAAATTCAAGGAGAGTTAAGAGCCAAGTCTAGAGAGTTCTTAGAGTTTTTTTCAAAAGTCTTTTACAAATGCTTTAAACTTGAGCATTGAGTTGAGTAAGAGTAAAAGTGAACTTCATTTTCTTTAAAAGATTATATGGGAACTAAGTATCCCCAAAGAGTAAATGTTTTCACATTTAAACAAGAGAGGAAATACTGATTTCCAAGAAAACTTTTGAGCTAGTTTTTGAGTAATTATCTCAAATCACAGAAAGAGTTATGTTTTTAAACATATGAGCTGAGTATATTTTTGGGAGTAGTATTGAGCACCGATATGGGGACGGATTCAGATAACTCAAAGTCTCCATAAACCATGTAGCCAACGAGGGTAGATAGAGTCATACTTTTTAGATGATTCCTTAATGCTTTTTAGCATAGACTAGTGGATCCACATAGTTGAGTAGTTCTACACCCCGACAAAGTATATGACAGTTCTGGCAGCGTGAGTGAGAGATCGTATCATCACATAGCTCATAGTGATGGTTGTTAGTTAGAAAATCTCCCACAGAGTTATTTTGTATCTTTATGTATATACAAACAGACGTTATATTGTATTTTCTAATACATAGTGTTATTGTTTATTGTTCAAAGTCTTTTCTTTATACTGCATCTTATTTACTGCTTTATATTGAAATGATTTGAGTGGAGTTGAGATGAGGTAATTGTTTCTTTAGTTCCAGTTTAAGCTTATGTCTTGTTTTAGATTTTTCCTCGCATGCTCGTACATTCCATGTACTGACGTTATTTGTCCTACATCTTTTATGATGCAAATACAGGTAATCAGGATCAACATCCAACTCTTCGTTGATCCAGTTGAGCATTTCAGAGTCATTTGGTGAGCCTCCCTGCTTTCTGGAGGATCCCTTTTATATTGCTTTGTCATTTCAGTTGTTAGGATGATCGGGGGTCTTGTCCCGACATCCCTCATAGTATTAGAGGCTTCATAGACAGATAGTTATAGTTCATTAGTCTTATTCATTTAAGTTGTTTGGATTATAAGACTTGAGTTGCCTTATTGGCCAGTTGAATGTTTTTTTTACAACATTTTAGTTTATTTCATGAATCTATATCTTTGTTGAGTAAAGTCTTTCGCTGAGTAGTAAGTCAGGCCACGGGTTCGCTTGGGACCAACAATGGTTCTCGAGTGCCAGTCCCGCCCAGGGTGTAGGCTCGGGGAGTGACAATTATCTTACAATTTTATAATTTTTGTAGGCTTTAATTTGCACTAGTTTCCTTGTTAGTTGTTATATTTCCTACATTGTTTTCTTTATCTTTTTTTTTTGTACTTGGATTTGCTGCACTTGAGTCGGGGATCTTTCGAAAATAACATTTCTACCTCCACGAGGATCGAGGTAGTAATAAAGTCTACGTACACTCTACCTTTCCAAACATCACTTGTTGAGTTGCAAAGAATATCTTGTTATTGTTATTGGATATTTTTTAATATATAGAGATCTTAAATTGAACTGACACATTTGTTCATGAAAGAACATGACTATTATGAAAATCATTTGTTTATGAAAGAACATGACTATTATGAAAAGTCACTTATTCATGAAAGAATACGAGTGTTATAAAAAGCCATCTCTTAAGTTCTATAAATATAAAGACTCTAGAAATAGCCTAAAAAAATCTGCAAATATATACAAGAGCTTTGTTATATCTTGAAAGAAAATATTTGCATTTTCCTCAAAATACACACATATATATATAGACATTATCTCTTTAAAAAAAAGTAATTCTTCACGCCTCAAAGCTGCCTTCTTCTTCAATTTATACTCCATATTATTTTTCTTTCAATTTATACTCCATATTATTTTTCTAACAATTGTAGTACTAAATTCAACCTTTACTTAATTACAAGTAAGAAGTCTTGCACTTCTCTCTTAAACTACTAAAAAGTAATTAGCTAATGCTCCCTCAATACTCATATCCTATATTTCTTGATATCACCAAATTCCTCAAAGACATTAACATTATTATATTTACAAGTAGACCTTCTCATAGGTAACCTGTAATTTCCTCGAAATTTTTGCTGGTTCCCAACTTGGGGATATTAAATAATTACATTAATTAGTGGAGAACACATGAATGGATAAATATTTATAAGCATTAGATGTTACATCAGATTAATCAATTTAATTTTCAAGCAACAATCTCAAAGTATCTTGTTCTAATTGTAAATGTAAAAAAATACATACATGACAATTTACATGAAATATAAAAATAAATGAATTAAGTATATTAACAAATATCGTAGCATTGACTTCTTGGATATATTGTGAGCATGTCAATTTTTCTGGCTCGTCTTGTGGAAATATGTACACACATAGTATTTGAAAAAAAAAAAAAAAACTTTGATGACTTTTGATTTTCCACAAAAATAGTAATTGTGCATAATATCTCCAACAAAATCCTATATTTTGGTTGGTCAAAGGTCGAAATATCTATGCAACTTGGCCAATATGTTTATAATACGATTGCCCTACCATTTAGTTCGTATAGTAACAAAATGTGACAAATAAAAACCCTACAAGTATAATTTTTCTGCTAATTTCAACCTAAATTAATAAACAAAGTCCATATCAATGCTCAGCCTATCAACTTTGACTATTGAAGTGCATAATTATGACAATATAATATATAATTACTCATATATAAGAGTGTGGTGTCGGGTTGAGTATTGATTGATTCAGTTCAATTATGAAGTTTATCCGATCTATTGATTATCGGTTTATAGACATGTTAAACTGTTATATATAGAACCATTAAGATATTGGATTATCAGTTATTAATCATTATTGATTTGGCTATCAATTTTAATGGTTAAGATTTGACACTCGTACAAAAAAATCATTGATAATCACCAAAAAACGAAGTGACAAACCAAATGTATCATGCGCATAACTGCATAAGTTGATAGATTGTGTTTTGCTCAAAAGCAAATATGAAATAACTGAGAGTTTGAGACAATCCGAAAAAAAGTATGAAACTTAACCCTAAGTCAAACACTTTATATACCAATAAATAGTATAAATATAATTTTTATTAATCTACTATCGGGTCATCAGTTAAGAAAAAACTTCGAATCGTTAAAAATCGATAACCCGAAAATAAAAGCATTTAAAATCATAACTGAAACCACTAAACCAAACCCATTATTGATAGACCAATAATTTTTATTCAGTTCAGATTATTAGTTTGGGTTCAATTTTAAACCACCTTAATGTAACCTAACAATTAATGAAGTTATCAAAGTAAAAATATCAAAAGTTAAAATTTAAATCTCCACAAGCATAAAATATTAAATGATTTCATTTATTTGATTATTTCCTATCACTCTATCAAGTACCTATTCATAGTCATATATAGTTGACTTAACCTTTAATTTTTTTTAAAGGATTAGCTTCTCATAATGCTGAAAAGGATGTCCCTAACTTATTCTAAATTTCAATGCCATTACCAATACGTCATGAGTTATTATCCTATTACACTACTATAGAGTGCGGACATATATATAGTGTAGGTCGTTGCAAGTTGTATACATATATCGTATCTTTTTCTTGTTAAAAAATGCATAAGAGACAAACTAACGTTAACTATTGCATTTATGACTAATTCAAAGTTGACATCTCAAAATAAGGTTGGCAAAATCAATGCCTTTTTTTCCCTTCCTAATTATGGCAGAAAAAGAGGTAGGTTGTTTACTTTGTTTAGATAGAGTTGAGTGATGATCCTTATTTATAGGTAAGATTAACAATTTAGGATAATTTATGATCAAAGTTTGAACACTCCATATCTATATATTCAAAGGGTAATATAGTAATATTATCAAGTCAATAGTCAATAATCAATAGTAGATAACTATTGTTGGATAAATGAAGTATTTTCTAAAAGGGTGTGCATTGTCTATTTGGCCAAGTTTTTAAAAAGTAATTTTTTTTTCTTTTAAAAGTGATTATTTTTAAAATTTGAATTGTTTGGCCAAACTTTTAGGAAAGAAATAAATATTTTTAAGGAGCAGCAAAAACTGTTTTTTAGAAGCTAAATTTTTTATATTTTTTCCAAAAATACTTTTGGAGCTTTGACAAAGCAAAAACTATTGTCCTAACATAGGACAAAAATTATTTTCAAATTGATTAGTCAAATACAAACGGCTATTCTCGGAAATATTTTTTCATGAAAACTCTTTTGATAAAAAAATATTTTTCAATGCATATTTTAAAGGTTTGATCAAATAGACTAGCAAACATGACAAGTAAAAAATAGACCGAAAGAGATATTAGGCTCATTTTAATTAAAAACTACTTCAGAGACGTTTAATTAGATTTAGAAATACAATTTGGTTTTTATAATCAAACCAATTTTTATTTTTTTTAAATTTAGAAAAGGTAAAACTATTCATAAACATAAAGACAAATGTTTCCTTATAAAATTCTTTTGCAAGGTGTGAAGACACAACGTTTACTAATTTTCCTAATAAATACAAAACCAAAACCAAACCAAACCAAATCCAAATTCAACTCTTTTTAGGATTAACCCAAATTTAATTCACCCAATGTGAATTGTGTATGAAAAAGGTGAGGTCGGCAGAATCAAGACCATAATTAGGCACATAATTATTAGCATTCATACCAAAAACAATTTATCTTTAAGAATTATAAATACAATTGATTTTAATTTATTTTTTTTATGTTTAAGCTCCAATTTTTTTGACTAAACGCCTACTAAATAAACATCGAGTATGAACAAATTTAATTCATGTGCAAATGACGATATAATTAAAGTCAAATTTGACCTCTAAAAAATGACGTAAAGTCGATGCTTGTATCCGAAACCGGAATTGGATGGGAGTTTAGTGGTCAGTCCCATGAGGACTCGTAAAAGATTTGTAATTCTTATCCACAAATATTTCAACTAATCAATTAAGGAAATATAATCAATATAGGATTATATTTTCTATTTCCCCTATATATAGACCCAAAAATAAGTAAAGTTCATCAGTTGTGCAGAGATTTAAATTAGAAGTTACCACAAATTGTGTGTTATAGGATTTTAGTTTACTACTATAAAAATATACATTGTTCATACAATTGAATTATGGAGAAGGGTACTGCTGGAGAAAATCCAACAAGGATTAACAAATATGCTTGTGCATGTGCTATAGTTGCTTCCATGATATCTATCATCTTTGGTTATGGTTAGTTTTCTACTTCTAAAATTCTTCTTTTTTTCCTTTTCCATCATGTATGTATATCTGTATTTGAAACTCATTAGCCCGACTAATCTATAATCATATTTGATCAGATAGAGTCATGATTTTCATTAGGGGATTCAACTTCTATTACAATCAACATCCTTAATTATTAAGTTACTATAACAAGAAATTTGATTTTCTTAAATAGACTAACGAAAATTTTATGTTTGAATTCAGATACCGGAGTGATGAGTGGAGCAATGATTTTTGTGAAAAAGGAATTCAAAATCAGTGATGCAAAAACAGAGGTTCTAGCAGGGATACTTAATTTATGTGCTTTAGTTGGATCACTCAGCGCTGGAAGAACCTCTGATTATATTGGCCGACGTTACACTATAGTTATAGCTTCTGTAATTTTCTTATGTGGATCTGTTGTAATGGGATACGGTCCAAGTTACGCGGTTTTATTATTAGGCCGATGTATTGCTGGAGTTGGTGTTGGTTTTGCACTTATGATTGCACCAGTTTATTCAGCAGAAGTTTCATCTCCATCGACGCGTGGATTTCTAACATCTCTTCCAGAAGTTGGAATCAGCATTGGGATCTTACTTGGTTATTTGTCTAATTATATTTTCTCCGGATTGCCTCTGAGACTTGGTTGGAGAATTATGTTAGGAATTGCAGCAATTCCTTCACTTTTCTTGGCGATTGGCATTATCAAAATGCCAGAGTCTCCTAGATGGTTGATCATGAAAGGCCGTTTAGGAGAAGCCAAGGAAATAATGTACAAAGTTTCAAACGACCCTGAAGAAGCTGAATTTCGCTTGAGGGAGATTAAAAAAGCTATGGGCATCGACGAAAATTGTGATGATGACATAGTTAAAATTCCGGATTCAGTGAAGTCACAAGGAGAGGGTGTTTGGAAAGAATTGTTGCTAAAACCAACAAAATCACTTAGATGGATTTTAATTGCTGGTATAGGAATTCATTTCTTTGAACATGCAACTGGAATAGAAGCAGTGATATTATATAGTCACAAAATATTTGACAAAGCAGGAGTACATGACCATAAGCACCAAATTCTTGCCACAGTTGGTGTTGGATTAACTAAGCTCACATTCATACTGTTATCCACTTTATTGATTGACAGAGTTGGTAGGAGAAAGCTTTTGTTGACGAGTTTAAGTGGTATGGTTGTGACATTAACAGGACTTGGGATTTTCTTGACTTTGGCAGAGCACTCTGGTGGCAAACTTATATGGGCTTTGGTCCTTAGCATAATTACAACTTATGCCGTTGTGATGTTTTTCAACATTGGGCTTGGTCCTGTTACTTGGGTATATACTGCTGAGATTTTCCCACTTAAGTTTAGGGGTTTAGGAGTCGGAATTGGTGTTGCAGTTAATAGGTTGATGAATGCAACAGTTTCTATGAGTTTTTTGTCAATTTCTGCAGCAATTACGACTGGTGGTGCTTTCTTCATGTTTGCTGGGATATCAGTGATCGCTTTGATCTTTTTCTACTTTTTCTTGCCCGAGACTAAAGGAAAGTCTTTGGAAGAAATGGAAGCCGTTTTCACTAGAGGCACATGTTCTAAGGATGTTGTTAGCAAAGAGGTAGAAATTGGAAAATATTGAATTCCTTATTATCAACTTTTGTGTAGCTATCCTTGAAAAACTCCGTCTGTGTCATCGCGGATAAAGGAGGAAGGTTGACATTCAAACGGCTTTATACAACAGGAAGGCTGGATTCAGATATGGAGGGAAGAGAATTTGACCTCCCTGGTTCCAAATCCGACCCCTAGTTTTATAAAATACATAATCAGATGTGTAGTTTACTTGCAGGACATTCGTTGGGTAGACATGAAAAGAAAAACTTGTATGTCTTTTAACAATTTCCTCAATTTATAACAATTTTATCTTTGCCTCAATTTGCATTTATCCTTCAAAGTCTTGATTATTTATTTGATTTTGCGTTTTAGTTGTAAAAAGTGAACAATAAAAAACTGATTGTTCTGGTTAATCAGAAGTTCAATTCTTAAAATGGGGTTTGAGCATTTGATCCTAGCAAAGACCAAATGCTACATTTTGCATCATTTCAGATGAAGGCTTCATATCACAATTTCTAAGCAAGCTGACCAGTTGGTCAAAACAGCTCCCAAGTAAAGTTTTTTTTTATTGAGTTTAAGTTATATATATATCAGTAGTGTAACAATAAGTTTCTATTACATCTTAATGGAAAAATAGGTCGATTTTACTCTCCCAGTAAATTTTTGTAGCAATTTTAAGCCCATCGTCTAATTTTGGGATTACATCTACCTTTACTACTAACAACCTCCCACACAAGCTGCCACACCTACCTATCATGATACTCTTTCATTACATTTTTACTAGTCGGTTATTCACTTGAGATTTCCTCTTAGAAAATCACTCAACTATGAATTTTCCTCTTATAAAGTCACTTAACTTTCTTTTCTAACATGACTGACACTAAAATGTATGTGGATCTGTTCCAATTTTTGAATGAAGTTAATTGAAATTAGAATTTGATAGTGATCCTGATCCAAATAATTAATTGTATACTTGATTACAATTTTTTCGTTTAAATATTATTAGTAATTTTAACAATATTGTCACTATTTTGTACCGTTTCTAATTAAAGAACTGATCGATGTGCAAGTGTCAATGTTAAATATAATAAAAGCTATATGTTCTGATTATTATACTTGGGATGCTATCATTCTTTATTGATAGAGAGTAATAATTTATGATATTTCTTAAAGATTCATATCACTGCAAAGCAAATGTTTAATATAAACCAAAATTGAATTGCATATACTTTCTGTTCTAAAAATGGCTTCATTTTCTTTTATCGAAGTGATAAAAATTGATCTTTATTTTAAAAATAAATAATTGTAGGGGCATATCTGATGCTTCTAACAAAGTTTATGAATAAATTTAATCTTTTTCACACATAAATTGTTTTTTGACTTATTTGATTATCATTATTTGAGTTTTTTATTCTTATTTTTTTCTTTCATTCTTTAGTGTAAAATTAAGAAAAATAAAAGAAATAAGTGTGGATGAAAAAAAGAACATAATTGAAATTTTTTATGTGGTTGTATTATAATTAAAACTGTTTTTTTGATTATATTATAATTTAGTTTTTATATCTGTAATTTTTTTTTGGTAAATCTATAATAAATTTTACAAGAAAATTAGTGGAAAGAAAGAATTGACCTTCAAACTAGTAAAGAGAAAATAGTCAAATGTCCTCTAATCTATAATAAGATTCTCAATTACACACTTATATTTTACGGGTCTTATTACCTTCTTAGACTATTTTAAAGCGGAATATATACCACCCTAAAATTAGAAAACCACCTTCTTCACATGTAGTGATATACACTCGCTGCTTCTCTCTTTATCCTATTTTTCATTAATTACAAAAAACTCTTCATTGTATTTTTATTTTCTTCTTTTTTTCCTTTGATTTTCATTCCCAACTTTTTAAACTTAGGGTGTGTTTGTATGAAGAAATGTTTTCCAATTTTTCAATATTTGGTTGACTTAAATGTTTTTCAAATCAACTCATTTTTCTCAAATTAAAGGAAAATGACGTCCGTTCAAAAACTAAGGAAAACATTTTTCAAAACTCTACTTCATACTTTAATATTTTTTCTTACCTTACCCCGCACCACGAACCCATCCTCTCCATCCAATTTTTTTTTAAAAATTTTCTTATTTTTTAAATTTCAAATATATTTTTATCCCTACCCCCAAATCAGCCTCCCTCCCCCAAACAAAAACAAAAAAAATTATTTTAAAAAAATATTTCAAATTTAAATTTTTTTACCTCACCCAACCCCTACCACCCCTATCCCCCCTCCACAAAAAATAAGTTATTTTGGAAAAATATTCCAATCTCTTAAAATTTTATTTTTTTACTCCACCCCATATCCTGACCCCCTCCCCCAGCCCCTTGTCAATTTTTTAAAAAAAAATTATTTTTGAAAAAATAAATAAATATATATATATTTTTTATTTTTTTTTTTTTATTTTTTTTTTTTATTATTTTTTTTTTAAATAAATTATTTTTTAAATTATTTTACTTAAAATCAGGTCTTGGGTCGAAAGTCTAGATCAAGTCATAGGTCGGATTTTGGAACAATCATCAAGGTCTTGTCCTAGTTCGGGTGTGAGGGTTGGGTCCTAGATCAATTATCGGAATTAATTTCTGGATCAAAAATTGTATTTCTTAAAGAGTATTTTCTAGTCTCAAGCAAAAAATAAAAGATATTTTCTGGAAAATATTTTTCATTCACCAACCAAACATCAAAAAATATTTTATACTCACCAACAAAATATGAGAAAACAAGTTAGAAATCCACTTGTTTTCCATTAAAAAACATTTTTCATGAAAAATATTTTTCTTCGTACCAAACACATCCTTAGTCACCAACAAAGAAAATCAGAGCCATCAACATTGAAGATTTCTAAGATGAACTGTAACTAGAGAGTATTTTCTGATGAAGAGAATAATTTCACTAAGATGAATCTTCAAGCTTACATTACAATGTCTATATGTAGTCTATTTATACTATCTTCTATACACCTTGATGCCTTCTTTGAATGTAACAAACATTCTGTTTCTATAACTAACTTTGTGTAACAAAGATTTCCGGAAGTAGTTATGCAACTCTTCTTTATTTGAATTCTGTCAACACTCCCCCTCAAGCTGGGAATGGCAAAGATGTCTAATATTCCCAGCTTGGACAGTAGAAACTCATGCTGAGATCTATTCAAGCTTTTGGTCAGTATATCAACAAGTTGTTTTTGAGTGGATATATAGCTGCCTTTAATTAACCCTTGATGTAGCTTTTATTTGATGAAGCGACGGTCGATTTCAATATGTTTAGTGATAGACATGATTAGCAGCTAGTTGTATGGCTGACTTACTATCACTATACACATGTACTGGAAGTTGTATCTCTGCATCTAAATCCTTCAGCATTCCTATTAACCACACTAATTCAGCAACAATAGATGCTAAACTTCTATACTCAGCTTCAGCTGAGCTCCTTGAGATTGTAGTTTGTTTCTTAGCTTTCCATGAAACCATAGATTCACCTAGCTTGATCACATAACCTGTAACAGACTTTCTTGTAAGAGGACATGCTGTCTAATCTGCATCACAAAATACATTCACTTCCTTGTTTGCACTGCTAGACAATATAATCCCTTGACCTGGATGTTTCTTGATGTATCTAACACCCTGAGTGCATCATCTATGTGAGATTTTTTTGGTTGTTGTAAGAATTTACTTAGGGTTTATACACCGAAAGAAATGTCAGGCCTTGTCATGTTTAAATACAACAGTTTTCCAATCAACTTTTGATAAGAACCTTGATCTACTAGTGAATCTTCTTGGTTCTCTCCTCTCTGATCATCATACTGCTTCTGCTTAGAGGTTAGTTTGATGTTCACATCAATAGGAGTTCCAAAAGGCTTTGCACCTGATAGTCCAACTTCAAAAATAAGTTGAAGTGCATACTTTCTTTGATGCATTACCACTCCAGTTTCAGCCCTTGCAAACTCTATTTCCAGAAAATACTTTAGTTCTCCTAAATCTTTCATTTTGAATTTCTATTGCAGAGCTTCTTTTGCATCTTCTACCAGTCTTAAACTACTACTTGTAATCAATATGTCATCAACATATACAAGTACTATTGTGGTACCTTCAGATATCTTCTTAGTGAACAAGGAGTGATCATACTGACTTTGCCTGAATTCCAGGTTTTGAAGAGCTTGTGTGAACTTATGATTCCACTATCTTGGTGCTTGTTTAAGCCCATATAGTGACTTTACCAGTCTACACACCTTCTTCTCTCCCATGACTGGTAAAACCCTGTGGTAAGCACATGTAAATCTCATCTTGTAGATCACCATTTAAGAAGGCATTATACACATCCATTTGATTTATATGCCACCTTCTTATAAAGAACCTGTTTGATGTCAGATCAAGCAGTATGTACCCTTTTTGAGTTTCAGAATACCCTATATGAACTGAAGCCTTTGACCTTGGTGCTAACTTATCATATTCTATCAACACTTTGGTATAACATAGACATCCTAATACTCTTAGGTGTGTCAATAATGGTTTAGTTCCATGTAACTTCTCATAGGGTGATTTTCCTCCTAATACTCTACTAGGCATTCTATTTATTAGATATGTAGCTGCAACTACACACTGTCCCCTGTAGAAGGAATCTTCCCCTGAAACCTTAAGGCCCTAGTTACTTCCAAAACATGCCTATGTTTCCTTTATGTTACTCCATTCTGTTGTGGAGTATAAGGACATGACTTCTGATGCACTATACCTTTTACTTTCAACATATTTTCACATATAGAGTTCACAAACTCTGTACCATTATCAGACCTTAACTTCTTAATAATTTTCCCAAACTGAGTAGTAACAAACTGGATAAAATCAGCTAACACCACACTTACATCAGACTTGTTTTTCAACAAAAACACCCATGTCATTCTACTGAAGTCATCAACTACTGTAAGAAAGAATCTATTGCCATCAAAAGTAGATTTTCTGTAAGGTCCCATATATCCAAGTGTATCAAATCAAAACATTCAGTGAATACAACTAGTTGGAAACATATTTCTTGTCTGTTTTGCATAAGGACACACACTACAATTATGTAGAACTTTGTTAACAGAATTTGAACTAACAGAAAATAGCTTTGTTAGCACGTGAGATGACATGTGACCCAACCTTATGTGCCATATGTAGATCTCTTCATTTGTAAGTTGTTTTTCCTCCTTATTCTTTCTTTTACCCCACATGCATGATGCTGCAATTGAGTAGATGTAATGTGGTCGAGTAACAAGTATAACCTATCATCCTCCTTACCAATCTCCCTCACCTAGCCAGTGTAGAGATCCTGAAATACACAAAAATGTGGGAAAAGAGTTATCGAGCACCCTAACTCTCGAGTCACTTTACTTACTGACAACAAATTATACTTGAATTCTGGAATGTGAAACACATTGGTTATTATACTTATTAGAGAAATGTGGCAAGACCTTGTATATGTCACATGTTCTACTTCATCATTAGGTAAGTACACAGGCTTTGGAAACTCAGCCTTTCTTATAGACTCCTTAGTTAGCATTCCAACTTTTGAGACCATATGGTTTGTAGCTCTTGTATCTATAATCCACATCTTATTATTTTCAGAAACTAATAAGGCTTTACCTGATGCATTAGCTTGAATTACACCTTCATATATATTTCCAGAGCTTTGTGTTTGCTTTAGCATCTCTAAAATTTGACTGTACTGACTCTTGGTGAAAGTGCACCCCTGCAAATGATTAGCATACTCATCCATTTCAGAATTCTGTCCTGCTTGACTAGATACATGCTTGCCTTTGTATGCTCCATTAGTATTGAACCCATAGTTGAGTGTAGAGCCACCAGACATTCCTCTATACCCATCATTCTTTTCATTGTTTTCATCATTCATCATCATATAGGCAGCACTATCAGGCCCATTAATCACCTTCCTTTTTGACTTAAAATCAGGTGGATACCCAATCAATTTATAGCACTGATCTTTAGTATGCCACTCCAAAGTTCTTCTTGTACTTGTTAGTCCTTTGTGCATTAGAAGATTCACCAGTTCTTGAGTACATCACTAATGGATCAATTCCAGTTGCACTTATAGTACTCACTCCCATACTAGCATTACTGGAAACATATCTTTGACACTCATCACTCACAACCATAGCATAAGCCTGATTTATCCCTGGAATAAGACATATTAACAAAATTTGACTTCTAGCTTGTCCATATGAGTCATTCAACCCATAAGAAACTGATAGAGTTTTTGCCTATTTAAATGATCAATAAACCATCTTGAATTTACACAATTACATCCAGGATTTGGGACTAGAGCCTTAAACTCATCCCACATATTCTTGAGTTTGGCGAAATACACAGAAACTGAATCTGTACCTTGTTGGAGAGTTGTAATTTCTTTGTGTAGGCTGAAAGTTCTTGATCCATCTAATCGATCAAATCTTTCCTTTAAGTCATTCCATACATGTTGAATTGTCGAAGCAAATGCTACTCCTCCCAACAGATTTTTAGAAACAGAGTTGGGAAGCCACGAGAGAACCACAACATTTACCCTTTCCCATTGACCCCTCAATTCAGGAGAAACTCTTTCTTTCGTACATGAACCATCCACTAAGCTGATCTTGTTTCTTCCAAGCAGAGTCAATCTAATTGATCAACTCCATACAACATAGTTCTCAATTCCAAGGAGTTGAAATGAGATCAAATTAACCCCACTGATATCAGCTGGGCTCAAGAACAAGGGATGATTGTAATCTAACCATTGGCTTACCAGTAAAACTGATGTAGAACATCAAATCCATGCCAGTATTTCACCACTACTCTCACCAGTAGTCTGATCACCATTGCTACTTCTGAGATCCACACCTGTCATCTTCACTTTGATTGAAATTGTGGAAGCTTTGACGACTATCAGATTCTGATTTCATAAATTTAAGATTTGCTTTGATGACTATCAGATTCTGATTTCATAAATCTGTGATTTGTAACTCACGCCTTTGATCCACTCAGACTTCGATCATGGCTCTGATACCATGAATATTTCTAAGATAAACAGAAACTAGAGAGTATATTCTGATGAAGAGAATTTTTTACTAATATGAATCTTCAAGCTTACATTACAATGTCTATAGTAGTGTATTTATACTATTCTATACACCTTGACGCCTTCTTTGAATATAACAAACATTCTGTTTCTATAACTAACTTGTTCATAACTGATTTTCGAAAGTAGTTATGCAGCTCTTCTTTATTTGAATTCTGTCAACAAACATCATCATCTTTTCATCACTTTATACCATCTCTTAGATATCTTGACGATCTTACTCACCCGTCTCTTCTTCTCTTTGAAAATTTCTTATTTGGTTCCTTCTTTGTCTCCATTGCATCACTTTTGCAATACTTCATCGATGGATTATCGATTATTTATTTTATGAAAAAAAAGTAAAGAAAATAAAAGAAAAAACAGAAGTAATATAAATTATATTTAACAAAATATCAAAATATCAAAATATTATAAAATGTCTTTTTATCCGTTCTTTTGACTCACACATGCCTTCAAGAGAGTGAATACATTCTCTTTGTTATGTCAACACTTAAAAGGTATATTTGTTTCGCTTTAAAATAGTTCAAGGGGATAATAAAACCCCGTAAAATATGTGTATAGTTAAGAATTCAATTATAGGTTAAGAGCGTATTTGACTATTTTCTCAACTAATAAATTCATATTAGCCATTGAACCAATAAAGTTTTTAAAAAAGGTGTGAGAATGATCAAATATACCCTACATAGGTTTTTCTTTTAATAATTTTTTTTTAAAAATAATTTCAATTAATTTTTTCACTTCCGTTAGAAGAAAATGGTATATGTGTGTCATTTGTGTAACAATAGAGGCATATATGAGTAATTTTAATAACAAGGGGTATATCATCTCTAAATAGCAAAGTTAAGGGATATATCAACCATTTTCCCATTAATAACTAATAAACTATCCCAAAGAGACATAGTTTAAAGTAGGGGTGTGCACTATTCAGATTAAACCGAATAACCAAACCAAATCAAACCAAATTTTTATTTGGATTGGTTTTTTGGATTGGTTTTGGATTAATAAATTACTTTGTTTGGTTTTTTGGTTTGGTTTTGGATTTAAAAAAATAAAAATAAAAAAACCGAATTATATTTGTACATCATTATAATTTTTCAGAAGAAATTATAGAGATGAAGGATACTTCTGACTATTACTATATATAAATGTTTAGGTTTAGAATTAAGTTAGAGTTAACCACTTTTGTTCCTTTTTGGTTATTGTCTTTCATCATGATTACGTTTATATTTTATATTTGAACATTTATAATAAGTATAATTATAAGTATTGTGTTTTAAGTTTTACTTATGATTTATATTATAAAGTATATTTAAGAGAATCAATATTACTACTTTTGTTATGTTATTAATTATTGACATAACCGAATAACCAAACCGAAAAAAGTCGAACCGAATAAAGGAAAACCAAATTTATTTTGGATCGGATTGGGTTACACTTTTACAAACCAAAAACTGAAAAATCCAAACCGAATAGTGAAAAACCAAACCAAAAAACCGAATGCACACCCCTAGTTTTAAGTATCGTAGGTCTATAATTTAGAAAAGTAGAGACATCGACTTGATTTATTTTAGCCATTTTTTAAAAGTTTCCGATCTATGAAATTTGTATACATAATATGCTAATTGTAAAATATGGAGTCTTTTCAAGCAAAACTTCATTGTCAAATTTATGCAAATTCATTAAAAAAAATTATTCATCTAAAAACACAAATTAAAAAAAAAAAACGTATTTAAAAATAAAAGAGATTCAAATAAAAAATAAAAATTATATCAGTTTTCAAAGCACTAAAATTTTTCCTGTAAAATCATATCTACCACTATATTGAATTAACATTGAATAAATACTAGTAATAAATGTTTTAAAAAAAAAAAAAGAATTAGCAACTAGAAAAGAAGGATGAGAGAAGAACCAAAATAAAAGATTAATACTTTTAAGAGCAACTTTCACATATAGCAAACACAAAATTCATATTTGTATGCTATAGGAAAGTTTGCATAATTGCGCTCCATAGCAAACATAAATATGTATATTTCGCTATACATATACAAAAGAAAGCAGTTGTATAATCTGCTTTGATATACATATACAAAAAGATCAATTCTATAAAGTGAGAGAGGCGAGTGAGCGAGCGAGATCTGAGAGAGTGGCAGCGAGATCTGAGAGAGTGGCAGCGAGATCTGAGAGAGGGGAACGAAAATATATGTATATATACAATTTTCACACATTTTATACATTTGCGTTTTTGTATAAAATGAGAGAGGCTAGTGAGAGAGCGAGATCTGGGAGAGTGGCGAGCGAGATCTGGGAGAGGGAGAGAGGGAAACGAAAATATATGTATATATACAATTTTCTCTCACTTTATACAAATACAAACACATTTTATACAATTTGCGTTTTTTGTATAAAGTGAGAGAGGCGAGTGAGAGAGCGAGATCTGGGAGAGGGGAATGAAAATATGTATATATACAATTTTCTCTCGCTTTATACAAACACAAACACACTTTATACACTTGAGTTTGTATAAAAAACGAGAGAGGCGAGGGAGAGAACGAGAGTGGCGAGCGAGATTCACCAGGAGAGAGGTGAAATAGCAACAGTTTGCTATGAGGTACAATTAAATTAAACTATATTTATAGCATTTAATTTGAATTAATAGTTTGCTATTATATACAATTTTCCCTACTTTTAATTATGAGATTGATAACAACTAAACTAGTAATAACTATATTTGTGGAAAGAACGTTTTTAATTAATTGATTAAGAATTATTTTATTTTATTTTTCATTTTTCGTATTAATTTTTCTCACCATATCTTTTTCTTGTTAAAAGAAATGCATAAGAGATAAACTAATTAAACGTTATAAAGCCAAACACTATGTCAAACAAAATAATTGTATTTATGACTAATTCAAAATTAAGATCTCAAAATAAGATGGATATATGTTGACAGAATCAATGTATTTTTCCTAATAAAATTATTCCTAATGAATATTCCATCCTATAAACTGATTGACTTATCTATAATACATTTTATCTCCTATTTTAAAAAATATGGAAAGAGATTAATATAATGAAAGAAAATAATAGTATTAAATTAAGATTAAGTAATAAATAAGGGGTAACCAATTTTTTTGGAAAATTAAAATATATTATTTTTTAATTCTTATTTTAGAAATTTGATTTGTTTGATCAAATCTTTTTAGGAAAAAATAGATATTTTTGAGTAGTAGTAAAAACTATTTTTTAGAATCTAGAAAAAATATTTATTATCCAAAAACACTTTTGGAACCTTGCAACACCTATTGTTCTAAATTCTAATTTCCAAAGTTTCTGTTAGTTTTTATCAAGATAACAATAAAAACCAATTATAATTAAATAAGAAATATTTTTTTTAATTGAAGTAGGATAAATATTTGTAAATAAAAAATATTATTAAGAAAAAAATGTATTCAAACAAAATAAATAATATATTTATTTGAGAAAGTACATTTTTGACTCATTAAATAACAATAAGAATATCTTTGGACCAAAATATTGACCGCAATGACATTTTTTGACCAAATTATAAACAAAATATAGTTTTATTCATTTCACATAGTTTAAAGACATTGTTAACTATTTTTCGTATTATAAATAAAACCTTTCTATTTATATCTATTGAACCCCAAAATAGAGATTTCGAGGAAAGAATCTAATACACATTTTTTTTTTTGCAAAAGAACTCAACGTTCAATGAAGAAAAATACATAATTATGGACATCTCAATAGGTTTCTTTGCATTGGATTTGCGAAAAAAAAGAATAAGATGATTTACTACCATACAAATATATATTATAAATTATTTTAGAGTAAAAAAATTAAATCATTTAATCAATATCACCTAAAATTTATCAATATTAATAATGTTAATCAAGTATTTATTTTATATATTAAGATGATTTAATATTATTTAATTAACTCTATTTAAAATTAAATTTGTGAACAAATATTAGGTATATGCATCCAATATTTCATAACTAGTATTATATAGTATAGTACTATAGGTGGTCGCAAATTGGGTATATTACCCTTATTTAGAAATGGGAGTTTGAGAGGACGAACAGGGACAAAAACGTAATTTTAAGTGGACTCCATTTATATCACAAAGACATCTGCACTATGTATAACACGTGTTAGGCCTTCAATGACCATTTGTCGATCATTCCAGAAACTGATAAGCCAACAAGCATGGACGAACATGGGCAATATTGGAAAGAGATATTTTCTCTTTCTTGAAGCGTTGTATCCTGCACATTCATTGTTTTCTCCGTAAAGCAGCTGTACTTTTGCTCTTGAATTGCTATGTATAATTTTTTTTTACAACAATGTATATTGGTTAAAGATCGTCTCACTTTCCTTTGTTGCACCCAAATTGCTGCTTAATTGTCCCAGCTTCAGAAGATTTGATCTTTCTTCTTTTTCCCCCTTTTGGTGTTGAAACTTTGCCCAAAAAAGTCATCCATCTTCTTTGCTAATTTTAAGGTTATGGGCTGAATCAAATTAATTTCTGGTATTAAAAGTAAGTGCTGGATTGGAGCTTACAAAATTTGATGAGAAAAACAAGAATTTCTTCCCTTTTTGTGTCTTTATTTTTTACGTCTTCACTACTCTATTTCTCCCAATTTCGTATTGTATTTTAATTTATATTATGTTCATGCTTTTGGATCATTTAGTCGATTTTGACTGAAAAAATCACTGCTAATTCGACTTTAATATTGGTGTTAAGTGTTCTCCTTTTTAATTTTTGACAGAGCAGTCTTCTTACACCAATATTTGGAAATGCTCAGTAAATATTTCTAATCTTCCTTCCATCTCTTTTATTTGTTTTGTCTAATCGTGTTTGATGTTTTCTCTAATCCATTCATTAGAGCATGTTTATTGAAATCTAATAATATTTTTGGGTGTTCCGATTTTTCTACATTATGGTTTGCTATTTTCTTTCAAGGGTAAAGTTCTGCCTTCCTTTGCACATAACATGTTTGATGAAAGTTATGTTCAAATTGTTAGATTAATGATCCATTGATTCGTAGTATATATGTAGTCGACTTCTATAACATCATAAAGTAATGGATTACAAGTGTCGGTGAAAGAAACAAAAGGAAAATGACCTCTTCGACTACAATTGAACATATAATTATTTCAAGTTGTGCTCATATACTTCACATTGATTGGTTTCCATATCTTCTATGAGCTTGCTGGAGATCTTGGTAATTTGCAGTCTCTACTGCGAAGAGGAAAAATGACTATTTTGTGAACTCTCTTTGTTCATGACTACTGTTTATTCCTAAGTTTATTTCAATTTAAGACAATATTAGCTATTCATAGTCTCATCAACCTTTGCTATGAAGATTGAAGCTTGAATGGTTTATCGGTCTTTAAGTTTTCACTTTCTTCTTTTGTTTAATTCAATGGACAACTCCTAAGGAGCTCAAGATATCTTTTTTTTTAGTTTTGACTCGATATTTGAACTTAAGAATAACTTGTGTTGGTTCATTGATGTTAGAAATAATTTAAATTCTTTGAACTTTATTTCAGCCTTCCCAAACTAAAACAGAGGTGTACAACTACTATATTTGATGTGGAGTATCTTAATTAGATGTGTGTTTTTCTTTCATATATGAATCTTGATATTTAAGGTGCAGTTATTTTGAAGTGTCGTGTCTTGATTATTCTTTGTAATGATTTTTCTTGGCTATAGCAGGGAACTTTTCTTTGCATGAATTAGTGAAAAATATTGATTATTAAGTCTCTGTATTAAGTTACAGTTCATGTTGTAAATCCTTCTACTGATTACCATTTTGTTGAAGTGTTTAGTTATAACAGGGGACCTTAATTTGGTATGTAAGATTTGAAGAAGAAAGATGAGTTCAACCATGCAGGGGTTGCTATTGAAGAGCAATACAAATGACATTTACCTGAGAAAATTACTAAATGAGGAGTATGCATAAGAGCAATTTCAAGTTTATCACCCTTCTAGCATTGATGTAAGTTGTTCTACTTGGTGTAAGTCATTAGGTGCTATCAGCAAGAAGCTAACAAATTTTTAAATTTCCCAACTACCATAAAAAAAAAAAGCAAAATCTTTCAGCTCAGGCCATTTTGAGGCATATTTTAGATCCTACATTAACTACATGTAAAAAAAGTACTACTCACTTGGCCTTGAAATGATATGTATTATTGATCATGTTTTATTTTTTTGTACCCAGTAATCAAGACTATCAGTAAACTAGATGAAATGAGAAAAATAAGCTACAACATGCTTTTATCTGGCAAGAGACACTCAAGTTATTAATGTTAGAGGAAAGATTAATGGCAGAGTGAATCTGAGTCCATATACTCCATCTCTCTGTATCATCATCTTTGGTTTACCTAAAAGTGTTCATTATAGTTTTATTAGATTTAGAAATTACAATGTCCAAGTGCGGTAATTTATATAGCACCAAGTGCTGACGATTTTACTTGGTAAAACAAAGTACAAACTAAAGTTCTAATCTTTAGCAGGACAAAAGAAAAAATATGTCCATGATATCTTAAGATTGCTTTCTATTAAGAGTAGTAGCCAAAGAGTAAAAGAAAAAATATGCCCATGACATTTTAAGATTGCTTTCTATTAAGTAGCCAAAGAGTTGATCCAATTTTATTTCCCTTTTTTTTTTACCTATTTTGGTCAATATAAACGTAAGTTCAAAGATAAATTCTCATTCATCTTTTTTCTTTCTATTAAGAGTAGTCAAAGGTGCTTTTGGATTAGTTAGAACATGTATGGCAAGTACAATGAAAGTTAAATGATAAAAGAACTACTTTCTTCTATCTAGATCTTATGATATTATCATGGGGATATAAATTTTTAATCTGCGGAAATTGTGAAGATCTTTCTTCACTAATCCCTTTGACACTCATTCTTCAGGAATAAGGAAGAGTATTTATAAGTTTGAATTTGTTCATTTAGAATCTAATTTCTTCTGCTTCATATTAATTTAATATGAATATTATCCCTCTCTTTTTTGTTGATACATTTAACATAAACTTGCCCCACTATTTCTGGTCTGTGGCCTTTTCAGTAATTTGCAGGAATAACAAATTACATTTTCTGGGCACTGAATAGGCAGGTTATCATATGAAGTGAAAGGATTCTTAGCTTTTGATTTGTGATGAACTTGAATGAAATAGGACTTCATATGTGGTATTGACGTTTTCTATTTCTCTCTACTTTACCTAAAGTTTGCCTTGCAAAGTTTTCTCAAACTTTGGCCTAATTATCCCCTCATTTTCATTCTCGGGCTAATTAAAATTTCATTTATAAAAAACTATCGTAATTGGTTGATCTTCATCTATTTCGATTTAGTAAATTAGTGATCTACCAACAAAGGTGTTTGTATGTTGTTAATGAAAACACATACTGCCTTCTCTATTCTCTTCAAGTCTTTTTCCTATCATCTTCTTCATGTACTTTTTTCAGCTACATCTATCTCACTCAACTTCTATTTCTCCTTTTCAGATTTTTACTTCTTAACCTCTTTATAGGTTGTGAGTTTCCAATTTTGAGTTCATTTCAAACGAACACAGGGTGTTCTTTTTAAATTTAGGTGCCATAATCCCTCAATGTCTTCTCATATGTGTCTTTGCGTTTTTGTGATGTTTGAGTTTTAACTGTAAGAGTGGTTTAATGAAATATGGATTATATAAGAGGAGAAAATAGAGTTGCAGCTAATGGTTCATCTTTGACACAAATTCATTTCACAAGCTGTCCATTTTTGTTAAAATTAACTTGTGACCTGAACTAATTCCTTTGATTTTGCTAAATTTGCTAAATCTAAACAGGAAACAACATTTTACAACTACTATCTTGCTTTGGTGATGATGAGGGACAACCCCAGAAAATTATGCTATTGACGTCCCATTATTTGAATGAGCAAACCTAGCCAAAATTGTTGTAAGAACAGAATCGTCTCTGGCAGCAACATAATTGTTAACAGTGAAACAACTTCAGCACTTTGAACATTCTTCAGCTACAATTTGTTGAGGCTAACAGTGAAACAACTTTGCTAGAACAGCTTCTGTTTGGCATGGTTGTTACCTCCTGTCTTTGATGAGAATTAATTGTTGCCTTTGATGAGGTTAGCTGCTATGGTTTGACACCTTCTTTTGAGGTTAAATCACTGTTGCGTTTTGACCTTTTTCTGCTCCATTTTTGTGATGTATTCTAAACCATGGGATGCTGTATTTTTTATTTTACTGCTGCTGAATTTTCGACTAAGCTATTTGTTACACTTTTGATCAAATTTGAGTCAATTGTTGCTATGTGTCGAGCTAAATTTTGCTACAGTTTTGGCTAGATTTGAGCCAATGGTTGCTATGTATTGAGCTAAACTTTGCTGCACTTTGAAGTTAGCCAACTGCGCCGTTTTGGTCAAAATATTGCTGCTACAAATGTTGCACTTTGGGCAGAAGTTGAGGCTTAAGGATTGATGCATTTTTGAGCTGATTGGGGTTCATTATTGCTCTGTGTTTTTGGTGAAAATTTTGGTACTTTTAAGGCTATTTGAAACAGTTGCTTCACCTAAATGTTTACAGGACGATGAAATTCAATTTAAGGCCACGCTCCTTTGAAATATCCCTCGGTTAGGGCCATTTGACAAAAGGTGATAAAAAAGTTATCTAAATAGTCGTAAGGCCAAAAAACTCACGCATGCACATGTATCACTCTCGAGAATGTCCGTTTCCTTTTGGGTATGTGTTTAAGTTGATTAATTACTTAAATGTCGGCCTTTTTATTTCTAGATTTCCAATCACCTAATGGTTTAAATGGTAATTTAATTTGACTTCTATTTTATCTACTCAAATTACTTCTAAATGTGATAAAAAATAGTTTTCGAGAAGATCATGGGGTAAAATTTTATCCATCTTCTTAAGTTCAATGAGATTCTCCTAAATCCGTAGGAGTGACTAGCATTTTGTCCATTTCGAGATTGAAAACTATAGCTTCTCTTAAATCTAACTTAGTTTTGATAGATGCAATAATTTTATGATAACAAGGCATCAGAATTATTATTAGATAGTAAAAGTAGGCATGGATTATGTACTTAGCAGTTGCTTACAAGGCGGCAACATTGCCATGAAAGGGGTATTTTGTACCGAGATATTAAGGGATCTACTTTGTTGATCGACAAACATGGAATACTAAAATTATTGATTTTTGATTTGTGAACTACTTCAATCCTGAAAAAGAGCATCCTCTTTCAAGTCGAGTTGTCACACTTTGGTAAATAGCTCCACAAAGTTCTACAGATTATGAAATATGTATTGATCTTTGGAGTGCAGGCTGCCTCATGGCTGAAATGTTTACGGGCAGGCCTATTCTGCTTGGTCTACGATACCAGCCGAACTTTGAAAAAAGTTCAAGTGATTTTTTATAGGTGAAAGTTAATTAGGTAGATCATCCAGAAGTCAATATCTATCAATATCTCATCAACTATAATTGATTCAAATTCTTCCAAGGGTTGTTTATGATATAATAATTGTTAAAAATGCTCTAGGTGGAGCATCTACACAAAATATTGAAGCTCTATTGTCTCTAATATACTTAGAGAGGATTATCGGAGGAAAATGAACTTTCAACTTCCTTTACTCTGCTATATACCTATAGGTATAAAAGGAGGAGGTTTTAAGGCACTTCCCTGTATCTTCTTGGGGGATTTTAAACGTTCTTCTTTATCTGATTTCTCTCAATTTTTCTTTTTCTCTTTTCTGTTGCCTTTGATTCTTTTATTTGGAACTGAAGTGGTAGTGATTGATCTATCAACAGTCATTTCACGTGAATAAGTCAATAAGGACTATAATCTTTAATTGGAGTGTCATTGTGTTTCTTTCACTTCTGCAGATATAGTTCAGCTATACTTGCAAATGCAATGTCTCAGAGGTACTATCTGTTACTTATTTATGGAACAACTTTTTGGAAGGTTACCGATCCTAACTCCATATATATAGAAGCTTTGTTTGCTTCACCAAGGATCTGATCTCCATGAAGAAGTAGTTTGTTAGAGTATCGGGTCAAGTAGTTCAATTGAAACAAAGGTTCATTTCATTGGATCTTCATTTGCCTACAAACTTATTTGTCAATGGGTTTTATTCTCATTTGCCTATAACATTACTGAGCATCCTTTACTGAATTTTAAGAAAATATTAAATGATGTCTACGCTTTCGGCACTACTCCTAAAAGAACTGATAGATATTTAAAGATTATGCATTAGTTCAATGAAAAATATTAATATCTATAGATATGACAAGAACACGTGTATCTACTTCCTTTTTAGCAAATCACGTGTATGTCATCTTATACGCCAAGCCATGCCATTTGAGTCTTCATACTGCTAAAAAGAAATAAAAAATCACCAAACAAATTGTCATCTTTTCTCTTCAGCTGAGTTCTCAACCTTCTCTTCTTTACTTTTTTTTCATTCTCTTCTTCTAACCTAATCTCCTTCAGTGAAAGATCTTTCAGAAGGTTGGTGCGTGGATCGAGAATTTTCAGTGCTCTTGCTTCAGATAGCTAGGTGGCTAACATGTCTTTCATCATTCCCGCACAGTGTTCTTACTTAAAATAGCTAAGTAGTCATCAACAATGTCAGCTGCAAGAAGCCATAGGCACTATTTGTGACCTATTTGCGGACCAACTTTTAGGAATGTTACCTATCCCTACTCCATATAAAAAAAATATCTCTATTGAGATATGTGTAATAGTTGAATTGATCTAACTGATAAGTACCTTGACGAGAATTATTTTCTCCATTGTCATTGATGTTATTTTCTCCTTATTTATTTATCCTCGAATTACAACACAAGCAAATCACTGTTGGGCCCGTGCACAGCACGGGCCTTGCCCTTCTAGTATATATAGATATGGAAAAATTACCTAAACATACAACTTATTTTGCCATATTTTCTAAAATTTCCTACCATTTGAAAAAATTACAAAAATCTCTACTCCTATTCTCGGGTACATTACTTTATGCGATGTATCGAAACACATGCGATGTATTGGAATATCGAGAGATGTATCCGAAATCAAGACTCGATATATCAGGACGCTGAACGCAATGGCATAGCCAGAAATTTTACGAAGGGTGTCCAAGCATTGAGTAAGTAATTATTCTTTTTTTCCAAATGAGTGCACCAAAATTTTTAAAATCAAAATGTATAATAGTTAGCTCTAATGAATTCATATTTAATTTAATAGGAAGCAAATGAACGATGCAAAAAAAAAAGAAGAGGGAAGAAAGTTTATCCTAGAAAGAAACCACTTTAGGCTTTAATATTTCAGGAGTCTTTGGCGATGAGCCAACGATGATAATAACAAGACACAAAGAAGGTAGAGCAGAATCAAACGAGATTTTTAAAAAAAATAGTGTAACATTTTTGCTGTTTGATTTTGGCAAAGTTGTAAATTTTTTGTAAGTTTTACCTACAAAATTTAATGTAAAGTAAAAGGAAATTCAAAAAGATACCTCGGGTATGAATTTAATTGGCTATTGATATTTTTATTTTTTTAAAAAAAGTTTACGAGAAAATCAAATCTCTTGGTCACTTACAAATTGCATAAAAGAAAATAATTATGATCTCTTACGTGTAAATAAAGATATCATATAAAAAAATCATAAAAAATATGGAATTGTTAATAAATAAATAACAAATTTCATAGAAAAGTTAAGTGAGTGAAGGTGCAAGTTAGTATTGCTCTAAAAAAAAATGAGAAGTAAAATGCAGCTATTGAGAGTCGAACCTACAAACACACACACGGGTAACCAAATTTTTGCTGAGCAATTTCGACCAATGAGCTACACCACAATCTTGTTTCAAGGGTGTCCAAAATATTATATATACTTCTATTACATAGAATTTTACCTAAAAATACCGTGTAATTTTTTGACGAAGGGTGTCCAATTGGACACCCTTCTGGCTGAACGATGTATTCAAAATCGAGATGTTATGTATCCAGACATTTTTTTTGGGATGTATTCGGATTCCACCAAATTAAGAGATATTTGTAATTTGAAAAAGAATAAAAATATGATGTAATTAACTCTTAACACTATGGGTCATTTGGTGTGATGGATAAGAAAAAATAGTCATGGGATAAAACTTTAGTGTCTCTTTAATCTCTTGTTTGGTTACACATGATGAATAACTTATCCCTAGATTAGTAAATTGTACTGAGATAAGTTATCCCTCTTCTTGGTGGAATAAAAATCCATGATAACCTATCTTGGGATAATATAATTCAAATGACAAAAGATACCCCTTCAATCCTTTTTATTATCACTTTTTATACTAGATTTTATCCAGTTTTGCTTAGTGCAAATCTTGTTCAGTTTTTGCTATGTAAGTGCAATTTGTTTTCTATAATTTGCTATTTAAATGCAGTTTTTATTGTTTTGTTAAGTTTAGGCTATTTTAGTGATTTTTTTGTCAAATTTTAATGCTGCTTTGATGGAGTTTTTGATCTAGTTTTTATGGTTGTTTTAATGAAAAATTTATCCTTCTATGCTTTTTTTAATTGTAGTTTATGATTGTTTAGCAATCAAATCTTATATATTAAAATGAATATTAAGATTAAAATGCTTCCAAAATAATCTATTCCAAAATATCTTCCGCCAAATGGAAAACATTCCAATTCTATCATATATATATATAAGCTTATATATTAAAATGAATATTAAGATTAAAATGCTTCCAAAATAAGCTATTCCAAAATATCTTCCGCCAAATGGAAAACATTCCAATTCTATCATATATATATATATATATATGCATGCTTGCTGTAGATATCAAGTTTTTGCGTATTTTAGATAAGGTAAAAACAAATTGCAAAAAATAATTGTTTTTTTGTGGACAACAGAATATTATTTTACCAATGTTTTTAGAGTAAAATATTGCTATGCCTATAACAAAAGCTCTATAAAATATGTATAGAAGTTAAATAAGGTGGAGAGTATTTTTGTAAACAAACAATTTTTTTTAGAAACGATGCAATGCCTATTATCTTTAATACAATACACCAAACAATAAATAAGAAATAAACTCAGGATAAGTAATCCTGAGATAAATAGTCCAACATAACTAATCCAATCTTCAAACCAAACGAACCTTATGAGATTATGTAAAATTCACTATATATACTAGATAGGCTGAGGCCCATGCTAAGCACGGTCCAACAAAGGGCTAGAAGTTTGTTTACCTATTACCAGTTCTCTATCCCACAACATAAATTTCTCACATCAAAATAAAGGGGGTAATTGTAATATCGAAAACTATAAGGAAAATTAGTAAAATGAGGCCAAACTTGAGGGGAGATCTCTAAAATTATCCCAGAAATTTTGTTTTAGGCATCTAATATTCTAGACTTTGAATTAAATTATTCAAATTTTATAAAAGTAAATAAAATTTGTTATGAACAAATACAAAATAATATATTATACACGTGTCGACATCTTATTATTAACTCACACTAATATAAATAATAACATGATTATCATATATTTGTTGTTAACTTAAAAATAATTTCTCACATGAAAATCACTCAAAAGAGTATTTGAAAGCCTAAAAAATAAAAATAAAGATTTATCAGAACAAACAAATAGAAAACGAAAAAGAGAAATGAAAGAAAGAAAATGATTGTTGAAGAAGAACATTGCAGTTGAAGAAGACAATATTAGGAATCTAATGAAAATCTGAAGATTTAGGGCAAAAATCGAGATGAAAACTTGAATTGAAATTACAACATAAAATAAAAAATAATGTCAAAGAACAACCTGAATAGAGAAAAGATAAATTGAAGAGGTAAATAAATCCATTCTTCTAGAACAAGCATGAGAAAAACCAATTAGATTCAACTTGGCAAAATTACTAATGTCCAGTTGTCCACTCAAGGTTTTTCAATATAATAAAAGTATATTATCATTTTTTTGTATTAAATATAATCTACAACATTTATGACTAATTCAAGTTGAGATCTCAAATTAAAGTGGATACAATTAGTTGACAAAATCAATGTTTTTTTTTTCCTGATAAAATTATGGCTCATAAAGGAGGTAAGTTGTTTATTAGCTTAGATATAAATTGGTGATATCTCTTATTTATAGGTAACCAAAGATTTACAAGTTAGGAAGTATTAAGGTCAAAAGTATGAATATTTCATGCTGTTATTTTACTTGTTAGGATTACTAAAAATACTTGATTTAACTATAATAATTGTAATTTTTAAAATTAAAATGGAATTAACTTTTTTCTAACGCTTATCCATTGTTTTAATAAATATGGAAAGAGATTAATTTAATGAAAGAAAATAATAGTATTAAATTAAGATTAAGTAATAAATAAGGGGCGATATAATCTATTTTTTTTTATTAATGTTTCCTTAAGGGATATACATAGCTTGTTTGACAAAAAAATTGGAAATCATTTTTTTTTCTTTCTAAAAGTGTTTGTTTTAAAATTTTGAGTTGTTTGGCCAATTTTTAGGGAAAATAGATGTTATTGAGTAGTAGTAAGAAGTAAGAACTACATTTTAGAATCTAAAAAAACATTTTTTTTTTCAAAAACACTTTTGGAACCTTGCAAAAACTATTGTTATAAATTCTAATATCGACAACAAGTGTTTTTTAAAATTAATTAGCCAAACACAAAGTATTTTTTTTGATAAAAACACTTCCAATAAAAATATTTTTCAAAATAAGGAAAATTTTAAAATAACCTAACAAGCACGACTAGTAAAAATGGATTGAAAGGAGTATACATTAGACCCACTTTAAATAAAAACTAGTTCGACGTTTAATTAATTTTTAAAATAAAATGTGGTTTCTGAAAGTCAAACCTATTTTATTTTATATTGGAAAAAAAGGTAAATATTTATAAACAGACAAATGTTTTCTAATGTATCTCTTTTGCAAGATGTAAAGACACAATACAGTACTACTAATTTTCCTAATAAATACCAAATCAAAACCTTATCCAAATCCAACACCTTTTAGGGTTAACCCAAATTTAATTCTCGTAATCTGAATTGTGTATGGATAAGTGGATACGTCTTGAGATCAGCATAATAAAGACCATAATAAAATTTAGAGATAATTTCAGAAACCTCACTTCAAAGAAAACTTTCTCTCCCGATACAAATGGGTCGCTGTTCAAATGCCACATCAGAAATCGTAGGACTTTCAATTCTTATCCACATATACTCAACTAACAACTAATTAATTAAGGAGATAGCCGTTTTAGAAAACTGAAAACCCAAATAAATAGGAAATATAATTAGAATAAGATTTTTTTTTCTATATATATAGGCTCAAAATTAGTGAAGTTCATAAAAGGTAGTGAATCAAGTGTCAGTAGTATTTTACTTTACTACTATATATCAAATATTTTATTATCAAACATATTATTGCATTGAAAAATTATGGAGAAGGGTGAAGGACCAAGTTTAAAAAAGATTAACAAATATGCTTGTGCTTGTTCCATTGTTGCTTCCATGATATCTATCATCTTTGGCTATGGTTAGTTTTCTAATGTATATATTTTTTCTTCAGTCATGTTGATATAAAGTTAGGATTTGTATATATTACAAGAAATTTCGTTTTCAAAAATAGTCTAATGATAATTTTATGTGAATTCAGATACCGGAGTGATGAGTGGAGCAATGATTTTTGTGAAAAAAGAATTCCATATCAGTGATGTGAAAACAGAAGTTCTAGCAGGGATACTTAATTTATGTGCTTTAATTGGGTCACTCAGTGCTGGAAGAACCTCTGATTATGTTGGCCGACGTTACACTATAGTTATAGCTTCAATACTTTTCTTTTTAGGATCTGTTGTAATGGGATACGGTCCAAATTACACGATACTATTATTAGGCCGATGTATTGCTGGAGTTGGTGTTGGTTTTGCACTTATGATTGCACCAGTTTATTCAGCAGAAGTTTCATCTCCATCGACGCGTGGATTTCTGTCATCTCTTCCAGAAATTGGAATTAGCACGGGTATTTTGCTTGGCTATTTGTCTAATTATGTTTTTGCCGGATTGCCTCTGAGAATTGGTTGGAGGATTATGTTAGGACTGGCAGCAATCCCTTCAGTTTTTTTGGCGATTGGCATTCTCAAAATGCCAGAGTCTCCTAGATGGTTGATCATGAAAGGCCGTCTAAGAGAAGGCAAGGAAATAATGTACAAAGTTTCAAATTCTCCTGAAGAAGCTGAATTCCGATTAAGGGAGGTTAAAAGAAATTTAGGAATGGACGAAAATTGTGATGACGATGTTGTCAAGATTTCAGATTCAGTAAAGAAACAAGACGAAGGTGTTTGGAAAGAATTGCTTCTAAAACCAACAAAATCACTTCAAAGGATTTTACTTGCTGGTATAGGAATTCATTTCTTTGAACATGCAACTGGAATTGAAGCTGTGATATTATATAGTCACAGAATATTTGCAAAAGCAGGGGTACATGACCATAAACACCAAATTCTTGCGACATGTGGTGTTGGATTAACCAAGTTCTCATTCATAGTGTTGTCGACTATCTTGATTGACAGAGTTGGTAGGAGAAAGCTAGTGTTAACGAGTGTAAGTGGGATGGTTTTGGCATTAACTGGACTTGGGACTTTCTTGACTTTGGCAGAGCAATCTGGTGGCAAACTTGTATGGACTTTGGTCCTTAGCATAATTACAACTTATTCATATGTGGCATTTTTTAATGTTGGGCTTGCGCCAGTTACTTGGGTATATACTGCTGAGATTTTTCCTCTTAGGTATAGGGGTTTAGGAGTCGGAATTGGTGTTGCAGTTAACAGGTTGATGAATGCAACAGTTTCTATGACATTTTTGTCAATGATGTCAGCAATGACAATTGCAGGTGTTTTCTTCATGTTTGCTGGGATATCAGTCATTGCTTTGATCTTTTTCTACTTTTTCTTGCCTGAGACTAAAGGAAAGTCTTTGGAAGAAATGGAAGCTCTTTTCACTAAAAGCAAAGATTCTAAGAATGTTAGAAAAGAGGTGGAGATTGGAAATCATTGACACTTTCATCAATTATTATGCAATAAATTTTGGTATTAGCTAGCGCCTACGCACAACGCGAATAAAGGATGAGGGTTGACTAGTATAAAAGTAGTTACATTTGTTTTTCCTTACTAGCTAGCGTAACTTATTTCAAGGGAAGAATTTTCCAATTTTGCTTCTCTTTATTTATACGTCAAAATAGTGGAAATAAACTTCTCTTTTTTTCAGTACAACTAGATATAATATGCATGTGCTAACAAATTTAGCTTCCTTGTATTAACGTAGCATTTATTCTTATACTTGGTAAACATAGAGTAAATGACATTTCATAAATTTAAACTGTCAGAATGATATAAATATTGAGACAACACATAACAAACATTGCTTGACAAGAAAAATAAACTTTTAGCTTAACTCAAATTCAAATGATAGCTCATATGGAGAGAATTATTCACTATCATAACAAAATCAAGTTCCTCATCCGCAAGGCTCTTCAGTTTGAATGAGAGGTGGGACAAAACATTAAGTATATCAAGCATTGAGGTCTCATCAACTGTCATCTCCAGTATTTAATCAAACCTAATTAACCATGCACTGCTCTTTTTGGGTTAAACACGCTTGAGTGTGTATACGAAAAATTTGGGTAAGACGCGCTTGGGAGTGTGTATACACATATTTGGTCTAGTCAGCATTGAGATATATTTATTACACTCCTAATAATCAATATATCAATATATAATTGAAAAAAAAATCCGCTGAGGCATGCTTCATTGGCCTCTATTACTATTTATTTGTTTTCTTAGAAATTTTTCTTTTATTTTTTCTTCAAAAAAACTTTTTAAATATTTACTCTCTTTTCTTATTATTAACAGTTACTCTCTTTCCTTACTATTAGCATTTTTACATTTACCTTTACTATAGAAATAAATTATGTAACGGCAAAGAACATAGTGGTGCATTTAGTATAATTATAACACGTAGTAATTTCTCCAATTAAATTTAGGACATTTTCCTAATCCGCATAACTGATTATCTACAAATTAGCACTAATTAGAAAAGTTTAACTTTTTTAATAATTGCATGATTATATTTAATTTCTAATAGCTATTTAAACTCTGTGAATCCTCACTATTTTCCTAAGCATTCTCTCTACAGCTAATTAAATTCCTTCCAAGGCTTAAAGGTGTATTCATTCTCTATCTCATTAACAACTTTCCTCTTTCATTTCACATATGTAATCAGCTGCTAGGCTTAAGAGTGTACAAAACTGAACCGAAAATCGAACCAAATTGCAAATCGAGAAAAAAAATCCGACTAGTGGTTGGTTTGACTTGGTTTGGTATTGAAAAAAAAATCCGACTATATTTGGGTTGGTTTGGACTAAAAAAACCAACCTGAGACCAAACCAACCCGACATTATATATATAATTTTAAAATTTTATTTTATACATAAAAATATTACTTTGATATAATTTTTAAATATTTCTTATACTTTTTCATAGTTTTTATTTTTTAATATATTATTTCAAGTTTGAAACTTAGAAGTCTGAATGGTTCAATAAAGATTATAGTCCACAGATGTTGGTAATTATAATGAAGCTTAAATCAAAATGAAATTAATACTAATGCAAAAAGAAAATCACTTCAACACTAAGAATGACAATAATATTGAATATTTGTTTTTTGGTTTTACATTCGTTTAGACAATTCAAATAGATAATCTAATTTTAATTCCCTTTAATATTTAGTCATGTAACTAATACTTATTAAACTTATTTTAGCATGATTTAGTATTTTTAAATTATGACTTGTTATACGTGATTTCATTATTATTATTTTTTTGTTGGATATTTTAGTGTCATTACTCATATCATATTTTGTGTTATTTTCTTAAGAAACACCTTAGATAGTTGTATTTTGGTAGGACCAAAGAAATATTTGAAGTACAAGTAAATTATATGTATGTATGTATGAATACTTTACCGGAAAAACTCGAAAATCCGAAAAACAAAAATCCAAAAAAATCCGAGGTTGAAAACTCGAGTTTTATTGGTTTGGTTTGGTTTATAGATTTAAAAATCCGACACAAATGGTTTGGTTTGATATTTGAAAAATCCGAACCAACCTGGTCATGTACACCCCTAGCTAGGCTCTTTGATCTCTCTTCATTTTTTAGATTATCTCTAACTACATATGCCAAATTGTGGAGTGGTATTCGGCTAAAAGTTTATATTTATACTACGTTATTGGCAAATAATAACTTATTGCTTTATATTCTATGCATAATAGTATTGTTAGATTATTATTTTGAGTGTTTTGAGCTTATTATGAATTCTGGGTCGAGCTTGTCGCACCACGCTTGCCTAGTGCGGGTTACCTCTCCTATGTGGTTTGCGACCTATTGCATAGGAGCGGGGTTTTACCCTGTGCACATCCAAAGGGTAGCGGCTGCGGATTTCCTTTGTCATAAAAAAAAATAAAAAAGTATCAAATAAACATGATAAAAAAAAGAGGTGATTCTGGCTCCTTTTGAAACAAAGGAATAACAATTGAAGGATAACTAGGTCCTTGCCTCGCGAAACACACATGTGAAGAAAAAAACAAGAGATTTTAAAGTTGATCGGACTTGCCACTGATCCTCTTGAAGTACAAGCCAAAAAAGATTATCTCAATGAATTTGGATTAATGATTTGATTCCTAATGTGGAAAGAACATGTGAATTTTGATCCATTTTTTGATTTAGTATATGTATCAATTATTTGTTATTATATATATGGCTTCCAAGTTCCAACTAATTATAGTCTCCTTGTGAATTATCATTATTTTATTTACGGAAAAGGCTCAAAATTACCCCTGAACTATCGGAAATAGCTCACATATACCCTTGATCTATATTCTGGCTCAAAAATACCCTTCCGTGAAAGTATTAGGTCACTTTTACCCTTACTATTAACAGAGGTGTGTTAAGTGCCATGTGGACGCCACATAAGCACCAAACAACTCCCACCTCCACATAGACTCATACATCTTAATTACTAATTTTGCTCTCATTTCTTTTGGGACATACAATTGACCCACTCTCATTTCTCTATAATATAAAATATAAAATACATTTCCCCTCTTCTCTCTAATAGGATTTCACCTAGGGTTTCAAATTTCTCTCTTGGACGCCATTCCATTTCAAAGTTGATTTCACCTCTTTGTTCATTTCACTGCTAGGGTTTCGAAGTGGATTTTGGCGGCTGTAGGTTAGTAAATTCGTTATTCTTATTTCGCGATGGTTCTAGTTTTGCGATTCCAAAAATGTTTTTTTGGTTAGGGTTGCGACTTTGTTTATAATATTCGGGTATGTTAGATTTAGGGGAAAATTATTTGTTTATTTGAGTTAAGCAAATAATCTTTTGTTTATTCTTCTCTAGGGTTCACAGATTTTCGTGGTTGGATTTCAAAATTGACTTCGCGGCTGGTTTTCAAAGTGAGCTTCGTGACTGTAGGTTAGTTAATCTTTGTTCTTATTTTATGATGTTTATGATTTCAAAGTTGTGGATATTTAAGAAGGGCGTGTGGTTTCGTATCTTATTGATAATCTTTGATATTTAAGAAGGGCGTTGTGGATAATCTTTGATCCTTTTCCAAAATATGGTGTAAGGGATATTTAAGAAGGGAGTGTGGATAATCTTTGATCCTTTTCCAAAATATGGTGTAAGGGATATTTAAGAAGGGCGTGTGATTTCGTATCTTATTGAATTGTGGTCCAATAGCTACAATTTTTGTACTCTTTTGAGAATGTTGTCTCGTAGGTTGGTCCTATTCTGTCAAGGTTGGATTTAAGGTACTTGAGTTAAAGTAGTAGTATTTAATGGACTAGTATATGAATATATATTGTTTAGTCCTAGTCTGAATTTGATGTGTGTGGTCCCAAATGCCCCTTTTCATTGTTTATTATTCCCTTTTTGTAATCTTTTGAGAATGTTGTCTTATATGTTGTGGTCCTATTGTTTATCCTAAATGTCCTCTGTTTATTATGGCTTGTTTATTATGGACTGTTTATTATAAAATAGTTGAATATACTAATATTTGCTGCTTACAAAAACTAAAGACAAGAATAATCAAATGGAAACAAAAAGGAATAGTTTTTTCATATGAGGCATCACTTCATTGAACAAGAAACACAACAAGAATAGTTACTTAAAAGGAGCCGAGTCATTTACTTGTCTAGTTGTCCTACTATGTAAATGAACATTGTAGCAGATAGACTTGACTACTTTCAAAACACTTGCAAAAGTTAACAATAATGCATACTACTACTAGACCTCACTATTCTGTTTATGCCCCACTGTATGATTTTTCTTTCTTTTAGTTTAGATTCCTAAAGTTTAAGACATGTTTGTTCACATTTTTTCCCACAATTGTTTATGTTGTAAAACATGTGGCCCCTGTATGTTTTTTTGTTTCTTTTACTTTATTTCTGCATAACAGTCAGGACTTGGTCCCAAATGTCCTTTTTCATTATTTATTATGACCTTTTTGTTTAGAGCTTTTACATCTATTATTTATGTTGTATTAAACATGTGGCCCCTATATGTTTTTTCTTTCTTTCAATATAGATTCCTAAAGTTTAAGGCCTGTTTGGTCATATATTTTCCCACTATTGTTTATGTTATAAAACATGTGGCCCCTGTAAGGACTTGATGTGTGGGGTTTCAATGCCCAAGTGTAATGACTTATTTATTGTGTATCTTATTCATTTATGTTTGTTGAGTTATTTTTACTCCATTCTTTATGTTGTAATAAATATGTGGTCACTGTTTGTTTTTTCTCTTTTAGTATAGATTTCTAAAGTGTAATGACTTGTTTATTTAGCTCTTGTGTGTTTGTGTTTCTTATTCATTTATCTTGTAATAAACCTGTAGCTCATGTGTGTTTTATGGCAATAAGGAGTTATTTAGCTCATTTGTGTTTGTGTATCTTATTTATTTATGTTTGTTGAGTTATTTTCACTCCATTCTTTATGTTGTAATAAATCTGTGGTCACTGTTTGTTTTTTCTCTTTTAGTAAAGATTTCTAAAGTGTAATGACTTGTTTATTTAGCTCTTGTGTGTTTGTGTTTCTTATTCATTTATGTTGTAATAAACCTATAGCTCACGTGTGTTATATAGCAGTAAGGAGTTATTTAGCTCATTTGTGTTTGTGTATCTTATTTATTTATGTTTGTTGTGCTATTTTCACTCCATTCTTTATTTAGCTCTTGTGTGTTTGTGTTTCTTATTATTTATGTCTACTTTTCTTTCTCAGTTCAATATGAAAGATCTTTTGGTTGACCTTATGTTGCATTATGGGGGTAAATGGATTACAAAACCACTACTAGTATATAACAAGAAGAATGTTGCTACTAGGAGAGACTAGTGCAGATCTCTTAGACTATGATAAGATAGTGGAAGAGTACACAAAAAACTTAGGATTTGTGCTTGTGAAACAAATAATAGTGAAAGGGCCTTCTGGGAAATTTTACTTGCTTGAGGGATCTGAAGGAATTAAGACACTCCAATGCCTATTAAATGAACAATTTAAGGTGGTTAATTTCTTTGCTGTGGATGACTTTGAAGAAACTGTTTTTGCACCAAATATTATTCACCATAGTGAAGCATACTTGGTAGAGTGTGAACATCGAACTGATGCTGAAACAGAAAGTGATGATGACCAATCTAGTGATGATGAATGTAACTTTGATGAGTTAGAGCTTATTAAGATGTTGAAATCTAAAGAAGTAAATGATGATCTCAGTCACTACAAAGAACTTCATCCCTCCATGACTTTCAAGGACTTGAATGAGGCAAGAAAAATTGTGAATTTATATTCTCTTGAAAATTCCAAGCCTATAGTAGTGGAAAAAAGTGACAGAACTAGACTAAGGTATAAATGCATGATTGGTTGTCCATTTGTCTTGCTTATTTCACAAGATGGTAAAGGTCCAGGTTTTAAGGTTAAAACACTGAAAATAAATCACAATTGTGAAGATGCATTTAAAAATCCTAGAGCTTGCACAAGTACTTTAGCACAATATTTCAAGAGTAAACTGCAGAATATTCTTCAGTACAAGCTAAAGGATATGAGAAAAGACTTGAAGGATCAGTTCAACTTGAATGCTAGTACCTCTAAGTTGAAAAGAGCCAAGAGGATGGCCCTTCAAAAATTGCAGGGAAGTTTCTTAGATGATTTCAACAGAATTGAAGCTTATGCAAATAAGCTTAGGCTAAGCAATCCTGGTAGTGATATTCTGATCAATTTATCAAATGATGCATTGGAACAAGGTAAAAGAAAGTTCCTTAGGATGTACATCTGCTTTAATGCTCTGAAGTTGGGATGGAAAGAAGGTTTGAGACCCTTTATTGGACTAGATGGGACCTTCTTGAAGGGTCAATGCAAGGGACAACTTTTGGTGGCTATGGCACAAGATTCTCAAAATTGCTTCTATCCATTGGCATGGGCTGTAGTTGATAAGGAGACAACTAGGACATGGATATGGTTTCTACAACTACTGAACAATTCATTGAATTTGAAAGATGGTCAAACTATCACCTTTATGTCTGATATGCAGAAGGTAAATAATTTTTTCTGTTTATTTGAATAATTTTGTCTTCTTTATATAACAATTTGTAACTATATATTTGCTTATTTGACATGTACAGGGACTGATAAATGCAGTAAAAAATGTCCTTTCTTTGTCTCACCATATGTACTTTAAGTTGCTTTAATTATTTTGTTCTCTTGAACATATTAACTAACTATTCATTTTTACTAATTATAGGTACTATGTTAGGCATATTGAGGCTAACTGGATGAAGAGATTTAGGTCAGGAGAGATGAAGAAACTGCTTTGGTGGGCTGCTTGGAGTACTTATGAGGAAGATTTCAAGGATCAGTTGAGTGCATTGTCAAAAAGTGCTGCCAAGGATTTGCTTAAGTATCCACCACAGACATGGTGCAGGGCATATTTGGATACTATATGCAAAAATCAAATGGTGGATAATAATTTCACAGTCTTTCAACTCTTGGATCCTGGAAGCAAGAGGTAAGCCAATCCTAAAAATGCTTGAAGTTATAAGAATCAAGATAATGAACATGTTAAGAGAGAAGGAAGAAGATGCAAGCAAATGGACTACTGATTATAGTCCTAAGTGTATGAAATTGTTCACTGCATACATGAGAATAGCTCAATTATGTAGTGTCGATTTCAATGGTGATCTTGGATATGAAGTGTCTGAGGGTGAAGATAGGCACACAGTGAACTTGGTTGAGAAAAAATGCACATGTAGGTCATGGCAGTTGACTGGCATTCCATGCCCTCATGCCATCAAAGCTATGTTGTACTAGAAGATAGAACCAAAGAATGAAATTAATTGGTGGTACAGTAAGCCAGAACATGCAATGGATTCACCTGATCTTGTGAAAACAGTGGGAAGACCAAAGACCAAAAGAACTAGGGAAAAAGATGCAGCAATTAAAAGAGCTGGAGAGTGGGCTCACTCAAGAAAAGGAACTAAAATGACATGTAGTAAGTGTGGTGAAACAACTCACAATGCAAGAACATGCAATGTAAGAACATTACATATTTACATATCTCACTGTTATTAGTACTATGTAGTTAACTGCACGTAAACATTGTATTTTCAGTTTGTTGAAGGAGAACAAGGGGCAACATTGAAGAGAAAAATGGATAGAACTGAGGAAGAGTCTGAAGAAGAGGTTGAAGAACCCCATAGAGAAGATTATGATGTTAATAGCTTAGCCCCTAGACCAACATAAGATGAAGAATACCATTTCATGTCCTCACTATAGTATGAACCATTTGGACCTGCTAGAGAGCCTGAAAGTGATCCAGATATAAGGCCTCAAGTCATATCTGAAAATCGCACTAAACTAAAAATGAGGATGAATCAACAAAGAGCAACTGGAAATAGAGTTATATCTTTTAGAGGTGATCATGCTGGATTTAGTGAGCCTACAGATTTGCCTTACTCACCTACTAATCTCACTTGGAAAGGAAAAGAAGCTGTCACTGGCAATCAGTTGGAAAGAGAGAGACAAAAGAAGGTGGACAAGTTGAAGACAAGATAAACTAATGGGAAATCCCAGATTTTAAGTGTTTTGGATAGTGCAAAAAGTTGTCTAGTTTGTTTATTTTTGCTTGAAGTTGGTAGATGCAAAACAATGAATGCATTTGTTTATTTTGGGTTGAAGTTGGTAGATGCAAAATAATGAATGCTTATGTTTATTTTGGGTTGAAGTTGGTAGATGCAAAACAATGAATGCTTATGTTTGTTTTGGGTTGAATTTGGTAGATACAAAACAATGAATGCATTTGTTATGTTACCAACCATAACTGAAAAAGCACTGTGAAACAGACCTTGTTGATTTATGAAACATTATTGTTGTTGTTCTTGCTAGTGCATTTGTTTTCCTGAGTAAAATATCTTGTATGTGGATTTGCTGACTGTTGTGATGATGCCTAACAAGGTTCTTGAATATTGAGTGACCTGCAATTGCTATAGTTGTTGCACTATCTTTGGTAGTAGAAGTTTATAAAATATTTCTCTACTTATGTCTCATAATTGTGAAATTCTATAAAGCTTAAAGAAGTTGTTAATGTTTCTGTTAATCTTTAGATGTTGCAGTAAAGCTTAGAGAGGTTATAAGCAAGGCTGCTGCCACAGCCAAAGAAGCCAATTCAGTTTCTTTTTTGTCTTAACCCTTCATTAGATATTATAACATTCTAATAAGAAACAAGAGTTAAATGCTTTCAAACTACGAGAGCAAGCATTTTTAACAACTTGCCTGCACATTAGTCTCACCAGCAAGCCCAAAGAGTTTGACCAAACCTTCCTGAAAACACGTATCCACAGGTACATACTTCAACTTTTCCACTTCATTCATATAAGATACAATAATAGTAAAATCCATATCCATATTGACAAAAGCAAGATGACCAGTAACGCAAGATGACAAGCTGGTGAACATATATTTTTTTTCCCTGTACAACTACTCTCCATAATGCATAATACATAATTCAAATTCCATAAGTACTACAACTTCATTACAAAATACAAATTCAATAATACATAAACTTGTAATTCAAACTCCATAAGTACTAAAACAACAAATATTCAATTCATACATTGAGTCTTAAAGTGTTTGATCCTTACATACATTCACTTCATGATCCTTACAACAAACACAACGAACAGAGCACATGAAATGAAAATGATAGTTTTCAATTTTTTGATTTTCTTCTCCAAAAGCATAACCTTTCCAGCTTCTTGGGCTGAAATAAATTTCGTTTCTTCAAACAAAATTTCCAGATTGTCCCTTTCAGCTTTTTCCATTCCATCGACAATCCGTTTCAATTTGTTTCTTTCAATCTTCATAACATCCAATTTACCCTTTAAGTCCATTATAACAGTTACTGCTCTTGGTGGGAGTTGTTGTTTGTCTTGCCATTCCCAATATCCACATGAAGTGGCCTACATGTAGTGTACAAATTCAACCATCAAGTTTACATAATAATTTAGAGAAATACTAATGTTAATTTAACAAATAAAAGTTTGTATATAAACATACAAACATCAAACTAATTTACAACTTACTTTGGGTCTAGGACATTTGTAGAACCTTCTCCCTGCATTCAAATCAGTCCAAGCCGTCAAATTTAAAGCATTGAGACCACAATGACATCTTCTTGCATACAATTTTTCAAGTGAATCGATAGAGGATTCAGACATTGTTTTGAAATTTTTGTCTACTTCAAAACCCTAGCAATGAAATGAAGAAAGGGGTGAAATAGTTTCTTAACCTAGAACCATCGCGAAATCAACTTTGAAATGGAATGGCGTCCATGAGAGAAATCTGAAACCCTAGGTGAAATCCTATTAGAGAGAAGAAGGGAAATGTATTTTAGAGAAATGAGAGTGGGTCAAATTGTATGTCCCAAAAGAAATGAGAGCAAAATTAGTAATTAAGATGTATGAGTCTATGTGGAGGTGAGAGTTGTTTGGTGCTTATGTGGCGTCGACGTGGCGTCCATGTGGCATCCACATGGCACTTAACACAACTCTGTTAATAGTAAGGGTAAAAGTGACCCAATACTTTCACGTAAGGGTATTTTTGAACCAGAATATAGATAAAGGGTATATGTGAGCTATTTCCGATAGTTTAGGGGTATTTTTGAGCCTTTTCCATTTTATTTATTTTAAAATTTTCATCATTGAAATGATCTAATTGTTCATTCTTCATAAATATAATAGAAATTTGTTTCATTGAGAAAAGCGTATATTTACAAATTATACTAAGAAAGTCTAAGAATTTTCTTCTATTAGTTGAATGAATTAAATTGTTCCAATTCATATAAATGTTGAAATAGTATGAGGATTTTAAAAATATGATTTTGAGAAAAGTTAAGAGGAAGCAGTCAAGAAAATTTTGAAAGCAATTAGAGATACATTACTTTTGGTTAAAAAGTTTTCTTACTGAACAAGTTGAGGCTTATAAAATTCCGTGACATTGTTCTTCATCAATACATTTTTAACCATTTTAAATTTTCGAATTATAAATTAGTAAAGGATAAATATTTCATATTTTGAATATTTTACAAAATTAGATTTATTTTTTTTCCTTTTACTTTGTAATCTATAGTCTTTTTTTTACATAAGATATGGGTTATATTAACAAATATTTTTAATGTTAGAATCTACTTTAAATTTAAAATTAGAGAATTTTGTAATTGCAAATTTTAAAAAATCTAAGCTATGAACTTAATTAATTATAAAATAGGTGATATGGAAAGTTTTTGAACTAATTTGACAAAAAATAATTAAATTTGTATGCATAAATACATGAAGATTTCATCCAGTAATCCATATTATATTTTGGATAAATTTGGAACAAGGTCATATCATATTCCTATTGTACTATTCCTATTATCTAATTTTTCACTTTTTAAAATCGTTTTCTCTCTGTTTAATTCGTTCTTTCTTAAGAGTCAAATGATATAAATTTCGATCAAAATTTAGTTAATATATATCTTCTTACTCATATTGATAAATACATGAGTAAAATTATAATTTATAATACTTTTCATATATAAGCTTTGAGAAAGACATTGTTAGTTGACTTAATTTTGGTCATAGGATAATAACTAAGAAAAGAGTTTTAAATACTTATAATTAAATAAAGGAAAAATATTATTTCAATATTTTAATCTTATAATAAAAAATAATTGTAGTAAATACCTTTTAAGTTTTAACTGTCTAATTGAAGAGGAGCGATTTCATTGTAGTGGGTTCTTATATTTCTTTTTTCCCTTAATATGTTTAGTTTCATTTATTTTTTATTGTTTTATTCTTAATGAAGGAAATTTTTGGAAAACAAATATGTCATATATCTGATGAAAGAAACAAACCTACTACTATTAGAATCACATCTACTGTATTTAAAAATGAAAATATTTTTATATATTTTCATTTTTTGAAGAAGATATAATAATAAAAAGAATACCATTCATCTAACTCTAATTTTAATAACAAAATTATATAAGAAAAATTTCATGAATAGTTTTAACTATTTTTTATGCATAGACATGAAACGTTTTATCATATTTGTTTCACAAAATTTGTACTTTAGAAATATTTTTTAAATTGATTAATTTACCGCGCGAACCGCGAATATGTTTACTAGTTTATATATATATATATATATATAGAAACAGAAACAAGGTGATGTGACACCTCTCTATAGCCTCCATTTGCTTTTATTTGTTTTCTCTTTTTTGGCATTTTTTTCTTATTTAAATTAATTATTATATTGTAAAAGTAATTTACTTAATTATTTCAAATAATTTTATTATTAATGGAGGAACATTTACAACATAAACTCTTCACATGCTAATTTGCAAGAAATAATTATCCAAAACTTACACCTCTTCAACTTCTACTCTTAATAAATTTAATTTTCTTTCTTCTAATTATAAAATGATAATATTATAAGTATTTATGTTTTTATTATTTAGTTTATTACAAATATTAATTACTCATAATTTACACCTCTTTAATTTTTACATTAATTAATATTTATAACCCCCACAATTTTCATGTCCACAATCTTCAAATTTTTATTTGCAAGTTTATGGTGCCTTATGCTATTTCTTTGTTTGTCTATATAAATTAATATTTAATTTGCTGAACATTCACATTCAAGATTATCCTTTCTCATCTTCATAATATTGGTTCGTGAATGAACTAACATGTAACAAAAAAATAGTATATGAAGGTAAATAATATTTTATTTTCAAGTCTTTTTTTTCTCTTTCATTTCCTCAATTTTAACTATATAAATGCATATTTAGTTTAACGAAGATTCACATTCAAAATATGTTTTTTCTCTTATTCATTATATTGATATGTGATTTAACTAACATATAACAAAAAGATAAGTACATGAAGGTAAGAAATATTTCATTCTCAAGTTCGTCTTTTATTTTAAAGTACTTTCATGCTTTCTTAATATTTTATTAATCATATAGTATCATCCTCCAAGCAAGTATGATATAAAAAAAATATCATTGTAATAATAAACAATGTGTCGTTAGCAGTGGCGGAGGGAGAATTTTTATCAAGGGGGTTAAAAAAAAAAGATTAATCACATAAATAATAGGCACATACATATATCTAAAAACTTAAATAGATCATTACAATTGTACTCTACGAGGTTTCATATCTTGAAATGTCTTAATAATAGCATCATTAGGAATACTATCAAATACATCTTTTTCTACAAAAGGCACCAAACAACCACTAAAAAAATCATCACTCATTTGACTTCGCAAGTCATTTTTGATAAACTTCATTGCCGAGAAAGCCCTTTCAACGGATGCAGTGGCAACTGGTAGAAGTAGAGCAAGTTTCACTAAGCGGAACACCAAAGGATAATTTGAATGTTTTTTTGTTTGGACTAATCTTTTGGAAAGATCACAAAGTCCATTTAGATCAGAGAACCTTTCATCAACATCATGAACATCAACAATGTAACTTGCAAGTTGATTCTCAAGAGTATCCATATTAAATTCATCAAAATCATCTGGATATAATTCAGCCATCCTCATTATTTTTTTGTTGTCAAAACTTGAAAACGAGTTAATTGGATTCAAACAAGCAATTCCATGGAGCAAATCAGTAGATACCTCATTAAAACGATCATTAAGCTCTTGAAGTTGCCAATCAATAATATTGCAAAACACTTCAACACAGTAATGATGTAAGACTGTATAGTGAGCAAGTCTTCGCCGTGATCTTAAAGAGCTAACATATGGCTCCTCAAAGTTAGGTATCAAAATTTCATGTTTGGTACAAAATATAGATACCTTAGCAATAAGAGAATTCCATTCATCATCCCTTAAAACTTGCAACCTTTTCTTTGCTACTTCAACAAGTAGCATGGCATTTGCAACATCTTGCTCCTTTCTTTGTAAGCATTTATTGAGCTCATTTGTGATTGCTAATACATCTCTCATCAAATGCAACATGAACGCAACCTCAAATGTTTGACAAGATTCAAGATGTCCCATTGCCTTGGCTCTTTCATCAAGAGCAAGTGATTCAAGAACTTCAACAATAGAGCCAAACATAAGAATAAAATTGTTAAAAGATTTATAATGAGATCCCCAACGAGTATCACAAGCTCTTGAAAGACCAAGTTGTTGATTCAAGCCCCTACCGGTTGTCAATTCACCCATATCTAATGCATCTTGAATTGCTGCTTTTTGAGAATCTCATAAATCATCCATACGCTTAAAAGAAGATCCCAATACATTAAAAATATTTGAGACCAATACTACAAGTTTTCCCACTTCAACACACTTTTTAGAGACCCCAACAAGAGTTAGTTGAAGTTGATGAGTAAAACACTGTATAGAATGAGCCGATCTACTTTCTTGCCTAATCAACATTTTAAGTCCATTGACCTCACCTTGCATATTGCTTGCCCCATCGTAACATTGTCCACGCACACGTGATGGACTCAAAGAATGTTGAGCAAGTAAATTAATAATTGTCTCTTTCAAGGATAATGCACTAGTATCTTGAATATGAATAATGTCAATAAGTCGCACCATCACAAATCCCATTCTATCAACATATCATAATACAATAGCCATTTGCTTCTTGCGTGAAATATCAAAAGATTCATCAACTAGTAACACCATTTAGTTCCTCGAGAATAGCTTTAACTGTTTCTATCTTGCATGCAGTCACAATATCTTTTTGAATTATTGGAGAAGTCATTTGATCATTTTGAGGGGCATGTTCAAGTACATAATCACGAATTTTATCACATCTTTTTGCATACCATGAGAGAATCTGAAGAAAATTACCCCTACTAAGTGATGATTTAGATTCATCATGACCTCGAAATATGAGTCCTTGAGTTATGAGAAGTATTACTACATCAACCGAAACACTTAAGCGGATATAATATCCATGTTTAATTTGATTAGATTGTCTCTGAAATGCAGATTGAATCGACTGTTGTTGCCGTAGTAAATCTTGCCATTTCTTTTTTGATCGATTATGTGTGCTATTCTGCAGACCAATATGCTTGTCAAGACCACTTTTTTTATTCCAATTCTTAAATCCTGTACATGAAAATACTTCACCTCCACCTTGATTAATATTGTGATCTTTAAATAGATAGCAATACAAACAATAGGCTGCATCTTTACTAACACTGTACTCCAACCAATCATGATATACATCATCAAACCATTCATGATTAAAACGACGCATTGCTCCAGAAATATTTGTTTGAGGATACTCATGCACCTCTAAGCGAGGTTGACAAGGACCATTCACAAGGTATGCCCTTCGACTAACATCACGATGATTTGGATGATAATTCAATATTGGAGTTCTTTCACCGGGATCAAACTTTAAAGTACTCAAATCAAATTCTTGAGAAGAATGTGATGGTACTTCAGAATGATTGACATTTTCTTCTTAGTTAGATTGACTATGACTATGAGAGGCTAAACTTGATTTCGATATTGGGGTAAAATACTTCTTCATTGAATATTAAGACTGGATTGTAAAGTAAAAGTTTAGTTAGAATTTAAGAGAAATAAGCACACATTCAAAAGTCAGAACTATTAAAAAAAAAGCATACACACAATAAGGACCAAAACCAAAAAGCTTAAGCAATGGTTATTGAATTATTACATTATATTTCTCTATCTCTCCAATTTTAGATTAAGAAAATATATTAAATTAGCCAAACAAAAAAAAATGAAACTTCAATGATATCAATAATTCAACCAACTTAAAGAAAGCACATCAAGAAATAACGAAATAAGGTATATAGAAATCTAGTAAGAAAAAAGGGAACCAAAAACATACCGAAGTAGTTATTAATGGAGATGAAAGAAACGATTGCGGATATAGACTTCAAGATTTCAATAATGATCAATCCAACAAAAGCAGCAAGCAGCAGTGACAAGGAGCAGCCAATAGCTACAAGCAGCAGCCAGTAGTGACAAGCAGCAGCCAGAGCAAGGAAGAAGAGCGATGAAAAAATAAAACGTGAAAAAATCCTAAAAGAAGAAAAGGGTTTTTTTAATATTTGACTTTGTAATTAGGGATTATCAGGGTTTTAATAAAGAAGAAAAGGGATTTTTAATATTTGACTTTATAATTAGGGATTAAACTAATAAATCTTAAATTCCCGCCTAAAATATCAGGCTGATAAAAAATTGCCGCTGTTCGGATTCGAACACGCGACCTCACGTGCAGGAGCGCGAATTCTTGAACCCCCAACGCCACTGAGCTACGCCTTTGGCGTATGTTCAGGGGGTTCAATATTATATATATACACATAAATAAAAAATTTAATCGTATATATATAGTGTAATTTTTCGACGATGGGGGTTCGGATGAACCCCATTGGTTCAACGTAGATCCGCCCCTGGTCGTTAGTATATGATTGTTTTCTCTAGCAATCAGTTCGCGGTTGATACTAGCATTATAATCATATATTGTAGTTTAATTACAATATTTGTTAGATTTGAAGAGATGATGTTTATTGTTAGTACTATTGAAAAAATAGTTTGTAGTTTATTGTATGGTTTATATTTCTTTCTTTCTTTTAATATAATTATTTTTTAATTGATATAATATTTTATTTATTAATAATTATGTTAATTTTTTAAAATTCAATTTGTAGCATATGAAGAAGAGTTTGACATAGGGTGTAAAATATGGTAACGAATTTACTTGCAAAGGAAGATGATAGAAAAATAAAATTGAAGCATAATTAGGAATTACTGTTGCTTGATTTTTTTTTTCTTACAATGACTTATATCAGTAACTTAGCAACTTTTACTAGAACATTTTTTAACTTTGATTTATATAAATAACTTAGCTAGATGTATTGACAATACTACGTCTTTTACTATCCTGCCTTATTTTGTTACGAAACACAATTAATATAATTATTTCATTTCAATCAAATAAATTATAATTATCACGATTTTTATTTTTATTCTGCTCACAAAAAATAATTAAAAAGTAAAATTAGATTCTATGATATCATTTTTTTGTCAGAGAGCATTCCTTAATAGAGAAAAGATGAATACATTATTCTAGTAGTGTTTCATTGAAGTGGTAAATAAATTAGTGTCACGACCTAGATCGTCGTGATTGACACCCACACTAACCCTTCGATGGGAGAACCATTACTACTAACCAACTAAATCCAAAACTAAACATTTAAAGATACGAAAACAAGTTTAAATGTAGAAATAAAGTGAAGTTCCCATAAACTCCGAAAGTCTAACAAAAGCGTTACTAAAACATTACGGAAAACACCCCTAGAATCTGAAAGTCAATGTACCAAAACATCTAAAGTTCAACAAGTCTAAGGAAAATGGGTACAACCCAAACTAAACATACGGGTAAGTCTAACTAGAAAGTCTGAGTCCGAAAAGAGTGGACTAAAACATAGAGGACCCATGATAGCCTGAAAGAACTGGCTCACCCTTGAATCCGATCTTGCTCACTGATCTCCTAAACGAGGTCTGTTCGTAGCTGCCTGAAGATGCCCTGTACTCAACAAAGAAGGAGCAAGTGCAGAATCAGTACACAACCACAATGTACTGGTAGGATCACACGGCTATTCCAGTAAGTGAAACATGTATATAAGCAGTCACAACATAGTAAACACGCATATACAAAACACATACAATATCAATTATCATTTCAAGAGTAATGTACTATTCCACATTCCACATTCCACATTCTCAATAATACACATATATGAAAAGTCAATGGTCCTCTCATGGAACCCATACCCAAATTGTTAGTGTGCCGGATCGTGACACTCGATCCAAGTTAGTGTGTCAGGTCGTGACAGCCGTTCCAATATGTATGTCGATATGTGACATACGATCCATTCAGGATGCCACAATCATAATCACAATGTACATTCTCATAATCATACAATCAAGTGTTGGTTCATGGCTTACAATAGTTCATTCATACTCATTTGCATTAGGTGTGATCAATAGTGCCACATTCACATACATACATGCATTACAATGAAGCAATTACTAACATACATCACACAAACATGAAATCAAACCATCACCTACCTCTAACCCAAGCTTGAATCCTCCTCAGAAACTTGATTCTTCCCTTTCCGGATTCTTTCCGCTTGTTCTTGGTCTACAAACACATAATTTCACACAAGGATCAATAATTAAAGTCTAATTTACCCGGATTATAACAAATCCAATAACCCAAGACCAAACCCATGATCCTAAGGTGCAACTAGGGCTTTTTCCACCATCAACTTTAGGCTAAAACCCTCCCCCACCGATAAATACCCATAAATTTACGTTCTACGGATCGAAAAATGGATTCGAGGAGTGAAATCCTTACCTTTAGCACCAAAAGTCATGGAAAACTGTCAAGAAATCGCCTGGGGTCGTCTCCTAACTCTGAAGAACGAAGTTTGCAGAAGAATGGCGTTTTTGGGGTTTATTTCTGAATTAAGTCGCGACTGTCCCGCTATGGCGGCCTCTATCCCGCTACAGCGGCCCCGCCCTGGCGGCTTGCACGGAGAAAGAGAGTTTCAAATCCCCATTTCACAACACACCTTCGATCCATGACATTCAAACATTACCCGTTCACGCTTAGATCAATATCGGGAGTTCTACTCGCCTGAATTCCATTCCGTAAAGTTGTACGTGTTCCTTAACGTCTTAGCTATCTACTAATGTGATCAAATTCATAATTAGATATCTCATTCGTTACCAGATTTCCTAGACCTCTCATGACTCCGATTTCGTCCAAATCTGGACTAGGTTACAAATTTCCAAGTTACTGATCAAAAAATTTCTGACCCCAATTCTTTTCCCATTGGTTTTTCCCTAATGACGGAATCATGTTGTTACCGTTAGTTCGTCCAATACAAGCATAAGTAAAACCCCGTGGACTGAACACAAAATTGGTTTTTGCCATTTGTCGCTTTTCTATATAATAGAAATATATTGTTATCTTTTTCTTGTTATAAATAAAATCTATTGTATTTATGACTAATTCAAAGTTGAAATCGCAAAATAAGGTGAATAATATAGGTTGACAATTTTCCTAATATATTATGACACAAAAGGAGGTAGGTTGTTTACTAGTTTAGATAGATATTAGATAGAGATGAGTGATGATTCTTATTTATAGGTAATGAAAGATTAAGAAGTTAGGAAAAATTAAGTCAAAAGTAGGGGTGTTCACGGGTTGGTTTGGATCGGTTATTGGTCAAAATCAAAACCAAACCAACTTAATCGGTTTTTAAATTATCAAAACCAAACCAAACCAAATATAATATACATTTATCGGTTTGGTGATTATCGGTTTCAGTTTGGTTTGGTTCGGTTATTCGGTTATTAACCATACACAAAAATAAAAGAAACAATTCATTAAAATGTGAAAAAAGTGACAACAATCCATTCAAAACGAAAAATAGTTAGAATGACTTAAATTACTAAACTTTCAATCACTAAATTTACTATCAATAAAGCTTTAAAATTCACTATATTGGCCTAGAAGGAAGAGACAATAACATTTTCAGTCCCACAAAGAATTGACATAGACACTCATATACATGAAATCAATAAGATAAATGTTTCATCTTGGGAATTTTTGCTTTCAATAAGTAAATTATAAAGAAATTTTAATGAAAATATGTATAAGATCTTTAAAATTGTTTATAAAATAATATATTAAGTATGTATATTAATAAAATATATGTATATAATTCATCGGTTCGGTTTGGTTCGGTTATTTCTTCGGTTTTTTTTTTGAATAAAACCATAACCAAACCAAACCAAACCCAAATAAAATCGGTTTTATTTTATCGGTTTGATTTGGTTTTTCGGTTTGGATCGGTTTTTATCCAAACCGTGAACACCCCTAGTCAAAAGTATGAATATTTCATTCTATTCATTTTACTTGTTATGGTTATACTAAAAATAATTGACTTAACTTGTAATTTTTTAAAATTATTAAAATATAATTATTTTTTTCTCAATGTTTATGTGTTTTAATAAATATGGAAAGAGATTAATATAATGACAGAAAATAATAGTATTAAAATAAGATTAAGTAATAAATAAGGGGCAATATATTCTAATTATTCTTTTAGTTAATGTTTCCTTAAGGGGTGTGCATAGCTTGTTTGACCAATTTTTGGAAAATCAATTTTTTTTTTTTGTTTTTAAAAGTTCTTATTTTGAAATTTTAAGTTGTTTGGTCAATCTTTCAGAAAAAAAAAATGATGTTTTTGAGTAGTAGTATAAATTATATTTTAGAATCTAAATATAATTAAAAAAAAATTTAAAAACACTTTTGGAACCTTGAAAAAATTGTTGTTCTAAATTCTCAAAATGTTAGTAAGAATTTTTATAGTTTGATTCTAAAAATAAAAATCATGACAACTAAAAAAACGGAGGGAATAAATTTCTTTTGCAAGATGTAAAGACACAATATTTACTAATTTTCCAAATAAATACTACCAAATCAAAACCTTATCCAAATCCTACACCTTTTAGGATTAACCCAAATTTAATTCTGCTAGTGTGAATTATGTATTTTTAGGTATCATAAATACAATTAGAAATATACATTGCTTAGTTATATCTATATTTATTTGTAGAAAATTGACACTACTACGATTTGTTTGGACATGATTTTAGATTGATTCAAAGTTAAAATTTTATTGTAACGTAAAATTTGAATTATTTTTTGAATTTAAGCTTCAAATCCTTTGATCAAACATTCTACTAAAAAAAACATCAAGTGTGAGCAAATTTTATTCCCATACTAATAACAATCTAATTAAAGTCAAATTTGACCTCTAAAGAATGCAGTAAAGCCAATGCTCCATTTGAAATCGGCTTTGTGTTCATTGGTTTGTTATATATAACAGGACTCGTGAGATTTTGAATTTTTATACTACATTCCCCATTTTTTCATTTTTCATTTTAATTTTTTTTACCAGTAAACAAATATTTATTTTTAATATAATAAAAATTGATCCTAAATAATAAATATCAAATGAGAGTAAACTTTTGTTCCTATGCAAATGGATCAGTAGTAAGACCTTCAATTCTTATCCACATATATTCTACTAATAACTAATTAATTAAGGAGAAACTGAAAACCTTTAGAATAGGATTTCCCCCCCCCCCCCCCCCCCCCCCTATATATAGACTCAAAATTAATAAAGTTCATAAAAGGGTAGAGATCTGATTTTGTTTTATCGATAGTCGTAATGAGTGTGTTCCATAAGTGAATCAAAGTGTCAATAGTATTTTACTTTACTACTATATTGTTCATAAAAACAAATATTTTTGTATCAAACGTATTATTGCATTGCAAAATTATGGAAAGGGGTGAAGGAAAAAGTTTGAAAACGATTAACAAATATGCTTGTGCTTGTTCCATTGTTGCTTCCATGATATCTATCATCTTTGGCTATGGTTAGTTTTCTATGTATATATTTTTTCTTCTGGCATGTTGATTAATTTATAATTACGTCAGATAAAGTTAGGATGGGATTCAAAATATTTGTTTATATTATGCGAAATTTTGTTTTCAAAAATAGTCTAACGAGAATTTTATGTTTGAATTCAGATACTGGAGTGATGAGTGGAGCAATGATTTTTGTGAAAAAAGAATTTCATATCAGTGATGTGAAAACAGAAGTTCTAGCAGGGATACTAAATTTATGTGCTTTAATTGGGTCACTCAGTGCTGGAAGAACCTCTGATTATGTTGGCCGACGTTACACTATAGTTATAGCTTCGGTACTTTTCTTTTTAGGATCTGTTGTAATGGGATACGGTCCAAATTACACGATTCTATTATTAGGCCGATGTATTGCTGGAGTTGGTGTTGGTTTTGCACTTATGATTGCACCAGTTTATTCAGCAGAAGTTTCATCTCCATCGACTCGTGGATTTCTGTCATCTCTTCCAGAAATTGGAATTAGCACGGGTATTTTGCTTGGTTATTTGTCTAATTATGTTTTTGCTGGATTGCCTCTGAGAATTGGTTGGAGAATTATGTTAGGACTTGCTGCAATCCCTTCAGTTTTTTTGGCGATTGGCATTCTCAGAATGCCAGAGTCTCCTAGATGGTTGATCATGAAAGGCCGTCTAAGAGAAGGCAAGGAAATAATGCACAAAGTTTCAAATTCTCCTGAAGAAGCTGAATTTCGATTGAGGGAGGTTAAAAGAAATTTAGGCATGGATGAAAATTGTGATGATGATGTTGTCAAGATTTCAGATTCAGTAAAGAAACAAGACGAAGGTGTTTGGAAAGAATTGCTTCTAAAACCAACAAAATCACTTCAAAGGATTTTACTTGCTGGTATAGGAATTCATTTCTTTGAACATGCAACTGGAATTGAAGCTGTGATATTATATAGTCACAAAATATTTGCGAAAGCAGGGGTACATGACCATAAGCACCAAATTCTTGCGACATGTGGTGTTGGATTAACTAAGTTCTCATTCATAGTATTGTCGACTATCTTGATTGACAGAGTTGGTAGGAGAAAGCTAGTGTTAACGAGTGTAAGTGGGATGATTGTAGCATTAACTGGACTTGGGACTTTCTTGTTTTTGGCAGAGCAATCTGGTGGCAAACTTATATGGACTTTGGTCCTTAGCATAATTACAACTTATTCATATGTGGCATTTTTCAATGTTGGGCTTGCGCCTGTTACTTGGGTATATACTGCTGAGATTTTTCCTCTTAGGTATAGGGGTTTAGGAGTCGGAATTGGTGTTGCAGTTAACAGGTTGATGAATGCAACAGTTTCTATGACATTTTTGTCAATGATGTCAGCAATGACAATTGCAGGTGTTTTCTTCATGTTTGCTGGGATATCAGTCATCGCTTTGATCTTTTTCTACTTTTTCTTGCCTGAGACTAAAGGAAAGTCTTTGGAAGAAATGGAAGCTCTTTTCACTAAAAGCAAAGATTCTAAGAATGTTAGAAAAGAGGTGGAGATTGGAAATCATTGATGCCTTCATGAATTATTATTTAATAAATTTTTGTATTAGCTAGCGCCTATGCACAACGCGAATAAAAGAGGAGGGTTGGCTAGTTTAAAAATAGTTATGTATGCTTTTCTTTGTTAGTGCAGCATATTTCAAGGGAAGAGTTTTCCAATTTTGCTTCTCTGTATTTGTACGTCAAAATAGTGGAAATAAACTTATCTTTTTTCACTACAATAACAACATGTTCACTGTAATTTCATAAGTTTGGTGATCTTGTGAAGGTAGAGAGGTTGTATTCGATAGATTCTCGATTGACTTAAGCAAATCATAATATAATCAAATATGAAAAGGAAATACAAATTGATAGTAGAAGTTGAAGTATATTAGATGGACCATTTCCATCATGTTTATACATTAAGATCAAATGAAACCATTTGATCATTTTCTCTCACGCAAACTTTACACCTTTAAAGAGGGATATCCTTCATTAAATCTTGCCATGATTGCATACTCGATGAAATGCTTTATAATCAACATTGTTTTTCTTCACTCACACGATCAAGCTTCAACACTAGATCATGTCTGCATCAATTATATCTCCATTTCTTCGATAACACCATCTCGACATATCTTGTGTCCTTTTAATAAAATGAGCATTGAAATGAGTAGTCATCAATCTCATTTTAATTATTTTAAGAGTAGGAATTAATCACCAAGCCATCTCGACAAACAACTAGTCATCAATCTCATTTTTAAAATGAGCATTGAAAAATAGAATGAAGTGTCATAAACATATCTAACCTATTTGAATTTAGTTATTTCACAAATAAACTATTCAAAGGGTAAGAAACGCACCTTAACTGTCACTCATAAGTTTGAGAAATACGATCTTAAGTAATATGTGGTGGTATCATGTGTATTACTCTCTCTCATTTTAAAATAAAAAAATGTCACATAAATTGCCGTGGAAAACAATTCCACACTGGCAAAAAATGGCAATACTTTGCTTGCTGAGTACCATGTTGTTTGATACTCACCCCTTGCTTCCACATTTGTGTAGGTTACGAGCCCGGATCTTCGTGATACTTTCTATTCTCTTCTTGTCTGAGTCTTTCTGTGGAGATTTGTGAGGTAGTTATTTGCCATTTCGACGGCCTTTTTACGATTATTTAAGATTTTGTTTAACTTTAGAGACAACATCATTTGAGACTTATGTTTTGTTTCAATCTATTTTAATATATTAGAAGCTTGTGCACGTGACAATCAGGTTTTGGGGATTTTAATTGAGTTGACTTTGTTATCCGCATTATTAATTGTTGTTAAACTTTCATTCTTATTTTGGTTTTGCAGTTTATCGTGATGTTTGGGTTTTAGGTTGAATTATCTTGGTTAGATAAGACGAGTGCCATCACATCTATTTTTGAATCGTGATAGAGTTGGTAGGAGAAAGCTTTTGTTGACAAGTTTAAGAGGTATAATTGTGTAACTAGACTTGGGATTTTCTTGACTTTGGTAGAGCACTCTGGTGGGAAACTTATATGGGCTTTGGTCCTATGTATAATTACAAGTTATGATTTTGTGATGGTTTTCAATCTTGGGCTTTGTCTTGTTACTTGGTATATACTGCTAAGATTTTCCCTCTTAAGTTTAGGGGTTTAGGAGTCGGAATTGGTGTTGCAGTTAATAGGTTGATGAATGCAATAATTTTTATGACTTTTTATTGTTAATTTCTACCGCAATTATATAATTGCAGTTAATTACTTTCTTCATGTGTGCTGGGATATCGGTGTTGGCTTTGATTTTTTTTTTACTATTTCTTGCCTGAGACTAAAGGATGGTCTTTGGAAGAAATGAAAACTCTTTTTGTTGGGATATACTATTAACAATATGGTTGAGGTATAGTAGTGGTTTTAATCCTTTGTAAAGATTTTGTATTTTATGTTATTTAATTATTATAATAAAGTTTTTGTTTAATAAATCACTGTGTTTATATGTGTGTTCATTACTTATATAGTAGATGATTTTATGCATGAAGTTATTTAACTCATACGCGGAAGATTAAATTTTTTGGTTTTTATAAGTTATAAATTAAATGTTCACAATCAAAGATGAAGTTGGACAAACATCTTGATGATTGCAGCACACGATTAATTATAATTCGATCTTGATTATGAGAATGGTAAAAAATCAATTTTATATGCTAGTGCATTTAGTATGTATTGAACATATCAAATTGAGATATAAGTTTAGGTTATGAATTTAATAAACAATATCTCTAGTCCATTACATGTACTTATATTCTTAATCTTTATATAATTATTATGATCTGTGTAGTTTGTTTTATTATTTTAATCTATTATAAGGTGAGACTCTATGATGAGTCAAAATATTCCTAATGAATTTGATAATGACAAATCACATTCGTGAAATAATAATTAGTTGATAGAACAATATCTCAGTTATGAGAAAGAACACATCCCTTTATGGTTGCTTATAAGTTGTCACGTGAACCCTGCATTTGATTTAATTGATTGATGTCAGTAATTCTAATACGGGGAGTTAAATAAGGTGTAATGATTGATTTCAAAGTTGGATCAAGGAGTGTAATTATAAAATTTTAGTGGAATATCTTGTAGTTTATTGTGATATGGTAATTTACTCATTTTGGATTAATATCATAATTGAAAGCCTTAAATAATAAATCTTTGGTCCCTACTATGACTGATTTAATTAATCAAAATTTGGTAAAGAAAAATTGTGTGATAAATTACGAAGAAGTATATTTTATTTACTGGTCTTCCAAAAAGATTATAAAATGATTCTATCTATTAAAGGAAAGGTTTAATGCTGAAACGTTTGTCTTAAAAGACAAAAATATTTTCAGCCATAATTCTACCTTATAGACAGAAACGTTTATGTTTTAATGGAGGAACAATTGCTCAGTTTTTTTAACCTTTTTCAATTGAAAATCGTGTAGAAGGCTGTGTTTCCTTCAGAAAAGACAGACCTTTATAGAGAACAAAATATTCACTTGACCACACAAGTGTTGATTATAAATTTAATCAGGAAGTAATAGAAACTGATTGCTTGATCAATTATTATTATGCTTTGAACTTTTGTTAGCTATCCTTGAAAAACTCCGTCTGAGTCAACACGAATAAAGGAGGAGGGCTGACAAAATCAAAATATTAGAAATAAATTTCTCTTTCATTTTAATAATAACAACTTCAATGTAATTTCATAAGTAAGATGACCTTGTGAAGGTGAAAGGTTGTTTATGATAATCACATGTGGCTCAATGCCTATAAAAATGAGGCATCTGTCTTAGACCCCTAAATTTGAGGGTCCCATTTTTAATAATAATAGAACTATTATAAGTATATTTTAAAAATAAAAAATAAAAGCTAGTCCTTCGATTTATTTTTGGCTTTAGGCCACTAAATAACTTGAGCCATCACTACCAATAATAGAAAAGTAATTGTCACTTCCCGAGCCTACACCTTGGGCGGGATTGACACTCGAGAACCATTGTTGGCCCCAAGTGAACCCTTGGCATGACTTACTTACTCAGCGGAAGACTTAAACACAAGACATAGACTAACAAGGAACTTGTTAAATAACTTAGAATGTCTTTAAATAAACATTCAAACTTAGCCAAAATGGCAACCTCATTCTATTTATGTAGGAGCCGTTGTTTTTTCTTTGTTTATCGGATTGGTACACTTTCTTTTCTAAAAACCCTTCTCTCATAGGTCGTTACATTTCAGGAAGTCTCAAAACATAAGCCAATAATAAAGTAGTGACAAATGAATTTAACTAACAGACTGTCTGTCTATGAAGCCTCTAAGCGATTGAGATGGATGTCGGGATAGGCCCACGACATCCTAATGAGCTAATAATAAAACTGAAATCAATAAAATGGGCCCTCCGGAAGCAAGGAGGCTCACCACAAGACTCTGAGTGCTCAAACTGGATCAACGCGGCGCTGGATGCTAATCTTGGTTACCTGCGTCTACATCATAATAAGATACAAGCCAATTGGCATCAGTACATTGAATGTACGAGTATGCGAGTTGGAATGCTAAACACAACTTAAGCTTGAAAGAATTTGAAAGGAACACTTACCTTGGCTCTTCTCATGAATAACTCAACTCATATTAAAGCAATAAGACACATGCAATATAAGAAAAGCTTTATAAAACAGTAAAAACAACTTAGTTCCTTAAAGAAAATGCAGTAACAAACTCAATTTTACTCATATAACAAAGTAATATAGTTTATGTGGGAGATTTTCTAACCGACAACCACCACTATGAGCCTAAGTGGTGATACATCGTTGTCACGCCCCAAGCTACCCCCGAGACGCGGACACGGGACCTAGGACCACAAGTGATCCCAAGCTAACCCTACTGGCATGATCATGAGCATACTAAATATAATCTGAATTAATAATAGAAACATTGCGAAAGCTAAATCATAAATAAGATGAAAAGATGGGGAATACCCATATACTATAACTGAGATAAATGAAAACTGATGAGTTTAATACAAGGAAGATATTAACTCAATACTAAGCTGAATCTATCTATGTCTGAAATAAGCCTCTAAACTGACTAGAAATGTTGGGACATGCCCCAACTAGGTCTAGCAAAACTTAAACTAAAGACTAAAAGCAATAAAGATAAACATGTCACTAGTCCTCGAAGAATGAGGACTCACCACTGATGCTGCTGAACTGAAGATCAGGAATCGATCTAAGCGTGATCTGGATGCTGAGAATCTGAACCTACATCACGAGAAAATGTAGCGCACGTATGCGTCAGTACTTGAAAGGTACTGAGCATGCAAGATAGAGTAAAGCTGAAAGAACATCTAATTGAACAAAGCAATAAAGCAATGAAATAATCTGAACATGATATAGATACTGAATACTAAGCTAACTGAATACAATGACCAATTTATAACATGCTGACTGAATACGGAATGAACTGTAAATGTGGTCAATACAATAGAGTCTGACTGAACTGTGGGAGCTACTAATAACTGACAATAAAACCACATGAGCTAAATGTGGAGTCCGATGTATACGCCTCATCGAGAGGACCCAATATACCCTGCCAGAGGTATAGAGGCATGCTGACGTGATCACTAAATTGATGTTGCCCACAGAGGGGACTTACACCTACGTGGCTCGTAGTTTTGGGACTATATGGGTACACTGAACCTTAGTCCAACTCGGTACTATGCTACTCCCAATTAATTAAGTGGTTAACTGGTTATGACTGAATTTCTGTAAAATACTGGATAGCTCAAAACTGAACATGCAAACTAAAAATGCAACAATTAATTTGATAATGATGCATTAATAACTGAGGCATGTATAACTGAATAACTGAGATATCTGACCTAGCATGTGTAATTGAAGAACTAAAGAAATACATAGCTACGGTTCTAAAATTCATGCAATAAACTGAGAAATAACATGATAATCTGATTTGGAACATTTAAATAACTAATTCCTAATGATCTGTTGAAATTCTAGAAACCCTAAGTTTGTTCATAATCATGGAATCAAAAATTTGACTGAATCTAGGGACCTAATGGGCGAAAGGAACTCATTAGTAAAATCCCACATACGTGGTGACGAATTCCACGGGGAAATCTTTCGATTTCGGGGCTTGAACTGATGGAACCTTGTTGCATTCTTGAACTAGGGTTCTTGACCTTTTTCTCCTATCTTGCTTCTAATTTTCTAAGTTTTGATTAATGATTTGACTTAGGTAAGTTCTAGTTATGTTTTTAGGCTTAAACTGACTAAAACCTCATGATTTAGGGTCTAAACGACGTATCTTAGGGGTCCAATGAAATAGGAAAAGACCAAAAGACCCCTGACTTAATTGCTGTCGGAGTGACCGACGGACGGGACTGACGGGCCGTAGGTCAATCGACGGTCCGTCGATTGGAGTCGTCGGTCGAGTATGCCCGACAGCGCTTCACTAAAATGAGCATAACTTTTTACTCGGAGGTCGAATTTTAGCAAGCTCGGTGGCGTTGGAAAGAGGATTCAATTATCTATCATATCATATGTCATGGGACACATAATTCATTTTGTGCTAAGAGTTATGACCATCTGAAGTTGACCCAATCACAATTTTCATCTAACTGGCTGCTACCCTCACCTACGGTCACCGTGCATCGAATGACAGTCCTTGCTGGTCAACCATCAATCGGGACTGAAGTTGGGATTTAGGGGCATCGATCCACTGACACGAACCATGGTCCGTGACCTGACCTACGGACCGTAGGTCTGGCTGTGGGTTGACACTTAGCCGAATTTCTGGTTGAGTTCTGGGGTAGTTTGCTGATAGGAACCACGGACCTGCAGGATGGACCATGGGTCTTCCTACGGTCCGTGGATGGTGCCGTGAGTGCCACCTGCAACATCAAAAATCTGCAATCTGGTCTGTTTTCGTATACGGGGTGTTACATTATCTCCCCCTTGGGACCATTCATCATCGAATGAAGACTAAACTAGCTTAAATGGAGGGAGGGGGCTGCAATCCCTACCACTAAACACTGAGAACTGAATTTCTGACTGAACTGAGTTCCAAGGACATGCAAATACGCTGAAAATGCAAGTATAAACTAAAGGAACATGATTCTAAGACTTAATTTATGTATGAATGACTGAAAAACTTATAAGGAACTATTACCTCAAGCTGGGATGGAATCGGAAGGAAAGAGGTGAGGATACTTGGACTTCATGGCTGCTTATGCTTCCCAAGTAGCTCTACGGACTGACTCCTCCACAAAACCTTGACTGAAGCGTCTTCTTTTTATCTCAACTTTCTAACTTGACGATCGAGAATCTCAACTGGTATATCCTCATATGAGAGACTATCTTTCACGGCCTCACTCTCTAATGGCACTATGGATACTGGATCACCCACACACTTCTTCAAAAGAGAAATGTGAAAGACTGGATGCACTGCTGCTAAGTCTGCTGGCAACTCTAACTCATAAGTCACTTTACCAATCCTTTGAAAGATCCGATAAGGGCCTACATATCTGGGACTGAGCTTCCCTTTCTTGCCAAATATCATTACCCCCTTCATAGGTGACACTTTCAGGAAAACCCAATCATCAACTTAGAACTCTAGTTTCCTTCTTCTCACATCTGCATAAGACTTCTGGCGACTCTGGGCAGTCTTAAGTCTATCTCTAATGAGTTGCAGTTTCTCCATAGCATCAAGAACTGAATCTGGTCCTATCAAGGTTGCTTCACCTACTTTAAACCAACCAACTAGAGATCTACATCTACTCCCATACAATGCCTTATAAAGGGCCATCTGAATGCTGGAATGGTAACTATTGTTGTAGGCGAACTCAATAAGAGGAAAGTGATCATCCCAACTACCTTTGAAGTCGATCACACAATCTCTCAACATGTCTTCTAAGGTCTGAATGGTACGCTCTACCTGACCATCTGTCTGGTGATGAAATGTTGTGCTAAGATTAACCTGAGTACCAAGACCTTTCTTAAATGACTTCCAGAAATGAGAGGTAAATTGAGGACCTCTATCTGAGAAGATAGACAAAGGAACCCCATGCAACCTCACAATCTCATTAATGTAAAGCTTGGCGTAATCCTCCACCGAATCTGTAGTCTTGACCGCCAAAAAGCGAGAAGACTTAGTAACCCTATCAACAATTACCCAAATAGAGTCATGCTGTCTGCAAGTACGAGGTAAACCTGTGATGAAGTCCATGTTGATCACTTCCCACTTCCAAGTAGGACTGTCATTCTCTTGAGTCATACCTCCTGGTTTCTGATGTTCTACCTTGACTTGCTAGCAATTGGGGCATTTAGCGACATAATTTGCTATATCTCTTTTCATACCATTCCACCAATAGACTTCCCGCAGAACGCGGTACATCTTAGTGGCACCTAGATGAATATAATATCTAGAATTGTGGGCTTCTGCGAGAATATGCTGTCTTAATTCACCTTTATCAGGAACACACAATCTACCCTGATAGCGAAGTACACCATCTCCCCATTGGGAGAAAACCTCCACTCTCTGATTGTGGACTGCACCATTAAGTTCAAGCAAGATTGGATCATTGTCTTACTTTTCCTTAACCTCTACTACCAAAGAAGATTCTGCCCCATTCTGAATCGTTACACCACCATCTGATTTGCTCATAAGACGAACTCCTAGGCGAGCAAGTCTGTGAACATCCTTTGCTAGCTCTTTTCTTTCTTCCTCAACATGTGCTACACTACCCATAGATAATCTGATAAGAGCATCTGCTACTACATTCGCCTTACCCGGATGGTATTGCACGCTCATATAATAATTTTTGAGGAACTTAAGCCACCTTCTCTGGCGAAGATTCAACTCTTTCTGGGTGAATACATACTGGAGGCTCTTATGGTCTGTGAACACATCTACATGAACACCATACAAGTAGTGTCTCCAAATCTTGAGTGCAAACACCACTGCTGCAAGCTCGAGGTCATGAGTTGGATAATTCTTCTCATGTACCTTAAGCTATCTAGAAGCGTAAGCTATAACCTTACCTTGCTACATCAACACACAACCTAGGCCGACTCTGGATGCATCACAATAGATCACATAACCATCTGAACCCTCTGGTAGAGTCAAGACAGGAGTTGTAGTCAACCTAGTTTTCAATTCTACGAAGTTTTTCTCACAATCATCTGACCACTGAAACTTAACCTTTTTTTGAGTCAACCTAGTCAATGGTGAGGCTATGGATGAAAATCCTTCCACGAACCTTCTGTAATAACCTACTAGACCTAAGAAACTTCTAATATCTGTAGCAGAGGTAGGTCTGGGCCATTGTTTCACTACTTCTATCTTCTGGGAATCTACTCGAATTCCTTCTCTAGACACATTATGCCCAAGGAAGGCAACTGATTGTAACCAAAACTCACACTTGTTAAATTTTGCAAATAACTGGCGATCTTTGCGAGTTTGCAGAACAACTCTCAAATGACTCATATGTTCTTCCTCATTCATAGAGTAAATGAGGATGTCATCAATAAAGACGATAACGAACAAGTCCAAGTATTGCTTGAACACTCTGTTCATCAAATCCATGAAAGCTGCAGAAATATTGGTTAGTCCAAATGACATAACTACAAATTCATAATGACCATACCGAGTTCTAAAGGCTGTCTTCGGAATGTCACTATCTCTGACTCTAAGCTGATGATAACCTGATCTGAGGTCTATTTTGAGAAATGACTAGCACCTTGAAGTTGGTCAAACAAGTCATCAATCATGGGGATGGGATACTTATTCTTAATTGTGACTTTGTTCAACTGCCTATAGTCAATGCACATTCTGAGAGAACCATCTTTCTTCTTTACGAAAAACACTGGTGCACTCCATGGCGAAATACTAGGTCTGATGAAACCCTTATCTAGAAGGTCTTTCAACTGCTCTTTCAATTTGTTAAGCTCAATTGGAGCCATTCTGTAAGGAGAAATATAGATAGGCTGGGTATCTGGAAGGAGATCAATTCCAAAGTCGATTTCCCTTTCGGGAGGAACTCCGGGAAGATCATATGGAAACACTTCTGGAAACTCATTGACTACAGGGACTGACTCAAGAGTTGGGGATTCAGAACTAGAATCCTTAACCCGAACTAGATGATAGAGATAACCCTTAGAGATCATCTTTCTGGCCTTAAGGTAAGAAATGAATCGACCCATAGGCGCTAAGCTACTACCTTTCCATTCTAGGATTGGTTCATCTGGAAACTGGAAACGAACAATCCTAGTTCTACAATTGACTGAGGCATAACAGGAATGTAACCAATCCATGCCTAGAATGACATTGAAGTTTACCATTTCTAACTCTACAAGATTTGCTGAGGTGACTTTCTGGGAAACTGTGACAGGGCAATTTGTGTATACCCATCTAGCTATAACTGGGTCACCGACTGGAGTAGAGACTGAGAAGGGTTCTGAAAGAGTTTCTGGGCTAACACTGAATTGGACTGCTATGTAAGGAGTTACAAAAGACAAAGTAACCCCTGGATCTAATAAAGCATAAACATCAAGATCAAAGGCTCGTAATGTACCAGTGACTACATCAGGAGAATCTTCCTGATCTTGACGAGCCTGAAGAGCATAGAGCCTATTTTGGTGTTGTCCGCCACCTGTACCAGAAGAGTTACCATGCTGAGTTGGGCGACCTGTTGGTGCTGCTGAAGTTGTAGACTAAGCTCTACCATTATTTCCTCATTGACCCTATCTAGAAGGACAATCCTTCAATCTATGACCAGACTGATCACACCCAAAACATCCTTCCTTACCTGCAAGGCACTCGCCCGGATGGTTCTTACTACATTTCAAGCAAGTTGGGTAAGTTTTGGTGCCTGAAACACTACCTTGAGACTTAGAGCCTGACGCCCTACCTTTTTTATCATTACGGAACCTGGGGGATGGAACACTAGCTGATGAAGGTGTTGGAGTCGAAGACTTCTGGTGAAACTATGAGCGATTTCCACCACCCGATTTCTGTTGGGAATACTCGTAGTTACCTGTTCTTGCTTTCTTAGTCTCCTTAGCTTGTTCCCCAACTTATCACCCTCAACCTGCTGAGCATGAGTCATGAGCATAGAGTCGTTCATGTCTCCCAACAACATAGCATTCCTGCACTCTGTTTTCACTAAGTTTGACACTCCATACAAAAACTTATTCATCTGATCCCTGGAATCAGCAACCATGTGAGGAGCATACCTGGAGAGTTGGTTAAACTTGAGTCCATACTCTTGGACAGGCATGTTACTCTGCTTTAAGTTCATAAATTCATGGGCCCTTGCTTCTCTCAACTCTATGGGGAAAAACCTGTCCAGAAAGGTTTCGCTGAAACAATCCTAAGTAATAAGAGCTGCATCTATACCTTTGTTCTCCTTCCACTGAGTATGCTAGATATGAGCTACATCTTTCAGTTGGTAATATGCTAACTCAACCCGATCATTCCCAGTGACCTGCATCACCTCAAAGATCTTCTTGATCTCATCCAAGGAATTCTAGGGATTTTCACCAGTCTGCGATCCTAAGAACTCAGGCGGATTCATCCTAACAAAGTCACGGACCCTTGCTGCTGCTGATCCACCATTTGCATTCACAGGAGTTTAAACCTGCTGATTGTTCTGGTTAGTGACACTCTGAGCCAACATCTGAATGGCATTCCTGAATTCAACATTTGAGACTTCCTGATCCGGAACTGGAGGAGTTGCGTTTGCGTTCCTGGCATAAGCTCTACGAGGAGACATGATCACTGAAACGTAGAATGTCGAGTTAGAATGAAATTTAGATCATACCTTATGCACGATAAGAGTAACAAGAAGATAAAGATTTCCTAAAACACTTTGTAGCCTCCCCCTCATTAGATGTGGTGCGCACTACACATCCATGAAAAGGACTCTACCTAATGCGGCTTTTCAGACATCTTAGGACACTTAAACCTAAGGCTCTGATACCAAGTTTGTCACGCCCCGAGCTACCCCCGAGACGCGGACACGGGACCTAGGACCACAAGTGATCCCAAGCTAACCCTACTGGCATGATCATGAGCATACTAAATATAATCTGAATAATAGAAACTGTGCGGAAGCTAAATCATAAATAAGATGAAAAGATGGGGAATACCCATATACTATAACTGAGATAAATGAAAACTGATGAGTTTAATACAAGGAAGATATTAACTCAATACTAAGCTGAATCTATCTATGTCTGAAATAAGCCTCTAAACTGACTAGAAATGTTGGGACATGCTGTCGCGCCCCATTTTTCGAAAAACGAGTTTTGGTGCACGACCTAACAACTCTTTTGGGCTTTGGAGGATTGAAGAGTCGCCACCTAACGAATTAAGGCGCATTAGGGAACCTATCTAACCTAACTAAATCTAGCTAAGGTCAACGAACCAGAGATTAGGGTAAGGGTTCAAATTACCTCGAGGGGAAGGTGTTAGGCATCCCTCGAGGTCCAGAATTGTGGGTCCCGACCGTATCTCATGCAATTTATGTGGGGGTTACAAGTAGCAATTAAGGTCACTTCATTATTTGGTTATTTATTAAACATAATTACTAGGTGATAACTAATATTAAATAATTAAGGTCATTTCAATTATTTATTTAATTAATTAAGCATGCGAAAACTAGGTGATAACTAACAGTAGACGGTTAAGACCATTTCAATTATTTATTTAATTAATTAAACATGTGAAACTAGGTGATGACATGAAATTAAGCAATTTATGGCATTTTAGTTATTTTAATTAATTAGCTAAGCATGCAAGATTAAGTGATAATATAATAACAAACAATTAATAAAGAGATAAGCGAGGAGACAGAAGTTGCACCAAAAATAAGCAAACAAGAATTTTATTTTATTTAAGCTACCCCAAATAATTATAATTATAAACACATAAAGGGATAAAAGGACAGGGAGACTTTGAAGGACTTTATGGATCAACACTCGACTTTTCTTTATTTTCGATAGGCTTCTCGTAGGGACAGACAAAACCAAGGTTTGTCTTTCAGACCGAGTCGATGTCATCATCTCCATAGGGCCTAAACTACCCCTACCCCACCACCACATGCTTTTCGTCTCTAAAAGGTGTCTAGTGTCCCACGTAAGGTCCAATAGGCATTGGACTGCTATTAGGGTGAATTTAGACAAAGATAAAATATAATAGGCCCACCTAGACACCAAGTCAAACATTTGGACAAGCATTTAGCACATAGGGTTTCACATTGGCCTCTAAATTTTAATTAACATGCTAGCAAACACAGATGAGTGAAAAGGATTCATGCTAAGTATGTGACATACAAACAAATAATATAATAATATAATTAATTTAGAGGACATGAAATATTACAAGTGCCGAAATATTTTAATTGTAATTATCAATTGATTTTACCAAGGTAGAAATTTATGACATATCATTTTTTTTATTTTGATTTATAAAATATAGCAGACAAAGTGATCATACATGCAGAAATATTTAGGCCAATATCAAATTCATTTATTTATTTAAAAAAATGATATTTTACACAAACAAAATCAGGACAGACTAGCCATTGCTTCGAAACAGTGCCAATTAATTGCAAATTAATTAATCTCGTTCCCGCAGCCCTTGTTGCAGCTGATAGACTCAAAAGTAAGGGCACGAAAAGTTAAAATAGTGCAGATTAGTCAGGAGTCGTTGCCAAGCCTGTTAATTCTTTATCATGCAGAAAAACGTCTAGACACTAACAATGCAAATAGTAGTCATGCAAGATGGTTTTATTCTGTTGTAACATGCTGGAAAATAATAACTGATTTGTTTAGTGACAGAAAATAATTGTAATGCAGGAAGAGCTGATAAGTGAGCAGAGATTATACAGAAAATGGTTTCATCACGCAAATTGATCAAGAGTAGATTCTATTTCAATTTTGAAACATACTGAATTATTAGAGTATGATTTTAACAAGCCATTTTATTTAATCTTATTAACACTGATCTTATTTGGTTAGATCCTATAGACATAGTTTCTAAGTGAACCTGCTGGAATTTATTAATAAAGCTCATATTACGAATAATAATTATAGCAAATTAGCACAAAAGCTCAAATTTTAATCCTTTTAGAGTAAAAAACAAAACTTATGCTCGTAACTTCTGAATAGAACATGCTCAAAATTATTATCAAACATAGACATAACTTCTAAATTAGATTTAATACTATTCAGAAACCTATAGGCGTGGAATCCTACTTTGCTTATAAACATTACTTCCCAATTTGTCATATAAAAAAAGAAACTGATGGATTAAGATATACAAAGGAAACATATAAAAATTATTATTTTACTATTATTACTATTATATACAAGATCATTGTTATTTATTTTTTATTTTATTTTATTAGATATAGTGAGGAATGAATAACAATTAAATCACTTCTATAGGCATACTTTCTATGTGAATTGATATGGAAATTAATTAAGCTCTCACGTTAACAGATGGTAATTAAGACAGACACGGTTCAAAATTTCTTTCATTTTCAGATTCATTAGCATGCTAAAAATATAAAACATATAAAAAGTAAGATCTAGGATATTAACATTTACTAAAGTTGGCAGACTCTTATTGATTTGAGATAGTTAATTAATAAACTAACAAGACAAACAAATAGTTGATTTTAAGTAGATTATTTAAGCAATTTCGACATATTGCATATTCTAATGATTATAGTAATAAATAGATTATCTATAACAATCACACATAACAAAATAAACGAAGAAAACAGTTAGCACGTATATCCCCCTCCCCTTTAGACGATTCCCCAAATTATTTTATATACATAGTATTAGAGTTACACAACCGAACAAAAAGGAAATAAAGAATCGACATAATGCATATCAAAAATAAAATATTGAACAGTGACAGTCTTGTCCGAAATTCCGTCCCTAGGCGACTCTTCAATGTCTTGAACTGTAAGTTCAAAAACCTGTTAAATAGAATAATACCAAACACAAGATCATAACATAATAATGTATATATAGAAACATAATAAATGTTCATAACAAACACACGAATTTCAAACGAGCCACGGAAACACATAAGATCACACATTGACAATGATGGGATAAGGAAACTAACCCGGAAGCTTCCTTTTATTTACTTTTGAACACACAACAACAATTATAATAAAATGATGCAAGACAAATTTAAACTAATGAAGACAGGCTAACCAATTATGTAGAAAGTTTATCAGCAATGAAGACCCAATTTGATTTGATACTAGACCCGAACACAACAAAATTAAGTAAGGGAACACTTTAGATGTTTCACCAGAGTATTAATTCTTTTAAGAGTAGAGAACAATATTTTTCAAAGTATTCAACTATATCAATGTGAGAGCAATGTGTGAATATGTAGAGGTGCCCGGATCCCTTAGAATAATGAGAGGATGTCTCTTTTATAGTGGAAGAGGGGCACGATTTAAGGAAAGGGTATTTTAAGGAATCAATTAAATATTATTTTCCTTATTCAAAAGAGGAGATAAATCAGTCCAAAAGTCACAAATTGATATTTTGATTGCTAAAATAATGCATCTTTCCTTTCTGCGAAGCATGCTAAAAATAAATGATTTTTTTTTTTATGTATTTAAGTCGTTCTTGAATAATGATGTTTGACCGTTTCTTTCTTCCTGTTTTGAAGTTTGTGATTTCATTGCTTAGAATGATTTTTGGTTCAAGTCTCCGCCCCATTTTTGTTTAATATTTCTTGTTTAAAAACTGATTTATCTTTCCATTATACGCCTTAAGTGAGGGGTTATGATCTATATAAATTTTACTCTCTAGTAGCAAACAAAATATGCTCTTTTCTTTACTGTTTGTGGTCTCGGTGAGCTTCACTTTTCTTTAAGTCTTGGTAGATTGAATAAATATAGAATTATGGGTGCAATACTATCTGTCCAGCTGTTGTCTCTTATGTTTTCTTTTCAAGCATGTCGCTATTGATTTAAGTGAAGCATAAGGTCCATTTGCTTGCTTCATTCCTCCCTGCCCCTTTTCCTCATTTCTTTAGGTTTAATTCAAATACATTTGGGTGTTAAAGTGTTTGGAAAATAATAAGTTGCTATGATTCTAAGGTTCTTTTCTTCGAATATCCTTTGTCTTAAGTTTATGGTACCGTTTGAATGGAGTTTAGTTACATGCTGTCCGGTGGATTTCATATTGGGAGTTGATTTCAATTTTTACATTCTTCAGTGCCATAGGATTCAGGAATCGTCTCTTATTTCATAGTTAGTTTGATATTGAGAAGATTTCGCTATTTATTTGAAGAATGTCATTTGCCGGTGATTTAAAAATCTTAGCCTAAGCATGAGAATCTATTTGTCCCGATTACGGTATGGCTCCCTCTGTTTGCATCTACTCATTTTTTATGTTTTAGTCTTTGTTTGTCGCTTGTGCATTTATGGAAGGGTATGGTTATTAATTTGAGCTTTTCAGAAAATGTTTGGCAGTGTTGTCTTTTATTTCTTATTTTATTTTTATTGATGTGCTTAGTAATGTTAAATTATGAGAAAAGTATTGAATTATGCCTGATTATTTACCTATTCTGTGGTAATAATGGATTATCTCTACAATGTTTACCGGCTGCACATTAAATACTTATCATGCGCATTTAGTCTTGTCCCTTTGCTAAAATTATACATTAGTATATTCACACAGTAGTTTTTGTTTTTAGCTAAAAAAATAATAATAATAATGTTCATTTTGCTCCTCTCAACTGGAGTGATGTTACTTTATCAATTGGCCCATTTTGGTATTAATAGTAGGGAAAACTACATAAATCCCACTAGTTTAGGACCTAATTACTAGAATTTAAGATAGTTTTGATAATTACATCCTATACCATATTTTGTCAGTCAGATACATGTATCATTATTCGCGAGATACATGTATCCGACGGTTTGAATTAAAGAGATACATATTTTAATAATATTGAATAACCTATTTCCTTAAATAAATGAGTAATTTAGGCTTAATTAATAATTCTAACTGATTTGCAGATTCATTAACATATAAATTCTAACAAATCTTCCTAAAATAACGAAATCCTAAAACCACAAGAGTTCTCTAATTGAAAACTTTCATCTTTCTTGGCAACATGTTTGAAAATTGTGGACTACCATGGGTGATGAGAGCAAGCTTGATCTTTCTTTAATCTCAAATGCTAGAAAGACATTCTTGAATCTCAGAGTTAGGCTCAGTGCCTATGAAATTCGTTTTGAATTTCTGTGATTGAAAGGAACAGGAGAGAAAAGCCTGGTGGACGAAGATGGGATCATTTTTTCATTTCTCCAGATTTATCTCGATGTGTATCTAAGCTTTTCACTTTCTTCTTTCTTTTGTTTTTGTTTTAGCTTCTTTTTTTTGTTGGTTTAGTTTATTTTTTTTGGATTCTTTTGCACTTATTTCAGATACATTAACTGTCCGATTTATTTTTTTCTCTGTAATATGAGCTTTGATTAGTATTAGATACCATTTTGTTTTATGTATGGAACGTTTTTTTTACCCGATGATACTGATAGATTACATGATAGTAAACAACTATTTAATATTCAAATACACTATATACCTTGTTAGATTTGGTGTTGATTATCGTTTCTAAGTTTTATTTATAGTAAGATACATTTTGTTATGTCAGATACACATTTATATTTTGTGTTCATATACATGGAAGGGTAGTAGCTCGTATAATTTGGTGTGAACTGTCAGATACATCGTTAATTCTCTAATTAGTTGATATGAATTTTAAGTTTAGATACATTTTTATTCATTATTTTTTGCCTAAGAAAATATATTTTTTGACAGTTTCAGATACACTATTTATCGTATTAGATACATGTATAATTAAACACTGTAAAATACATATAACAACATGCTTAGATACATTGAAACAATTCAAATCAAATACGTAGCACTTGCCATGTAAAGATATCTTGACTGAAACATATTAAATATATGAATAAAAAACTAAGATACATAAAATGAATTATATGACCAAATACATTGCAACTAAAATAATACATTGGGGGCGTGGGGTGGGGTGGG